>NC_136526.1:14050848-14218348 GCF_053919585.1 Euprymna scolopes
GAACGGGAAAAAAATGCGACGTCTTTGCTGTTACAACCACCAGGTTTAAATTAAGGCTAGATAATCAAAAAGAGGGGATGACTTTCGAAAATATTGTCGAAAAAAGCGACCCCTACCTGTAGAAAAGTGCTCAGTTGAAGGTGAAGAAATTAATGTTTTTGGCCAATTTTTTCGGTATTTGTCGTCTGCAGGGTCGAGCTTCAAAATGATACTGATCTTGTGAAAATCCGTCGCCTCTATCAAAAGTTTTACACAGACATGCAAACATACATACATACATTTATACGAGGGGCATGCAATAAGTAATGCCCACTGTCACTAGTCTGATCTAGCTGAAATTTTGCATGTGCAATGATTTATATCTCTACGGGTTATGTGGCAAATTACAGCTCTGAACTAATTGTGGTTTCTCTTTTACAGGTGTTTGAACTAAGTCAGGTGTGAAATGGAGCCTGTTAAATGTCGAGCAGTGATCCGGTTTTTGTATTTGAAAGGACGCACACCACAGGAGACTTGATGAAATGAAAGAAACTTATGGTGATAATGCCCCATCATATGACCTTGTAAAACGCTGGCATCGTGAATTCAAACATGGCCAGAAGTCTGTGTAAACAGCTCCCAGACCTGGTCCCCCCCCTTCTGTCATTGATGAGGCATCTGTCTGTCAAGTTGAGACTGCCATTTTGGAAGATTGGTGCATTACTATTCACCAAATAGCCCAAGATGTCAAGATTAGTACAGGGTCTGTGGAAACTATGATTCATGACCATTTGCATATGCATAAGGTGTCTGCCAGATGGATTCCCAGGTTTCTCACACCATTCCAGAAGTGAGAAGGCATATAGTGCTCGAGGATGAATTTGGAGATGTGCCAAGAAGATGAGTCAAAGTTTTTCAAAAGACTGATTACACAGGATGAAACCTGGCTCCATCACTATGATCCAGAGACCAAAGCCCAGTCAATGCAGTGGAAGCACAGACTCACCACCTCTAAAGAAGGCAAGGGTGCAGCCCTCCGCTGGCAAGGTCATGCTCACAGTCTTCTGGGACCAGGACAGAGTAGTGATGACAGATTTCCTGGTAAAGGGTACCACAATTACAGGAGCCTATTATGCTTCACTTTTGAGGAAATTAAGGAAAGCTATCAAAATAAAGGGACGGGGCAAGATCAGCAAAGGTGCCCTTCTCCTGCAGGAAAACGCTCCGGTCTACAACTCTCATATCGCCAAATCAGAAGCACATGATTATGAAATCCTCCCCCATCCTCCCTACTCTCCTGACCTTGCACCCTCCGACTTTCACCTCTTCCCAGCCATGAAGTTGTTTTTGTAAAGAAAAGCGTTTCCCAGATGATGCAGCCTTGATTTCTGAAGTCACGTCGTGGTTGGAGGACCAACCTGGGGTGTTCTACAAAAATGGTCTCCAGAGCTGCATAACTCTGGGTGGTTCCTATGTAGAGAAAGACTAATAACTGTGCCAAGTTTCGTTGCTCTACTGCTATGGAAAGTGGGTCAGGGGCATTACTTATTGCACACCCCTCGTATATTGGTAACTTAAATTTTCGACCCAAACTAATTAAAAAGCTTACCCTATCTCTGAATACCCTTTATGTAAAATTTCAAATGTTTACACCAGAAATTGTCTGAGTAATTTGGTAGAGACCGCAGAGGTCAAATTTTTTAAAACTTTGACTCCTATCATGACCCCTTAACATTTATTGTTTTGGGCTCAAATTAAGTTATTAAGTTAGATTCATGTCCAAGGAACCTATATCTAAAATTTTAATTATTTACATCCAAAATTGTCGGAGGAGTTTGGTAGAGTTCTCAAAGGTCAAATCGTTGAACTTTGACCCCTTAACAGCCAAATTTCTGGCCGGAAACGGATTACAAAGATTTTCCCAAATCTCCAAACCCTCTATATCAAATTTCGAGTATGTAGACTAAAAATTGAAAGAGTTATTGTGTAGAGAAATGTACACAGACGGAGACAGGCGTTTTCACTTTTATAGATATATTCTGTGTAGCTTAATTGCCATATATATTTTCATAACTTACTATATATATATATATATATATATATATATATATATACACACACACACACACACACACACACACACAGAGTAGAAGCCCGGGATATGGTGGCCTTAGGATATGTTTTTTAAGGTTACGATGTGGAATACAATGTTTTTCTGGTCCCTGGTTACGATATTTGCCCTGCTTTAAGGTATTATTTATAATGTTATTTGATTATATACACATGTATTATATACTGTACTGCACGTACCATTTGGATTCATCGAACTACTGTTCTCATCTTGAGTGTGATTTTCATACAGTTGAGATGAGAACAGTAGTCCGATGAACTCAAATAATACAAATAACCAATCCTCATCTAAAAAATTCAGTAACGTCATACTGTACTGTATTTTGTTACTAATTTCTAATGCCCCCAAAGTCTTAAGATATTTGAGTTCAGCACCATGCAAAACTGCTAAATAGACATATAGAAAATTTCAAACAAATATAGTAAAATAGTTCCAAAATAGAGTGTTTTTTATTAGCTCTAGAAGAGCCCCTGGGGCACACCTAAGAGTTATCGCGAAGGATAGACAAATAAAATTATATAGAAAATCAGTTAGTTACAACTTTTCAGAAAGTTTTATAAAAACCCAAAGCATCAATTTTTTTTAATAAGCACAAAAGTGTCAATTTTAGCCATTTTAACCCGAAAGCCACTCCTAAGGGCGGGGGAGGGGGGGGGTCAATCAGAGTTTTCCCCAGAACATCCATTCTGTTATTTTTTTTTTACTCATACTATGTTTAATGTTTGTGCAAAAGTTTAAAAAATTCCAATTGAGAAAAATACGGACAGACAAACGGACAAGGGTGAATTTACAGGTTCACCCTCCTTTTTTCGGGGGGGGCAAAAAACAAAAAAGGAGGTGGACCTGGGAACAGAATCCATACTACACTACCCATTCTCATTAAAAGATAATTGATTAAATCAGTTTTGTTTTTTATTTAAAATCCAGCCTGGGTGCCCGCTGTTGCCCGGGTGTTGTGAGTTGCGTGTTGAAAAAAAAAATGTTATTGGGCAGGCAGGCTCGAACCAGTATCGCAGAGGAGGAAAATAACATAAAAAAAAAAAAGTGACGTTTTTGCTATTGCGTTCATCACCAAACAGGAAGTGACAAATGTTTAAATTAAAGCCAGTCAATCGAAAAGAGGGGATGACTTTTAAAAATATCGACGAAAAAAGCGACCCCTACCGGTAGAAAAGTGCTCAGTTGAGGGGGAAGTAATTAATGTTTTTAGCCAATTTTTCGATATTTGTCATCCGAAGGGTTGAGCTTCAAAATGATACCCATCTGTCAAAAGTTTTAGGCAGACACATATACATAGATACATTTAAACAGACAGGTGAGATTTATATTATAGACTAGTGGGGGTATCCAGTGTTGCCCGAGTGTTTGGAGGTGTAAAAGAAAAAAAAGTGTTAGTAGTCAGGCAGGCTTGAACCAATGATGCGGTGACGCGAAGGCGGAAAAGAAAGCGAAAGAGAATGTGACACACTACGTTCAAATATAGCGATGTCAATCAAAAAGTTGACATGCTAAGTGAATACGCATGTGCAGAAACTAATGTTGGCTGAAAGACAGTTCAGCTTTCCGCTGTTTCATTTATTTGTTTCCTCACGATGTTGGGGAAACCAAGCTCCCCCGAAAAAGGAGAAACTCCAAATGAATAGCAATTGTCAGATATGAAGGATTTTCCCACATTGATCAAAGCTAATTGCTTTCAAGACATTCTGCCACGAAAGGTTGCTGACGCCTTTGCTTTCGACTAGTTTCGCTTTTATACGAAAAAGCTGAACAAACAAGCGACAGAACAGAATAGCATGAATTTTCACTAAAATAAAAGATATAGACGATCTCTGTTTGCAAATTGTAGATATAATCTAGGAAGTATATAAAAACGTTCTAAAATATAGTAAAACCTCCCCTCCCCCTCCCCAAAAAAAGCCTTTGCTGGACATACAAAAACATGCTCGCCACTTTTGCCCTATATCTATATAATTATAAAACTCAAATGACCTTGTAACAAGTGATGTAACCCACTTTCCGGTTTACGACATCTGGTTGCGCATGCGCGCATAAACATTATCCCATAACAACGTAAATAAATAAACACAAATCGCTTCTTTTGCAGATTTTGACCTGCGCACTAAAATATTAATGTTATTATTTCGAAATTATTATTTAACATGGAAAGAGTGGAGGTGTTTTGCAACTATTCTTTATTACAACTATAATGTCGCTATTTTTTTACACCTAAACAACTTTAACCCGTTGACAAACATAAGAGCAATCGTAGTAAAGCCAAGACTGCTACTACTTCTACTCTCTATCCGTCCCTTTTCCTTCCTTCCTTCTTTTTTTATTTTTTGTTTACATTCCTAGATACAAAATAGTTGTGTGAGAACGGTGAATTTGTTGACACATTTACTGATCTGTTTCAATATTAGTGTTATTTTATTTTATTTAATTTATTTAGGTTTTCTTTTTTTTGCTTCAGGTTTTATTAATTATTTTTTTTAGATTTTAAGTTTCTATAACTTGGTTGAAGGATTCCAATATGGGTTTTTCATTCTTATATTTCTCATCGGTAGGTTCATGTGTGTTTTTGCTGCTAAATGACTTTCGTCAACGTTCGATTTGTAGGAAAATCATGTTTAATTTTCGATTTTTGAGGGATTATTCGGAAAAATAGGTAACTTTACACGAATAGGGAAGATTTTTTTTAAATTCATGTTTTAGTGATCCATCTGTGATTTTCCATTTTAATATATTTTCATGGAGATGTTTCTGTTATGTAAAAAAAAAACATATTTTCTTTACGTCACAAGTTTCATGCTCATACATGAATTCCATAGCTAATATAACATACTGACCCAATGGGTCACAGGTAGTCTGATATATATATATATATATATATGTATGTATGTATGTATGTCTAGCTATAAAAAACATTTATCATTCCTTGGCCTTCTGGTTATGATCAAAGTGTAATATATGTTTTCTACATATAGCAACATCAGACATTTTACTATTGACAAAAAATATTGCATATATATAAAGTGAATGTGTGTGTGTGTGTGTGTGTGTGTGTGTGTGTGTGTGTGTGTGTGTGTGTGTGTGTGTGTGTGTGTGTGTGTGTGTCTGTCTGGTCACAGGAATGGGTATGTTTGATCTGGGGGGGTCTGCGTTCGCGCCTGCTCCACAAAGTATGGAAATAAAAAATTTAAAAATTAAAAAAAAAAAAAACGCTTACAAGTGTTTTTGATATAGATGTACAGAAGAATACTTTGATAAGTATGTTTTAACTTAAACAGGGATGGTATAATAAAATTGTGGGGTCTGTGTTCGCGGCTGGCCTCCATAAAATGGAAATAGGCACAAACTTTAATAAAGACTTTTCATATCTATCTGCATAAGTATACTTTGATAATTATGTTTCAGTTTGGAGAAATATGGTATAATAAAATTATGGGGTGTTCGTTCGCGCCTGACCTCCATAGAATGGAAATATGTCACGAAGTTTAACAAGGTTCTTTAATATAGATCCACAGAATATTGTGATAAGTGTTTCAGTGTGAACAGGTATGGTATAATAAATTATGGGGTTTATCTATTTTATTTTTACTTTCATCATATTTTGCTTTGGTTTTGATACCCCCAAATTCGACCCAAATTTACAACCCTTCCTTTTTATAACCTATCATACTTTCATAAATAAGAGTCCATTTTCTGTAGGCTGTTTTTGAATCCAGTCAACGACGGGTACTTTTGCTAGTATATATATATATATATATATACACACACACATATATACACACACACACACACACACACACATAAGAAAGCACAACAATGCAAAATTACAACACTATATTCAAGAATATTAATTTATTAGACATCGTTTATAAAACATGTAATGAAGCTCTTATGATAACACTATGAATGCATGTGAGAAAATCAGCAGCAGCCGCAGGATAGCTGACTAGCGAAAATATTAGCAGCAATCTTAGCACATATGCAAATTAAGCAAGTGTACACATGCTGATGTCATGGGAAGAAGAAGGAGAGAAAAAGAAAAAAAGGGCAGCATGTGGTTGAACGCAAAAAGTAAACGTGCGCCGGAGAAGATGGAGATATATATATATATATGTGTGTGTGTTGCGACGATTAAGTTAAAACTTTTGGAAGATGTATTGGAAACAGAAAACAAGTGTGCTGATTTTCCGATGCCAAAAACGATTCTTTTAATTGTCTTTTTTACTTGAATTTGTTTAAACCAAAATCTTCTGCTGATGGTAGAAAAGATTGATTTTAAACAACCAATAAAATTAAAATCGATAGATCATTCTCCACAAGTGCATTTTTACATTTGCGAAACTACACATTTAGCGTATGCTTTCATGGTAATCAGGGGTGGGGTGGGATATTGACTCTATAGTTAAATATTGAGATTTATGAAGAATCGAAATCAGTAAAAATATTAGAATCATTCCATCACTAATATATTTTCCCAAAACTTCTGGCCTTGATGAAGGGGAGTCTAAAACTTGCTGCTATGGTTTCAAATGATCTTAAATAACAACAAAGGGAGACTCGATTCCAAATATTTCTCATATATTATATTTCCCCTCTTTTGGAAACAGGGTACGATTATAAATATCTCCAGTATCAAGTAATCCTTATAACACTGTGAAATTGACTTTATGCATGAAAACCAAAGAGGAGAGATATTACATTCGAGAAATATTTGGAATCAAGTCTCCCCTTTGTTGTTATTTCAGGTCATTTGAAACCATAGCAAGTTTTTGTCTCCCCTCTATCAAGGACAGAGGTTTTGGGGAAATATCAGATATTTTGTAATTCATATGCAAAACTAGGAAAACAAATGACTGATTGAAGTATTGGTAAAGGTGCAGTATCTTTCCACCCATGAAAAATCCTTTAAAATTACCATTGTTGTAGGTTTTCGAGGGTGCTGAAAACGAAAATAGTAAAAATCCCAGGAAACAACTAGTTTCCAAGATATGAAGAAATTATAAAGTAGGGGATCACTTTACCATATTAATTTGGCGCTGTTTTACAATCGTTCACTGCACAGAGGGAGACAACTCTCCTTTACTAAGAGATTTGTTCATTTTTTTCATCTTTGAGGACGCTCGATGCAATGATATTTTTTATTAAATCAAAACTTTTCTAACATGGGTACATGTGTTTTCTACATGTCTGAATATCCCATATGCCAAATTTCAAGTCTGCAGATCAAAAATTTTTTTAGTGTATAGGTCGAGAAGTGTCCTCACACATTTTCACTTTTATAGATATACTAGCAAAAAAAAAAAAAAAATTATGGAAGAAGAATTTGATAGATTGAAACCAAAACCTGAAGACAGTGATTCAAGTACGATAACCATTAGACCAGCATGACACGATCCTTAAAAGGACTACTTATTCTTAAAAAGTAATCTGTAAGGTAAACTATTCACACATGCGCATTTGTGAAACAGTTAGCAAACAGATAAAACTGATAACTCCCAGGTACCAATTTTTCAATTTTGACTACCCCCAACTTAGCCATCCTTTTTTTCTGGTAGGAAATGGATTAAAAAGTTTTCTACATGTCTGAATATCCTATATACCAAATTTCAAGTCTGCAGATCAAAAATTTGTTGAGTATATAGGTTGAGAAGTATCCTCGCACACATTCTCACTTTTATAAATATATAGACTAAGCAAAAAAACAAAAAAAAAAAAAAAGAAAATTATGGAAGAACAAAATTGATAAATAAAAACTTGCTATACAAAGAAAAAATATGGAAGAACAAAATGGATAAAAAAAACTTGTTATACATACTACATTCATCCAAGTCGTTTTAGTCTGCTTCTATTCATCATATTGTCGCATCAGTTGCAGTTCTTGCTGTGCAATAAAGAAAAAAAAACAAATTATAAGGTTGGTGCAAAAGCTTTTGTCTATTTAAAACTTCATCTTGAAAATGAAAAACTGTTTTGAAAATTCTATGCATAGCAATTACAACCTTTACTCTCTATAACAATTCAATCTGTCAGCAAGCTTATAAATACCTTGCCTGTACACTTCACTTGCCACTGGTATTTAACAATGTTGACTCAGGAGAGGTGTGGTTGGAGATTGCGGGTCTCCTACCAATAAGGCTTTCATGCGCAGGCACCCCTTCATGGGTAACCATAGTCTGTCAAAGACTGAGGGAGCCCAATAAATAGTTTTGTAATCTGCAAAACAAGCCAAAAACTATATGGCTGCCCCCCCCCTCCGACTGATCCCTTGAATTTTAGGATAAAAATAAAAATTAGCCTCAAAAGGTGTGTTTTTCACCCCTAAAACACCCTGGGGCTCAAGCCCAAGAATTTTTCCAGGGTCAAATATTACGTTTCCAGATGTATATTCATGTGGTCTTGCTTTTGAGCATTTTCAGCAAAACCTAATGGTTGAAAAAGATTCTATGTCCCCAAAACTACTATTTTGGGCCATTTTTACCCTTTTTTACCTCCTTGTGGCGCAACCAGAACTTTTATCAAAAATCCAAGAATGTTACATTTCCTCCCTTGGATAGTTGTCACTTCATGCAAAATTTCAGAAAAATGTAAATGAGTAGATGTTGAGAATTCTGGGAACGAACAGACCAACAGACAAGGATGAATTCTAAGGTCCGAATCCGACTAAGTCGGTGGACCAATGATAATCTGAAGGAGCTAGGTTGGTTGAATATGCAGAATGGGGCCAGGAGATCTTTGGTCAGTAATTCTGAGTGAAGACAAGCATTTTCATTATGGAAGATGGCTCCCCTTTTGTTGACTAAAAAAGGTTGTTTTTACATCAACATGGGTGCGAATATTGCATGAAAAATATGAGTGACGCTATAAAAATCTGAAAAAGAAAAAAAAAAGTTATAAATTAATCATGGGGAGAAGTTACAGTAGCAAAAATATGCATAAAGTAACTTAAAATGGTTAAGAATGCTCGTTTTACAAACCAGCAAGAACTTTGGCACCAAACTGATACAAGAGATTTAATATTTTGAAAGGATTTGGTCTTTTTGTTCTGTTTATCCAACCATAAGGTATGGAAGATATAAAATGAGAAATTTAGTCATGAATCGCAGGAGGAAGGTGTAAATATGATTTTTTTAATACAGAAATTGATAATATTAATTCAAATTAGTGGTCAACGTCATAGGTTAGAGTAAAATTGTTCTAAGTTAATTATCGAGAATAAAGATTTAATTTCAGTTTTTTAACCAATGAGAATGAAGATTTGATTTCTTCTTTTTAACCAATAAGAATAAAGATTAGATTTCATTCTTTTCAACCAATGAGAATAAAGATTTGATCTCATTCTTTTCAACCAATGAGAATAAAGATTTGATCTCATTCTTTTCAACCAATGAGAATACAGATTTGATCTCATTCTTTTCAACCAATGAGAATACAGATTTGATCTCATTCTTTTCAACCAATGAGAATACAGATTTGATCTCATTCTTTTCAACCAATGAGAATACAGATTTGATCTCATTCTTTTCAACCAATGAGAATACAGATTTGATCTCATTCTTTTCAACCAATGAGAATACAGATTTGATCTCATTCTTTTCAACCAATGAGAATACAGATTTGATTTCATTCTTTTCAACCAATGAGAATAAAGATATGATCTCATTCTTTTCAACCAATGAGAATAAAGATTTGATCTCATTCTTTTCAACCAATGAGAATACAGATTTGATCTCATTCTTTTCAACCAATGAGAATACAGATTTGATCTCATTCTTTTCAACCAATGAGAATACAGATTTGATCTCATTCTTTTCAACCAATGAGAATACAGATTTGATCTCATTCTTTTCAACCAATGAGAATACAGATTTGATCTCATTCTTTTCAACCAATGAGAATACAGATTTGATCTCATTCTTTTCAACCAATGAGAATAAAGATATGATTTCATTCTTTTCAACCAATGAGAATAAAGATATGATTTCATTCTTTTCAACCAATGAGAATACAGATTTGATCTCATTCTTTTCAACCAATGAGAATAAAGATTTGATTTCGTTCTTTTTAACCAATAAGAATAAAGATTTGATTTCATTCTTTTCAACCAATGAGAATAAAGATATGATTTCATTCTTTTCAACCAATGAGAATAAAGATTTGATTTCATTCTTTTCAACCAATGAGAATAAAGATTTGATTTCATTCTTTTCAACCAATGAGAATACAGATATAATTTGTGTGTTCACGATTTTCTTACTGAGGTAGATTTACATATTACAGAACAATAACTAGACGTTTTGTTTCTCCAAGATGATTAGTTCCAATCTCTTATTTCAGCCTTTCTTTCAATTATAAATCTACACGCCAAGCAAAGACAAATCTTTTTATCGTGAGGATAATCCACGTCATAGACACTTTCATTGCTTGATCTAGATGCAAGCTCAACAGCTCAAAGTATTTATATACAGTGATTGCTACTATTAATCAGAATCAATGGTCAGAGTCAAAGAAGGATCTCAAACAACTAGTCAGAATTCTTTCTAGTTGACAGGTTTCAGGTTTGCTTTACAATCCACAGATTCGAGAAAGTGGTAAAAAGATCAAATATATAACAAATAAATGTTACCAAAAGCAAGATAAGTTACTCTTCTACCACTCCTAATGATTACAATATTTTCCCATTGACTACTGTAAAACTTTGAAAAGGTATGTGTCTTTTGTTGGTGTCCCCACTGAAAATGTTGTGAAAGAACCGTCTCATATGCTATTGCCCTGTTATATATATATGCGCATACATGAACATTTCTGTACCTGCACATCCAATATAGACATTACAGATGCAATAGACTCTTAAATAGACATTTATGTACATCCGTTAAATAAATTCTCTTTATATACACTCCTGACTATGAAACAACGCTATACACGCATCAACTAGAGAATAATAGAGAAGTTAGACAATCACAGACACTGAACACTCTCACGTACATGAACAATTATATTTTTGAGAGGCATGTGAGATTCAAGGATGCAGGGAGTCGGTAAGGAATGATGAGAGGTGTGGGAGGAATAAAGAAGTCAGAGCACCAGAGTTGATTGGCCAAATAAAGAATTTCATGGATAAGGATCATCGTGGGTCTATAGAGACAATAAGTGCACAGTTTGATGTTAGTGTGGGAACTGTATACACAATTATTCGCAAGGAACTGAAGATGCAGAAGATTTGCGCACAGTTTGTTCCAACAGTGCTAAGAGTAGATCACAGATTATTTGACGAAGATGAGCATCAAGACAATTCCTCACCCTCCCTATAGTTCAGACCTTGCTCCCTGTGACTTTTGGTTATTCCCCTAAGCTCAAGGAAAACCTTAGAGGCTATCGTTATGAGACGATTGAGGAAATTTAAGAGTGTGAGGAAGGTCATTGACACATTCATACAAGAGGACTTCCATGGAGCCTTCAAGAAGTTATTGGAACGATACAACAAGTGCATTGCAGCCAGAGGAGATTACTTTGAAGAGAACTAGACTTTCATGTGTGTACTATTAATAAAAGTGTCCACATAAAAAAAATGAAAACTTATTAGAGGGACCTCCTACACCGACAACGTACTGTAGGTATACATTACTAGACGATGCCATTCAATAAACATGTTAACACATTAAATAGACTCGGTTATATACCTCCCACACTTATACAACCGTTACATACCCCCAACATACAACACAATGATCAACAGTGCCCAAACACTAAGGTCTATTTGTTTACACAAAGACCATAATATATATTATATAGAAAATGTGAGCATGAAAGTAATATGGTTGATTAAACATAGAAGAGTTAAAGGACTAGTTGTTAAAACTGGAAAAGACAAAGACAAGATATTCTAGTAAAAAATATAATAAATTTATAACTTAAATATTGCAGCATTACGAATTTTTTAAAAATTTCAATTTAATATTATATATAAATTCTTAATGCTGCAATATTCTAAGTTATAAATTTATTATATTTCTTACTAGAATATCTCGTCTTTTTCTTTCCCAGTTAACAACTAGTCCTTTTACTCTGCTATGTTTAATTTTAACCATATTACTTTTCAAGCTTGCATTTTTCTATGTAATCTATGTTTTTCAGGCTTTGCTTTGATATATTTTCTTTTTTGTGTTCATCATCATACGCATTGCATAAAAAAATTACCAACTCCTTAAATTTAATAAATAATTAAAAAAAAAAAAAATCGAATAAAAGACATGATTCAGTAAATAAACAGAAAAATGGGACAAAAAAAAAAGAGAGAAACAGAATTAACAGGCAGCATCATAAGTGAAAGATAATCAGCCCTAGCTTGACAAAGATCACTTTTGTTAACTCTCTCTATATAACCAAAATAAAATAGCATGCAAGCGACATTCCCGCTATCATTTATGAAAATGTCAATGATGAAAAAGTTGCTATAACCAACAGCCAATCAGAAAAAAATCGTCTCACGTTCCTTACTTATTTTAAAGACTTTTGAACACCAATAATTTTATTATAACTTTTATTTAATAAACAAAAATTGAAAATTTTATTTCAAAATATAGTGAGAAGGTGACCTATGAACTGTAAAAATTGTTTCAAATTTGGTTGCAAAATGAGTGAGCGGTGAAGCTTTAAAGCAGTTCTAAATGAGTACAACTAACCCTTAACCATACATTCAAGCACCACCATGTTTGAATGATATATAATTAGAGATTATATGTTCAAATTTCATTTTAAAATTATCACTTTTCAAAATAAAAATTTATTGTCTGAACTAATGTTTAAATTATAATCCTTAACCATGGATTTTCAATGTAAGTACATTTCAGAGGAAAAACACTAGCTAATATTAATACTAATATTACTACTATTTGTTCGAAATTATTTTGCTAAATAGCGCATACAGAGAAAATATTAAAGATGAAATGCCTTTAGGGGACATAGAAAAAGGGAATGATTGTTCAAAGCAAAAAAAAAAAAAAAAAAAAAAAGATATGATAATTTGTATCCAAATACATAATTAATCCTTGAAAAAAGTGTGATGGTATAAATAATATGGTGTAGGTAAAAACCAAAAGTTTCCGGTAATATATTCAAAGCAAATTGGCAACAATCCTTTGCAAAAATTAATCCGTTTCATTTTTGGTAGTTTCAGAAAGCAGATGTTCCTTTGCATAAAATTTTAAATCCAAATGGTCAGGTTCAAGTTCTATTCAGCCAAAGGTAATAATAAAATATAGTTGTTATATATTTATAATTTGGATTAAAAATATATATAAACTAGCATTTCAGCCCAGCGTTAGGTGTTTAGAGGTGTACGTTGAGCAAAAAAAAAAAAAAAAAGTGGTAGTAGAAAGGCAGGCTCAAACCCGTACCGCGAAGGAGGAAAAGAATGGGGAAAAAACGTGACGTCTTTGCTGTTACGACCACCGCCAAACCGGAAATGACATAGGTTTAAATTAAGGCTAGACAATCGAAAAGACAGGATGACTTTCGAAAATATTGGCGAAAAAAGCGACCCCTCCCTGTAGAAAAGTGCCCAGTTGAGGGTGAAGAAATAAATGTTTTTAGCCAATTTTTCCATATTTGTCGTCTAAAAGGCCGAACTTCAAAACGATACTAATCTTGTAAAAAGTTTTAGGCAGACATGCAAACATACATAGATTTATATATTGGTAGCCCAAATTTTCCACCTAAACCGATTAAAAAGGTGGCCCTATCTCCGAATACCCTTTATGTAAAATTTCAAATGTTTACACCAGAAATTGTCTCAGTAATTTGATAGAGACCGCAGAGGTCAAATTTTGTAAAACTTTGACTCCTATCATGACCTCTTAACATTTATTGTTTTGGGCTCATATTAAGTTATTAAGTTAGATTCATGTCCAAGGAACCTATATCTAAAATTTTAATTATTTACACCCAAAATTGTTGGAGGAGTTTGGTAGAGTTCTCAAAGGTCAAATCGTTGAATTTTGACCACTTAATAGCCAAATTTCTGGCCAAAAACCGATTACAAAGATTTTCCCAAATCTCAGTACCCTGAATATCAAATTTCGAGTCTGTAGACTGAAAATTGACAGAGATATTGTGTAGGGAAATGTACACAGACAGACAGATACTTTCACTTTTATAGATATCCGGGAAATTTAGAAAACTTTGAATCACAACGGATAGCATTTTAAAAATTTTTTTTAAAAATGCCTGAACATATAAACTAATTTTATTTGCTCTGAGCAATTCTATTTGGCTGGGATTGTCTTATAGAAATTTTTCTTCCAGTATTTTATAAGACTTGAAACCACTAGATTCACTAACCAGTAATCTAATTTATTTCAATACCTTAAAGTATATATATATATATATATATATATATATATATATATATATATATATATTGTTGCAATATTTTGGAGTGATAATGGGGTATGATCCCACACAGTCGGACGATTCTATTTATAAACGATGCTGCTAAGAAACCATTCAGTTTTAATAATGGTTTATTTTTTAAAGAATAAATCTGATACCCTGCTAGCAACTAAGAAATATCTAGTCGACATGGCCCCCTACGGTGAAATCAAGTGTATTCGCTCTGACAACGGTACGGAATTTACCAATAAAGATTTTGAATTTTTACTAATTAACCATCATATCAGGCATGAAACATCAGCTCCTAGATCGCCACACCAAAACGGGACTGCTGAACATGCGTGGCAGACACTTTTTGAAATGGAAAGATGCCTACTCATTTAATCAAAACTCCCTAAAAACCTCTGGACGTATGCACTTATGGCGGCAGCCTATATACACAACAGGTGTTTTAACAAAACACTATCTAAAATTCCGTATGAATCTTTCTGCGGTAAAAAAAAAAAAACCCAATTTTAAGCAGAATGCATATATTTGGTTCAACTTGCTTCGCATATATAGAGAAAAAGAGTAAATTGAATATTAAAGCTGACAGAGGTATATTTCTTGGATATGATAAAAACAGTCCAGCCAATTTAATATTTTTTCACGAAAAAAAATAAAATAAAAAGAATCCGGTGTGTAAAATTCACAGACACGTTTAATTGTAAAGACGAAAACCCGTCATATGATCATATGAAGAGGATGGAATTATATTACCTCAAATAATTAGAACAAACGAAAACAATAAAAATGACGGAGACGAGAGTGTCCATGATGATGATGATGATGATGATGATAAAGTCGAAAGATATCCCAAAAGAAATAGAAGACGACCCGATTTTTTTGTGGTTGACAAGATAAAGGATTATCAAATCGACTAATGCTATTCAATGGAAAATGCGCCAAAAAACTTCAACGAAGCAATTAATTCAGAACATTGTGATGAATGGAAAATTGCCATGAAAAAAGAAATAGATGCCTTAACCGAAAATTATACCTATATGGTAGTGCCTCTCCCAAGAGATAAACATGTTATTTCTACCAGATGGGTCTTTACAAAAAAGAGTACAGCATCAGGCGTAGAACAGTACAAAGCAAGATTTGTTGCTAAGGGGTGCTCTCAGATTTACGGTAAAGAATACTTTTCTACGTTTTCGCCGACCACAAACCTAACGACAATCAGAGTTTTACTGCAAGTCGCATCACAATATGACCTAAACATCCATCGAATGGACGTAAAAAATGCTTATTTGAATGCCCCAATAGACTGAAATTTATATTACCCCTCCAGAGGGATTTATAATGAAAAATAAAAATAGTGTGTGGCAACTTAACAAGTCATTAATATGGTCTAAAGCAGAGTGCTCAGTGTTGGAACACAGTATTCCATGATTATATTATTAAACAACAATTTAGACAATGCGCTGTAGACCTCTGTTTATATACCCAACACAAAGACGATAAACTACGGATTTTGGGTTTGTGGGTCGGGGATATTTTAATCGCATCATATTGTGACATGTTAACTGATGTTAAGAACAAATTAAGTAAAAGATTCAAAATGATCGATCTTGGCAAAATATCCTGGTTTCTGGGGATAGAATTTACTCAAAGCAAAGGACTTGTTACGATGACTCAATCGAGATACATCGACAAAATACTATTAAAATTTGGAATGGGAGAGTGCAAGAAACGCTCTACACCGATCGAAAATGATATTAATAAAAATATACACACAGAATCTGAAATAATAAATGACACACAATATCGCGAAATTATAGGTAGTCTTATATATTTGATGACTGCAACCAGGCCCGACATGCTATACAGTAACAAAACTGTCACAAAAATTATCACGACCGACAATGAAGGATTTAAACAGAGCTAAACAAGTCCTACGTTATTTAAAAGGAACTAAAGAACAGAAGTTAGTATTTAGAAAATCAAGAAATCCCCTAAAATTAGGTTTTTCGGATTCAGACTGGGCAAGCGACGAGGATCGCAAGAGTGTATCTGGATATTGTTTCAGACTCTCAGAAAATGGGCCTATTATTTCATGGAAATCTAAAAAGCAATAGATTGTATAATCAAGCCAGTATAGTCTTAGCACAGAGCACGGTGATCAACCAAAGATCTAGGCATATGGATATAAAATGCCATTTCGTAGAAAACGAGATAAAAAAGGAATACATTATTTTGAATTACATATCATCAGAACAAAGTATCGCTGATGTATTTACGAAACCGGCGACACGGATAAAGCTACAACGTTTTTTCTCAAAACTTGTTGGTGAATTCGACTGAATAATTTTTTTTTCTTTCACTGCCCTGTATGTATATAGATTTCTATATATTAAAAATACAGACCAGCGAAGTTCCACTTATGAGAAGGCTGTTACTTTTTTGCATGAATATCAGCGGAAAACCCTAGGGGTAATGCTCAGAGTATATAGATTTCTATATATAAAAAAAAAAAAATTAAAAAAATAGTCCTGAACAAGACGTTAAACTGTATCCATTTTATTTGTATTAACACTTTAACCTACTAATACTTTTGCTTAGAAAAAAAAAGAAAAAAAAAAAATCTTTGTAATTTTCCTTCTTGACATTTGAACACAATTAAAAATGGCGTCTTTTTAAATGCTAAAATTCTAAGATCCAAATGATTTCTAATTTTTACTATGTCTAAGTAAATATAAAAATATATATTTATTTTTGATCAGAACAAACACAAGGGACCTCCCCATTATAAAAAATAGGGAGGATGTGGCAATATTTTGGAGTGATAATGGGGTATGATCCCACACAGTCGGACGATTCTATTTATAAACGATGCTGCTAAGAACTGACGAATCAAATAAATTCACGTTCTGCTACCAACCAATCAGAAACCAGAATTGCTTCATAAATATTAAACCTTTTCTGGAGCAATTTCACATGTTCTTTTACGTCTCGGGTTTCGACACGGTAAGAATATTTTGTTCTGTGGAACTGTCTACTACAAACAAGTCACCTCCCAGGACTCGTGTGTAACAGCGAACCATCTGAAACTGTTCTGAAACTCAAAATGGCTTACACTTCTAGATATATATATATATATATATATATATATATATATATATATATATAAGTGAAAATACCTGTCTGTCTGCGTGCATACAGGTTCAAGTCTGCCTTCCTGCTACCACTTTTTTTTTTTTTTGCTCAACACACACCTCCAAACACCCAGGCACCCATGTTAGTATATATATATATATATATATATATATATATATATTGAGTAAGATGATTGATAATTTGTAATTAAAACTAAAAATCGATTTCATTAGGAAGAACAAACAAAATCAATAAATTGTACGATCATTTCGGAAACAATGATTTTATTGAGATAGACTGTCTTGGACAATAATTTGATCATTTAGTTTTTTTGAAACAAAGTCTCCTTATCAGCAAAAATATTGGGTGTTTTTTTTTAAAGACACCGAAAATAAAACTAGCATTTTTTGTGTGTGTGTAAATGTACTACATTTAACATCCCAATGAATGTGAATGCTTTGACGATGATACTTACAAACTTTAAAGGGGGAACCATTAAAAGATACATCTGCCTTACATAAAAAAAAGAAAAAAATGCTAGTTTTATTTTTGGTGTCACCACCCAATATGTTTGCTGATGAGGAGACTGTTTCAAAAAACTAAATGATATAATTATTGTCCAAGAATTACTATCTCAATAAAAACATTGTTTCCGAATCGATCGTACAATTTATTTACTTTGTTGTGTTCCTCCTTATGAAACCGATTTTTAATTTTAATTATAAATTATCAATCATTTCACTCAATATTAAAATAGTTCTAGGATATATATGCATATCGAGCTTATTATATATCTACATTACAACGAGCACTGTTTTCTTTTCTTTTCTTTTAATTGTATTAATGAATTTACTAATACATTAAAATATTCTCTGCTCTTTGTTCTAATCCCTTTTATATATATATATATATATATATATATATATATATATATATATATATATATATATATATATCTGTATGGTGTCCACAAAGTCTGGCTACATAATGTAGCCAGACTTTGTAGATTATGTAGCCAGACTTAAGGTGCTACATAATGTAGCCAGACTTTGTGGACACCCTGTATATATATATATATATATATATATATATATATATATATATATATATATATATATATATAAATAAAAGATATTTTCAACATGTATTTCTAAATTATTTGAAGTCTTTGAGCATAACAAAATAATAAAAAGATGGTGGTGATATAACATAAAACTCACAAAATTTGATAATAGATGTTGGCAGAGATTTATATTTCTCAAAATAGCTAATAAAGCAAAAAAAAAAAAAAAAAAAAAAAAAAAAATGTGAAAAAGTAAATACACAACAAACAAAAAGCTAAGTTACTTTTCTATCTACCTATCTGGAAAAGATGTTTTTGTGCGTTTTAACTTATTTTAAAGTGTCTTTTTACTTATAAAGGTTGTGTAAAATGTGTAGAGTTAGAATGAAAAAAAAATTGTCTCTTTCAAATTTTGATAACCTTGTAGAGGACTAGAGTATAAATACCCTAACTCGCTACAAAAGAAAATAATGAAACGAACGGAATGGAGGAAACAATAACTCAATTGCGGGATGAAATAAACATGTCGTTTATTTTCTGTTGAAAATAAAAATGGTTTAGGTGTAACACGTGTTCATTCAGGCGTAGACGACTACATGCGTGGAAAAGAAAGGGATGAAGTCAGGAACGAGAAATGGCCATCCCGCACGTAGAAAGGAAAATAAAAAGGTAGTGTTTGCCTCAGCAAAACCTTGCGTTCATGATAGCAGTCGTCCACGTGGAAAAGTCTTCAAACCAAGAGCTATGGACGCCGAACTTGCCTGGTTGACGAAACCAGGCAAAAGGGAAGAAAGAGGAAGTTGAATAGTGCTGTGGACTTTTATATCGGGGTGAGTGTTCTGACTGCACATGTCTAGAGTTCCTTTCAGGGGGAAGTGACGTTTCGCATGTGTGCGTACTTGTGCGCATATGTGTGCGTACATGTGTGTGTGTATGAGGATGTATATATGCGTGCGTATGTGCATACGTACATGTGGGTGTGTATATGTGAGGAAAACATGTTCAAACAACCTCTCGAAAATTTAACAAAAACATGCAGTAAATGTCACCAATCATGCCGAAATGTACTGTTCTACAAGTATTTTGTTTAATTTTCACTTTTTGAGAAATTATTGAGTCGCGACTGTGGCTCAAACGAGACCACCAGTTTTCTTTTGTTGTTTTAACTCGATGCATTTTACATGTTTATTTTTAACTAAAAAGATACTTTAAAATTTGTTAAAATAAATACAAAAAACTTATCCGGGTAGGTAGAAGAGTAACTTAGCTTGCCTTTGGTAACATTTATTTTTTGTGTATTTATTTATTTTTTTTCAGACATTTTTTTGTTTGTTTTTTTGTTATGTCATGTTAGCTATTTTGAAAGCCCACAAATTTTTTCCTGTGGTCAGTCAGACCTGATATTAAATTTATCCATTGAAATAGCTTAGAAAAAAATTGTTTTTCCAGTCCAACGACACCAACTGATTTCTGATGATCGTTTGGATCAGTTGGAAAAAGAAAATAAGTAATAAGACTATAGAGATATTAGAAATTGAAAAAAAAAAAAAAAAAAAAAGGAAAAAAAAGAAAAAGTAAGACAAGTTTATAATAATGATAAAAAATCTTTAATTCCCAGATGTGAGGCCGGGGGGGGGGGCAATATGAAGAGGAACAGAGAGAGAAAGTAAAAAGAAAAGAAAAAAAAAGAGTAAAAATTATTTAAAGAGGAGAAATAAAAGTTACATAAGAGAAAAAAAAAGGGGGAGAAACAGAGGCTGCAGAAAAAAAAAAAAGAGGAAGTAGGAGGCACTACTTTTGGAACGCCCCTCATAATTTTAAGAGCCCAAAAATTGTTAATAGAGAAATCGATGGTAAACGGCTGTTGGTATGATCTAAAATAATTTATAATGGTTACATAAAGGGACGGAGAGTGCTGAAAATCCAAGGAGATTTATTGTCATTCAGACTCCAGGGAAACACCACTGGTTACTGTCAGCAATCAATCACTGATAATGACTTGTGTGAAAACTCCTAGTGAGTAAAATATTAATAATAATTGATGCCTCCGTTCAGTCTCAAGAGACAATGGATACCCACTGTAATGGTAGCTGCACGTGTAATTAATTGTGAGGCAAGAGTTGTGCAATCACCAACCACACCTCTCCTGAATCGGCAGTGCTTGAGAAGAAGTCCAGGACAACTGGAAACAATGCTGAGATAAGCGAGGAGTACATACAACTAGAATTCTCAAATGGTCACCATTTCTGTACTAACCAGGTTCAACGTTGCTTAACTTCGGTGATCTGATGGGAACCGGTGTGTCAATGTGATTATGCTACATATATATAACTGCATGAAATAACGTTGAAATTTAAACATTTTATTGTTAAATGTTTTTTTTACGTCAGTCAGAGTGATCTAATCATTATATGATGATCCGTGCATAAGAGCTAAATTAACCGACTTAATTCAACTAAAAGTGCTCAACGATAAGAAAGGAGTTTCTTAAAGAGGCCGACATAATTATTGATTATAATAATTATTAAATACCTACAGACACTAGTGTTTCATCCTTTCGGGAATCTTCATATATATAAAAGGCTATACGTCTGTGTCTCCATATTTTAAAACTCTATCTCCTCCGAAACTAAAAGTCGTAAAGCGGCGCTAGGGACCTCAAATGATTGGATTTTTTACAGACTGTTCTTTTATGGGCCTTTAGCCATGGCAAATACCTCGACGGAGGCTTCCTCTCTGGGGCAATTGCTCTTGACATATCAAAGGCCTTCGATAAGTTATGGCATAAAGGTCTACTTCACAAGATCTCCAGTCATGGTATAGCTGGAAATGTCTTCTCAACTATTAAATCATTTCTCTCTGATAGGTTCTTAAGAGTAGTGGTTGACGGGCAGAAATCAGAAGCTCACAGTATTAATTCCGGAGTCTTTCAGAGGCCCATCATGGACCCAACTCTCTTCCTGATCTACATCAATGATCTTCCAAACCATATCCTTAGATCATTCGTAGACATTTATGCTGACGACATTACCATCTATGGTAGCACTTTGAAGACTGTAAACAACCAAGTTCTCTCTGACTCTCTTTCCTCTGATTTTGAGCACGTGGTACAAAGGGGAAAAAAGTGGCTGGTTACTTTTAATGTATCTAAAACCAAGCTTCTATCAACGCTCTGTTGCCCAGCTGCCATCAATCGAAATCAATGGCTCTCGTCTTGGGGAGGCTTCATGTTTTGACAAGCTTCTGGGTTTGACCTTTACTCCCGATCTGAAATGGAACACGTATATCAAATCTATTGGCAAGGTCGCTGGAAAAATGAGGGAATCCTTCTACCGCTCCAGTAGATATCTCACTCCTGATGCAATTCTCTACCTATATAAAAGCCAGGTTCGATGGAGCACTGTTGCCACATCTGGGCAGGTGCTATTAGAAGCAGCTTAACCTGTCTTGACAGAGTTCAAAATAGACTTCGTAGCTTAGCGGGGGATGCCCTTTTCTCTTCCCTGCAACCTCTTTCCCACAGAAGAGACGTAGCGAGCCTATGCCTGCTTTATCGTTATTTTCATGGCAGGTGCTCATCTGAACTTCAATTTATGCCCCGCCCCCCTGGCCAGACTTTCACGAAAAACACTCGTCTAGCCAAAACCACTATCAACAATTTCCCACACTCTTTATCTGTGCCTACACCTAAACGTAGAACAAAGCTTCTTTCTTAGAACTGCTCGCCTGTGGAACTCTATTCAGTTTGCCTGCTTTCCAGCTGACTACAATCTGTCTTCAAGTCCAATGTAAACAAGTTCTTATTGAACCATCCCCCCTAAGTAATCCAAGTTACAAAATTCCCACTAATGTTTACTACGCTAAAATCACAATGACTAATGTATACCCATTAACCCTTATCCTCCAGTCGCCTCTGGGCCGTGATATGTAGTAAACCCCCATGTAAAAATAAATAAATTTTAAGGGGTCAAAAAGGGTTGAAAATCGAAAAAATTGTTATACATTTTGTATATTCATCTTAATTTATTTTTAATTTTTAACCAATTCATAAGCGTGTCACGTTGGTACAGTGGTAACGTCACCAGCTTTGAAGGCTACAGTTTCGGCTTCCAGCTGATGGCATCCAAATACTTTTTTTTTTTTTATATATACTTTTGAAATCACAACTTTATACTAATATATATGAAATTTGGACAAATTAAAATATCATATTTAAGTGTATTTTATGGCCAGGCAAAGCCAGGTGCCCACATGCTAATATATATATTTATTTATTTACAAAGGAATCATCACTTAACCTTTAATACTATATAAAAAAAACACTTATTTAATTTTTATATTTTTCATCATTCGTTGAGAAACTATTTGGTCAGTAAGTTATAACCAACTGCAATCGCTGTATCAACTCGCTTTCTCGAATTCGCAATAGTCTTAATGGATAAAGACAATGGATACCCCCTGTAAGAGTGGCTGCGTATGTAATTATGAAGTAATGGTTGCGCAATCTCCAACCACACCTCTCCTAAATCGGCACTGCTTGAGTCCAGTGACAAGGAGACAGATGTCCAGGACAACTGGAAACAATGCTGAGATAAGCGGAGAGCACATACAGTAACTGGAAATCCCAAATGATCACCCATTTCTGTACTGACCAGGCTCAACGTTGCTTAACTTCAGTGATCTAATAGAAACCGATTAATAATAATAATAATAACAAGAAAGAAAAATCCTATCAAATTGTAGATGTTGCTGTCCCAGCTGATCACAGGGTGAGTATGAAAGAAAAGGAGAAACGAAGCAAATACACAGAGCTAGCCAGAGAGTTAAAAGGGATTTGGATAATGAAGAAAATCAAAATAGTACCGATAATAGTTGGAGCATTAGGAACAATTCTGAAAAACTTCGAAAAAAGAATGGCAGAAATTGGAATCAGAGGAATAACTGCAAAAATAGAATGCCTAACGATAATGAAAACGGCTGAAATATTAAGGAAAACCCTTGAATGTGGGGAATAACACAAGACAATATAACAAAGAAGCGTTACAGGGAATGAAAAACACAGAAGCTGCAGAACTACATGTTCTACACCACCATCATGCATCCCCCATTGTTTCATCACCCCTCCCCCAATAGAAAAGTGATACCAAAGAGCCAAAAAGGGTCAAGGAGGATGGAAAGACAGAGGAGAGAGCGCTAGCCAGACCTCCGCTGGACAAGCACAATGAGAACTGAGATCGTGGGGAGGCTTAGTGCCACTCAAATTCCAGTATAAACCAATGGCCACTACCAGCGAGAAATCAATGGTATGAGGCTGTTGCGATGATGCAAATTTATTTGCAAATGCTATTGAAGGAGGTGGAGAGAGCTGGACGTCTGGGGAGACTTGTTGTCACTCAGCTTCCAGAGAACACCACAGGTCTCCAAACCGATCGTTTGTTGACTTGTGTGAAAGCTCCATGTGAGCCAATAATAATAATAATATTAATAATAATATTATTAATAATAATATAAATAATAATAATATTAATAATAACTTATTTTTCATCTACTGTTGTTGGGTAGCGTATGCATCATTGCATAATTTCTATATCTAGTTTATTTGTATAGATTGTATGTGTGTGTGTGTGTGTGTATATATATATATATATATATATATATATATATATATATATATATAGAGAGAGAGAGAGAGAGAGAGATATATATATATATATATATATATATATATATTTATAATGACCACCAATAAATAAAACGAATGAAGGATGAATTCTCTTTTCAGTCATCGATCATGAGTCATCACACCTACTTCGATGAGGGTGTGCATCGATGATGACGCATACTAAACATTTGGTATAACCACTTGTTGGACTCTTGTAAAACCGGTTCCTCCTCATCTTTCTGCTCTCTCACCCAACACTCTTCAATGGAGTTGTTTTTCTTTTTTTTTTCCTTTTTTTTTTTTTTTTTAACTTCTCTCTTCGATTCAGTCCTTTTCAGTAATCAAATCCCTTTTTATTTCGTCACTCATTTCCAATCCTCTCATAGTATTGTTCTACCTCCAATTGACAATCTCATTAAACACTGATCAAGGCCAAAAGGCAACTCTGGGATAAGTGATGACTTTCTCATATACAGGGTAGAACGATAAAAGTGTCGCCCTAAAGGAAAACACTACAGTTTTATTTTTTTAAAATTATTGAAAAAGTCAATTCAGATAACTTGATTATGTAATAGAGCTGATATCTGTTCAATGCATCTGGCTTCAGCCTCAATCACTGCCTTGATACAGTTCCGCAAATGGAAGCATGCCTTTTCCACAAGCACCGGTGGGAGCTTGGTTAATACTCAGTGGATGACAGCGATTAGGCTAGCTTTGATGTTGTGGGAGGTCATGTTGGTGATGTTCTCAATGTATGATCAAACGAAGTAGTGTATGAGGAGGAGGGAGGGCCAGTGAGAAAAGAGAACAAAGTCGTAGCACTCCTTTTGAAGCCAAGCCGGAGTCTCTTTGGACTTGTGGGCCAGTGCCGAGTCTTGTTGCCACACCCAGAGTTTGCCAGCAGCCACCTGATTGCACCAGGGCATCATCACACTCTTCAGCACATCCAGGTGCATTTTGGTATTGACTTTCAAACCAACTTTGAAGATGTGAGGTGGCATGATGTGGCCCTCACTTAAAACCACAAAGACGATAAAACCATGGCTGGAAACTGTTTTCATCACCCTCGGCGATGATCCAGCGATTTGCATTTTGAAGGTGCTGGCAATGGTCCTGTTGTCATAACTTGGATCGGTAGAGAGAATAAGCTTCCGATCATGCTCGTCGAACATTTTGTCACTTTCAAACATCATAGAAGGCTCCTATCGCTCTTGGGATTTGTACACAACTGGCCAACTAGTAGATGGTCTGCAACAACAAAAGAAAACCCATTTTTTTATCAAACGGAAATGGAATCATGTTGTCTTTTCTAGGGCGACAATTTTATCGTGCCACCCTGTAGCCTGAATATCTTAAATTCAGTTGAACTTTTCCAATAACGAATCAAATGCCAGTTTTCTGCATGATGCACACGAACAAACATCGGTATTTAATTCTTCTCTGCATAGCAATGTTTAAAACGATGAAATAAGAATAGATCTCGGATACTTACTATTTTAAGTGCAAATCAGATTTTCTGATTAAATGGCATAACCAAACTTTGAGAGAACGGTGGCACTCATCCTAAGTGGGTTGAACCGACTTTGTCTGAAGGAGGAAGTGTCATGGAAATATGAAATTCACAAACAGTCCCCAGCCCCTTGTACATCCCAGTCAGGGGAAATGACGACGTTAGGTTTTTGCAATTCTTGTGAGAGATATCCACACCCTCCTACATACAGCACCTGGTATTCCTAAATGGTTTCCCATCTTGTATTGACCAGGCTCAACTTTGCTTAACTTTGGTGATCTTCGGAGAACCAGTGTGTAGAAGTAATTGTGCAATACACAAAGAGCAACTAAACAAGGTTTACAGAATTAACACCTCGTTAATTCTTTTTAGTAATGACTAGCCTGGGTGCCCGGTGTTGCCCAGGTGTTTGTTTGGAGGTGCGTGTTCAACAGAAAAAAAAAAAATGTGGTAGTAGGCAGACAGGCAGGCTTGAACCCATACCAGGAAGGAGGAAAAGAATGTGAAAAAAGAAAAAAAGAAAATATGTGACATCTTTGCTGTTGCGTCCATCGCCAAATCAGAAGTGACAAAGGTTTAAATTAATGCTAGTCAATCAAAAAGAAGGGATGACTTCCAAAATTCCAAAAATATCGGCGAAAAAAAGCGACCCCTCCCTGTAGTAACGTGCCCAATTGAGAGTGAAGGAATTAATGTTTTTAACCAATTTTTTTATATTTGTCAACCAAAGGGTCGAGCTTAAAAATGACACCAATCTCGTGAAAATCCGTCGCCTCTGTCAAAAGTTTTAGGCAGACATACATACATACATGCATTCATTTAAACAGACAGGTGAGATTTATATTGTAGAATAGCGGGGGGGGGGTACCCGGCGTTGCCCGGGTGTTTGGAGTGTAAAATAAAAAAAAGTGTTGGTAGGAAGTTAGGCTCGAACCTGAACCCTTGAGGTTAATAGGCTGATGACTTCCCGCCACACTACGATGGCAGAGAAGTGAGAATGTGTGAAATAAAATCCTTAAAAAGTGCGTATTTAATGAGGCCAAACATCACGCCACAGTGAATGAAAATTGGCAGGTGCGTGTGGAATTTAATTCCGCACTTAATTTTATTGCGGGATAGTTCTTCTGGGTTTGTTTTTTTACCCAACTTTGTCTAGTTTTGTTTCCCCAACACGTTGGGGAAAACCAGCTCCCCCTTTATTAGGGGTGTGTCCCAATGAAAGCAATTATCTGATATAACGGTGAAAACCGACATTGAGCAAAAGTCCATCGCTTTCTGGACGTTCCTGGCCGACAACAGCATCTTAGTTTCACACAAGTTTTGCTTTTATACGAAAAAGCCGAATCAACACGAGAGGGGCCAAAATACAAGAATTGTGTAAAAGTCGATGTAAATACATTTAGCCATGACCTCCGTTCACAATTCGTACATATTATGATCTACACTGTATATAAGAAGTTTTAAGCGATAGTACCCCCCCTCAGAACCCCCCCCCCCCGAAAAAAAGCCTTTCTTGGACATACAAAAACTCTTGCGCTTGTTTTGCCTTTTATATATATACTAGCAAGGGGTACCCAGCGTTGCCCAAGTGTTTTTCGGGGTATGTGAAAAAAACCTGAAAATGTGAAAAAAAAACAGGTGCCCGTGAAAAAAAAACAAAGCCTTCACGACGCGCAGTTGGAAAATAGTAAAGTGTTAAAAAAAAACAGGTGCGCGTTTTGGATTGACGTGACGGCGATAGGTATTCAGCAGTTACGATTTTGTGCGGGACAGTTTTGAATGAGGTCAATAAATCGGTTTGTTTGTTTTTAAAAACCCGCTCCCTGTTTATTAGGAGGAGTGAAATGAAAGCTACAGTCTGATATGACGAAGTCGACATTGAATAAACGTTACTTAGCTCTCTTGAGACAACTGGCTTTCGGCCTGTGATTAGAGTCGAGTTTCGCTTTTTTTTATACCGAAAACCGAATGTAACGCGTGCCGATGCGGGAAATGTCGAATAATTAACGTTTGAAAGTCAATAAAATTAAATAGACAGGCGAGCTCCGTGGATAACTCTGAGATATTACAATTTATAGATGATATAAAAAGTTTTAAGAAGTTGTGAAGCGAGCAAGCGCTTCTCTGAAAGAAGCCTTTTGTGGACATCGAGGAAATACATACATACATTTTCGCTTTTATATATATAGACTAGCGAGGGGTACCCGGCGTTGCCTGAGTGTTTGGAGGTGTGTGTGGTTTTGGGTAAATCAAAACTCCGGGGGGGGGGGGGTGTAAAATAAAAATAAATGTTTTGGTAGGTAAGTATGAGGATCGAACTGGAACCCTTGAGGCAAAATTGTAAATTAACGTGTGAAAAAAAAAGCGTGCAACATTAACCACCATGCTAACGGAAACACGTTTGAATTTATTTAATTAGTTGGATTTAGCAGGTGCCCGTTTTAATGAGTTTGACTGCGGGATAGTATTCATTTACTGGTGAACGCTTTTTTCTACCCCAAGATGTTATAGGAAAAAGACTAACCCACATGCGGCGAGCGACAAATATTGAATATTTATCTTCCCGAAATCGACCAAATTAAATAGACAGGCGAGCTTCGTTGTTAACTGTGAGATATCACGATTTCTATGTGATATAAAAAGTTTTAAAAAGTTGTGAACCGACCGACCGCTTTTCTGAAAGAAGCCTTTTGTAGACACACAGAAAAAGCGAACACACATACATACATACATACATTTTCGCTTTTATATTTATAGACTAGCAGGGGGTACCCGGCGTTGCCCGAGTGTTTGTAGGTGTGTGTATGGGGGGGGGATAAGTAATAACCCTGTTAAAAAAAAAAAAAAAAAAAAAAAAAACGGGAAAACCAAAACAAAGGAAAACAGTGAAAAAAAAATCAGAAAAAAAAAGTGCAATCTTAAGATAACAACGTTGTGTGTGTAGGAGTAGGGGTGGGGGGTGGGAGGTAAACGAAAGAAAAAGCCCTGGTGTTTAGAAGTGTAAAAGAAAAAAAAAAGCTTTGGTCGGAAGATAGGCTTGAACTCGAAGCCTCAAGGCTAAGGCGGAAAAAAAAAAGCTTGACGCGTACGCCAAAGAGACAAAGAACTAAGTAGTGACAAAATGAAACGTTTAAGAAACCAGCATGTTAAACTAGCATGAACGTTTTCTACACACTACACCCTCCTTGTATAAAACTGCTGATTGGTGAAGGAATTAATGTTTTTGGCCAATTTTTCGCTATTTGTCGGGCAAAGGTTCGAGCTTTAAAATGATACCTACCTAGCGAAAATCCGTCACCTCTGTCAAAAGTTTTTGCGATACATACAAACACACACACATACATACACGCACTTTAGCTTTTATATATATATAGATAGACTAGCGCGGGGTGCCCGGGTTTTTAGAGGTGTGGGTGTGTTGGGGGTGGGTAAATCAAAACAAAAGAATAAGCAAAGTAATAACCATGTTTAAATATTAAAAAAACGAACAAAAACAAAAAACAAAAAACGTTTTAGGACGAAGGTAGGATCGAAGGTAGGATCGAGGTTAATAGTCTGATGACATAACGACACAGCAAAGGCAGTAACTTTAGAAGAGTCGAAAATATGTGTTTATAAGCCCAGGTGGTTTTCTAGGTCAAATCTCATGCCACAACAGCAGCAGCAGTAGAAAGAAAACAAATTCAAATCGCAAATTTTGTTGTAAGATAAAAGTCGTTGAAATAAAAGACTTTTACGACGTCGTTTCGTAAGTGTTACATATTATGATCTCGATAGCATATAAAAAGTTATAAGAAATAGTAAACTCCCCTCCCCCAAGAATCCTGGCGACATTTTTGCTTTTATATATAGCGAGGGTACCTGGCATTGCCCGGGTGTGGTGTGTGTATGTGGGTGAGAGGTTGAATCAAAACGGTAAATTTTTAGATTAGGTCCACCTCCACAATTTTCTTTTAAATGACGACTTTTAAAGGTTTTCGACTATGCTGAATACGGAAATCGCATTGAAATTTTGCAGAAATAAGTAGTTATCGAGATATAAAAGGTTGTATTATGCATTGTGTTCTTTGGCGGCCATCTTTGTTACATGCGTATGCACGCGCCATAAACAAATCTACACGCATAACAAAGATGGCCGCCAATGAATACAATGCATAATACAACTTTTTATATCTCGCTAACTACTTATTTCTGCAAAATTTCAATGCGATTTCCGTATTCAGCATAGTCGAAAATATGTGTTTATAAACCCAGGTGGTTTTCTAGGTAAAATCTCATGCCACAACAGCAGCAGGAGGAGCAGTAGAAAGAAAACAAATTCAAATCGCAAATTTTGTTGTAAGATAAAAGTCGTTGAAAGAAAAGACTTTTACGACGTCGTTTCGTAAGTGTTACATATTATGATCTAGATAGCATATAAAAAGTTATAAGAAATAGACCCCCCCCCCCGAGAATCCTGGCGAAAAAAGCCTTTTGTGGACATACAGAAAAACACACACACACACACACACATGTACCTTCTCTATAAAGTACAGTAGAATGTTGGGATACGGTTTTTTTCAGGTTATGATGTGGAATACCATCTTTTTTCGGCCCCTGGTTACAGTATTTGCTCTGCCTTACGGTGTTATTTATATTATTTGATTATAAACATGTGTATTTTATATTGTACTGCATTTTGTTACAAATTATTAATGCCGTATCCCACGGTTCTACTGCATTGTTTTTAGTCGGTTTACAATTTTTAGGTGATCCTAAAATGATTCAGATCAGTTCAGAGTCTGTATTTTCCATTTTCTTTTCTGGGCACTTCTTATTCAGGACAAAAGCCACTCAAGATGTCATCAGATATCAAGGCCCAAAGGTCACTCCTGGATAAGGGTTGAATGAATGTCAGGTGGACAGTAAGTCAGCACTGTGATTGGTAATGATGATGATTGGGCAGAATTGAATCATTTAAGGCATCTCAGCTTGAAAACGACTATGTTGTACTCAACTAGGAGGCTGCCCCTCGATATTGTGTTCCACAAACGGGAAGTTCTACGAAATAAACGCTGCTTGCGAAACTATCGTTCAGTCTTAGGTAGAAAAAGTGACAGGGAAACTTGACAGCGGTTGTTGCTAGACGAGTTGTTGTAGCGAATGTTTTACATGGCTGGGACAAACCATAGATTGAAGCTCAGTCGAGCACCTGAAATGAAAATGACGATAGAGTAGAGAAAGACTTTGCAATTGCTTTTCTGGGAGAACGAGGTAGTAGAGAGGAGAAAAGGGTATCACCCACTAGATTTTGAAGTAGGTTTTGTACTTTGTCAAGACAGGAAAAGGTGAAAGGTGGGAAAATGGGCACCTTTCCAAATGTAGTAACTGTAATCCATCTTAGGATGGATTTAGCTTTTAGGATGGAGTCAGGACAGAGAGAGAGACAGAGAGAGAGGGACAGAGAGAGAAAGAAGGAGAGAGAGAGGGAAAAAGAGTGAGAGAAGGAGAGAGAAAGAGAGAGAGAAGGAGAGAGAAAGAGAGAGAGAAGGAGAGAGAAAGAGAGAGAGAAAGAGAGAGAAAGAGAGAGAGAAAGAGAGAGAAAGAGAGAGAGAAAGAGAGAGAGAGGAGAGGGGTAGAAAAAAAAATAGAGACAGAAAGTGAGAGAGAGAGATGGAGATAGAAAGATAAAGATAAAGAGAGAGAGATAGAAAAAAAAGGAAGATACAAAAAGAAAGAAAAAGAGATACAAAATTATTGTGAGCAAAAAGAGACTAATTTTCTTTCTTTCTTTTTTTTTTTTTTAATTTAACTGAACTCAACTTTTTCCCCCAATTCAAAGAATCTAATTAAATAAATGGCTGACTCAACGGGTCAGTTTTTTTCTTGTTTTTTTTTTGTTTTGTTTTTTTTGTTGTTATTTCCTTAGTACATAGAATATATTGCTGCGAATGTTGTCAACAAATGCAGTCTTGTAACTCCACCCAAAAAAGGCCAGCATCTTTTAGAGATTTATGTCCCGTATTCAAACTTGCCATCTTGTAACTCCACGGGGTCGGGGGTTTTTGACAAGACCTTATCGCCCACTCCGTATTCTAAGCTGAGGTTGTTATTACCATATTATTAAATAAACGACAAACAAGTCTATTTTCGACTGCCAAACATTGTTGTTATTATTTTGTACTTGTTTATAAACTTAGAATGCCATATAGGAAAGCCTCTCCTAGCGAGAAAACCTACTTTTAAACGAGGAGGCCAGAAAGGCTGGAAACATTATGAGTCAAACGAGAGAGAAAAAAAAAAAAAAAAAATCGGTGGTTGATGGAAATTTTGTCGTCTCAACACAAGAGTCTCGTGCAGATGAGTCATTCAATCTGCCAAAGGAAATGGTAAAAACCATGCAGTGGAGGAGTCGGGACGGAGGGGGGGTCTTTAAAGTTCCTATTTACTTTGCCTCCCCACGAGGGCAGAGTTAGACACCAAGGTAGTTGGTACTTATGTATTCTTGGTACTGCACTGCGCTGAAATAATAACGTTATTTCGAAAGCCATTCTTAACATGAGGATGGAAGGGTGTTTTGCAACTAATTTGTGCTTCTATCTGACAATTTAATTGAAGATATCATGAAACTTGAATTTAACCTGAAAAAAAAAAAAAAAAAAAAAAAAAAAAAACTATTAAATAGCGCGGTACCAAAAATACAAAAGCACCGGGTCGTTTTTTTAATGTGGAGAAAAGGAACAAAAAATAAAAATTATCTCAGTCGTGAAGGATTTCTCCTTCACTGACCGAGAACAAAAAAAAAATTGAGGCATACCATTAGAACAGATACTACACTTTGATCTTGGCCCGAAAGTTATCTTCAAGTTTTTACAACCATTTAGGGATTTTTATCCTCAGCCCCCCCCCACCTCCCAAAAATCAACAAAAATTAGACCATTTTTTTGTAATGACCTAGTCCCTGATGATTGTGATGTAATGCTGGTCCTGTGCAGTTCTAGGAGGTTCACCCTCCAAGGCTTTTTTGCCTTCTCTCTTTGAGAAGGTGTTAGTTTTTTTAGTTTTTTTTTTTATTATTATTCAAGTTTTACCCCAAACAAGGCACAGTGCCACTTTGAAGTAGGGGGCTACTGTCAGGGACATAAGTTGCAGGGATATTATGAAAGGAGATGAGCAGCAAGATGTCTGTTCACATTACATTTGAACTTCTGCATGTCAGTACAGTTGGGAAAGCAGAATCTCGGAAGGGAGTTCCAAAGTCTAAAAGTTCTGGGGAAGAAACTATTGGAGTAAAAGGCTTTCTTACACCTAGGGATCTCTAATGTGAAGGGGTGGGATTTAGCTGCTTGTCAGGTTTGTCGGGGGTGTTCACGTAAAGGGGGTACAAGTGCTTGTAGTTCGTCAGAGCATATACCATTAAAGTACTTGCAGAACAGGCAGAGGGATTCACCATTTCGTCGATGGGACAGGCTGAAGCGTAGCTGACAGTTCAGGACATATCAGGTTGGCACCTCTTTTTTGAATCCTGTCAAGAAGTGAGAGACAAGTAGCAGATGCACCAGCCCAAATGTGACAGCAATACTCCATACATGGGCGAATGGTGGCCTTATAGAGGTACAGGATACTTTCAGGCGTAAGTAGTTTTCTAGCATGGTAGAGAGAGCCCACCTTCTTCGCAGCAGCCTTGGCAAGGCTTTCAATGTATCTATTCCAGTTCAAGTTCCCTGTAAGCATTAGGCCGAGCAGTTTAAAGGAAGTACTTTCGGGTAATGTGTTCTTGGCCATTGCTATTGATGGTAGAGTTTATGGCTAATCACCTGAGGCGCCCTTACTGGAGAATGCCGACGAAGCTGCCCATGCACTTTTTGCAGGCCAGAGTACCCCTTTTTGGTGGTGGTGGTGGTGGGGGGGGGGCTGCATTGACTTCTCAATCTCACTTTCGGACCCTGGTGTCACAGTTCTTGCAGTAAGGGAGAGAAGTAAATAGCTTAATATAACGCAATTGCCTATATGAATATTCATATTAAAATATATTTAAGCATATTTTACAACCTGGCTATGCCGGGCGTCCCTGCTAGCTAGGATAAATACTTTCGGAATTTTGAAAAAATAGCTACAACAATATCAGAGCGTCTCCATTTACGCTAAATATCTATAGAATGCCAACACCAACATATTGCATATGAATCAGTCCCCTGTGGAATTTCCACGGGTCTCGCTAGTTTACCATTAATGCTGTTTTCGGTTTCTAAAAGTAGTTAAGATTTCTGATATTTCAAAATAAGACAAATTTTGCAATGTATTTATTGCATTTAAAACAAATTGTGACAAACGGATGGACAGATATAAGCTCTATTTATATAAGACTAGCCCTTGCCTGGGTGTTTGGCGGTGTGTGTTGAGCAAAAAAAAAAAAAAAGTGATAGTAGGCAGGCAGGCTTGAACCCATACCATGAAGGAGGAAAAGAACAGAAAAAGAACAGAAAAAAAAAGTCTTTGCTGTTGCGCCCATCGCCAAACTGAAAGTGACAAATGCTTAAATTAAGGCTAGTTAATCAAAAAGAGGCGATGACGTTCGAAAATATCGCTGAAAAAAGCAATCTTTCCCTGTAGAAAAGTGCTCAGTTGAGGGTGAAGGAATTAATGTTTTTAGCCAATTTTTCATATTTGTCGTCCGAAGGGTCGGGCTTCAAAATGATACCGATCTCATGAAAATCCGTTACCTCTGTCGAAAGTTTTAGGCAAACATACAAACATGCATACATACATACATACATTTAAACAGACAGATGAGATTTATATAATTAATAAGCGGAGGTGCCCGGCATTGCCTGGGTGTTTCTAGGTGTAAAAGAAAAAAAAAAAAAAAAGTTTTGGTAGGGAGGTAGGCTCAAACCGAAGACTTGAGGCGAAGTCGGAAAAGAAAGTTTGATAACTTACGATGCTAAGATGACAGGCGTGAGGATGGCTGAAATTAAACGTTTAAAAAAGCAGGTAGTTAAACGAACGTCAACGTGTGGTTTTTTAGGTCAAACATCACGCCATAGAGAAATGAAATCACAGCGTGAATTTTGTAACATAAAAGTTGCTGAAATAAAAAGATAGACGACCTCGTTTTGTAAATCAGAGATATTATAATCTAAGGAGTATATAAAATGTAAGAATGAGTGACCCTCACCAAGCGCCCCCCCCCAGAAAAAAAAGCCTTTGGCGGACATACAAAAAAAAAAAAAAAATATGCGCGCACACACACACACACAAGTATACACACATTTTCGCTTTTATATCATAGATTAGTGAGGGGGGGGGGACTGCTGTTGACCAGTCGTAAAAAAAAAGAAAAGGCCACCAGCCAGAAGCGAAACCGAAAGCAAAATTTTCTAATAAAAAAAAAAAAAGAAAAAAAACTCGGATTATTTAAGTTCGCAAGTATACATGTTATCAATGAGCCTGGTGTCTAACTCGGTCCCGTGGGGAGGCATAGTAAATAGGTACATGTTATTAATGAGACCATGATACACAGATATTATGACATGCAAATTTATCTTTTTAAAAGGAAAGAACGAATCGACCGTTTGCACATGCACGATTTGCAAACAGTATCGAAAGCAAGATTTTTACCTGTCCCCCCCCCCCTTCCAACAAAGTAACATTTCTTACATGAAATAATTGACGATTTTTTCCAATTTTTCAACATTATAAGTCCGGGAGATCGCTCTGTCTAACGGTGTCACATTCATGAAGCTTCAATGCAGATGACAAGTTTTTAGCAGACATATAAACACACACACAGATATTTTCCCTTTATCTAATAGACTAACGGGTGTACTCGGCATTGCCCGGGTGTGTAGAGGTGATGTAGTAAAGAAAAAAAAAATGATAGCAGGCAGGTTTGAATCCGTAACGCGAAGAAGAAAAAGAAGGTGTAAAAACACGTAATTTCTTAGCTAATGCATCCATGGCAAAACCAGAAGTCGCGAACATTGAAATTAAGGCTAGTCAATCGAAAGGAGATGATGACTTGCGAAAATGTTGGCAAAAAAAGCGACTCCTCCTTGTAGAAAACTGGCGAGTTGAGGGTGAAGGAATTAATGTTTTTGGCCATTTTTTCAATATTTGTTGTCCGAAAGATCGACGTTTAAAATGATACCAATTTTGTCACGTTCCGACACGTCTATTGGAAGTTTTTGCAAGACATACAAACACACACATTTTGCCTTTTTTTAGACTAGCAAAAGTACCCGTCGTTGAGTGGGTTCGAAAACAGCCTACAGAAAATGGACTGATTTATGAAAGTACCCATTTGAAGGGGATTATCCAAATTGAATAGCAATTGTCTGATATAAGGAGAAACTCCACATTGATCAAAAGCTGATTGCTTTCTGGACGTTCCGACGTGAAAGCCGAGAATACACGTTTCAATTAGTTTCACTTTATTTATACTTAAAAGTTGAAAAAACAGGCAACACAGCTAAATAGCGCGATTTTTACAAAAGTTGATGTAAATAAATCTAGACGCGACGTGTGTTCGCAAATCCTGGATATTATGATTTAGACGGTATATAAAAAGTTTTAAGACATAGTAAGCCCCTCGAGAATCGCGGCGAAAAAAGCCTTTGTGAGACATACATAAAATGATCACACACATTTTGCCTTTTATATAATAGACTGGCGAGGGGTACCCGGCGTTGCCCGGGTGTTTTTCAGGGTATGTGAAAAAAAGCCCGAAAATGTGAAAAAAAAAAAACGAAGCCTTCATGACACGCAGTTGGAAAATAGTAAAGTGTTAAAAAAAACAGGTGCGCGTTTTTGATTGACATGACGGTGATAGGTATTCAGCAGTTACGATTTTGTGCGGGACAGTTTTGAATGAGGTCAATAAATCGGTTTGTTTGTTTTTAAAAACCCGCTCCCTGTTTATTAGGAGGAGCGAAATGAAAGCTACAGTCTGATATGACGAAGTCGACATTGAATAAACGTTACTTAGCTCTCTTGAGACAACTGGCTTTCGGCCTGTGATTAGAGTCGAGTTTCACTTTTTTTTATACCGAAAACCGAATGTAACACGTGCCGATGCGGAAAATGTCAAATAATTAACGTTTGAAAGTCAATAAAATTAAATAGACAGGCGAGCTCCGTGGATAACTCTGAGATATTACAATTTATGGATGATATAAAAAGTTTTAAGAAGTTGTGAACCGAGCAAACGCTTCTCTGAAAGAAGCCTTTTGTGGACATCGAGGAAAAGCGTACATACATACTTACATGATGATGATGATTACAACGTCTTGTCAGACGAGTGCCACTCCCTCAGACATTTAAAATCCATGAGCCCAAATGTCTGAGGGAGTATCTATACGAATATGATGTTACAGAGTCTTAGCTTTGTACGACAGCTAAGTCTCTCTCTCGGTTCAAAATGTTGAGATCCAGCAACAAGCAAGAGCAAGATAGCCAGCAACAAATTGAACTGCAGACCAGCTTAATGCGGGTACATGTCTTCCGCTTTATGGTTTTTTAAATCAGAGATTTGCTTCTCCTAGAAAGGTTGCCTTCACCACGGCTTACAGGAGCCCTCTCTACCCCAATACACACACACACACACACACACAAATATACACGGTGCTAGTTGGCCGTTGACCCAGAAAAGAGTTCATTCGCCCTTTGGAAGGTCTTGTTTTTAATCCTTCAGGGAGACTAGCCGCCCTCCTCACCAAACAAGTCTGGTGGGGGAACCAGTTTAGTCGCCGGTGACCCGACCATGAGGCAGGTAGTACTGGGTTACATGGTACCAGTAGCATATGACATGACCTGACTGTAACATACATACATACATACATACATACATACATTTTCGCTTTTATATATATATAGATAGAAGATTTGTTTTAATATCATTTTTGTCTTTCAGTAATCCCTTTCCCAAGAACAAGAATAATCTCCTCTGGTCTTTTATTGCCAATTGACATTCCAACTAACCTTGGATTTCATCATAATCCAACCTGAAGAGAGCCTTTCCCTTTATACATAATGATAATAGAAAACTCATGAAACGATTGGAGCTTGAAATCAAAACAGACAATGGTTCCGATCACAATCAACTTTGGCTGGCTATATTTTCTATTGATCGCTGCTAAATATCAAACATTGCTTGCTCTATTATGTCAAAGAAGCCATCTTGAATTCTATTGTCTTACACTGATATTCTTGTTTCGTATTATTTTTTTTTAATTAATCGTTTTTTTTTGCAGATCAGTCATTGATAATTCCGATCGCAGTTTGGATTTTGTTTTTAAGTCTAAAAATGTTCTTTGTGTGAGGGTTGGTTTTGTAATTCCATTGCTGGTTTAAGTTCCGATTTATTTCTTCCTTTGCACGGTTTTTAGTCTGTGCTGATAATCTTTATTTAAATTTTGTCTGTTTGTTTTTGTTCGTTATATATATATATATATATATATATATATATATATTAGTATGGTACAGCATAATTGTTGTATATTGGTTTATATTGGAGGAGATAATATATTAAAACGTGTCATGTGTTATCTAGTGGATGAGAGATATTGTTCTTTTAACAGACAGATAATAAACGTATAAATCGTATGTATGTTGTTTAGCCAGGAGGACATGATATTGACGTGTAAACTGAATCATGTTGTATCAGACTTATCACACAGGATATTTTTACAGTTCATATGTAAGAAGAATAATATATGCTTCATACCTTTTTTTATTGAAGAGTTCTTCTGTATCTTTCTACTGCTCCTTGACAAACCATGAAACGATCGCGCCAGCCAATTGAGACATCTGTTCTTATTTGTGAAACCATAAAACAACTTTTCATATTTTTATAATATAAATTTATTACAGTTGTCTCAAATGGTTTTCACAGGATCTGCAATTCGTCTACATGTTCTATTCTTACAGCTCGCTCCCTAGCTGTCTGTCCACCCCAGTCTAGACGTTTGCCCGCTCTGGTGGTCAATCTTCAACTCTCTGAATCTCTCCAAAACTAACATCACGTGTTCTCTTACGTCACCTAATTTACGTGTCTCAGTCCAACCTAATGTCCACATCTAGTTATTTGTTTATTCAAAACCAAAGGAATGTTTACATCTATTTTCTATTTTCACATTCCTTTTGCGATTCACATGTCAATCATTTCTTCCCCAATTTAATTGTTTATTCTTCTAATCATAATAACTGATCCAGTGACCATCCGTCGCTCAAATCCCTTAATAAGAATACAATAATAATAATGTTTTGACCATTGACCCCGCTTGCCACAGTTAACAGATATCACGCTATGATCATAGCCTAAAGGGTCATAACATTACATAATCAGGTTGACATACCGGTTCTCGTTAAACAACGTTGAGCCTGGCTAATATCAGATGGGTGACCACTTTAAAATTCAAGACGCTGTATGTGCTTTCCGCTTATCTCAGCATTGTTTCCAGTCATCCTGAACCTCCACTTGCCACTGGTATTTAACAATGTCGACTCAGGAGAGGTGTGGTTGGAGATTGCGCAACTCTTATCACAAAAAATTCACATGCAGGCAACCTTACAGTGGGTATCCATAGTCTGTCAAGACTGAAGGAAGCCTTATATATAAAGTAGTAGCGTTCGTGTGTGTGTGTACAACTCTCCAACCGCATACAACAATGGATCGATTATGACCAAACCAGACATGATGATAATCTCCGACCTATGGATGATGCACACTATTTACCAAGGTTATATTTGGTGCGTCTCTTCATAAACTGCCCCGCCTAGAGATGGTGCACATCAAGTTGGGGTTCGCTATGCTGGCCAACTTCTTTATGAATTTGAAGAAAATGAACTTGTAAAGCTGAAGGCAAGAAATGGCTGTCTACGGCCAGCGTGAGGTCAGGATAGAAAAGTGTACACCAGGCGAGGTAGACGATGGCAGGAGACTAAAGTGGTGTAATATGGGAGAGTAATAGTAATGACAACGTTTTTGTAAAAAAAAAAAAAAAAAAAAAAAAAAAAAAAAAAAAAGAGAAAAAAGAAAAAACAAGGCTGACCCACATTTTTATTTCTTTCTTTCTTTTGTTTGTAACTGCAACGTTACAATATCATACACAGTATTTGTTTTGATGGGCTATAACTTGGAAACCAAGCATTCCCGGAACTATGTTTTTTGTGAAAGTTTAGCAAGGGAGCGGGGGGGGGGTGCATAGATTGGAGCTCAGACAAGCACTTGCCATGAAAATAAAGATAAAGTAGAGACAGGGTAGCAACGTCTCTTTTGTGAGAAACAGTTTGCAGGGAAGAGAAAAGGGCATCACTTACTAGATTTCGAAGCCAGTTTTGGTCTCTATCAAGGCAATATAAGGTGATTAGAGTAGCTCCTGCCCAGGTCTGGCAACAGTACTTCATCCTAGGATGTTGTGGTAATGTTTTAAGCTCTATTTATAAGAGCAAGAATGTCAATTGGTAGAGCCTCAGACTGAAGAACTCAAGGTTTCAATTTCGATTCTCAGTCACGGCATCCATGGGAACTTTTTTTTCATTATCCATCCAAGGACACTAAGATTAATTCCCGTAACAGAAGTTTTGCATCATTTATGTTTCTGGACAAAGATTAAAACAATATACGATATTAAACCTTATGCCTAGAAACGTCATTCTAATTCTGATCTAAATCCATTCCATGATTTTCATTCTAAAAACAAAAGTGTCTAAAAATTTAAAGCTTAAGCTTAAGGAGTCTTAAGAAGAAAGTAAAATTCAGCGAATCTTGCCTAATGGATGTCCTTATGTCTACAGATAAGATCTCATGCAAATCTGAAATATTTAAACAAGCAAATTCCAGTTTGTGCCCATATTGGGCAATCTTAAAATTTATTAAATATTTGTAATTTATCTATCTATAGTTAAAATTTCACAAGAATTTGAATTTTCACAAAGGGCTTTCACCTCCTCTTGGGCATCTTTCGCGGAAAACTAAATATAACCTTCATTACTCATTCTTACACCTAGTAGCTGTTTTCCCAAAATTCATAATGATCGGTTAATTAGTTTTAGGTGTGAATATATACACACATACCTATGAGGTGCCTTCAATCAGTTTCCAAATTTTTTTGTACAAGCATTTAAAATTGTTGTAGACTCTTGAAAATTTAGTATGTTATTGCTATATGTCTTACGAGATGACTAACCAAGTTTTATGATTTAAGATTTAAGTGAACAGCTACAGCAGGAACTGTAATACACCCTACTAAAGCCTGATTGTCACAGCTGGTGAATTTTCAAAAATGCAATCTGGACGTGAGGACACTTTAGAAGAACGATATGCAATAAAATTGTGTTTTAAACTTGGTAAAAATGCCACAGAAACGTATGGAATGCTTCAGACGGTTTTTGGACAATCTTGCATGAATTGAGCATCAGTTTTTGAGTGGCATAAGAGATTCAAGGAAGGCAATGAGACTGTGAGGGATTATGGGAGGTGCAGAATGTGTTAGAAAGCTAGAACACCAGAGTTGATTAGCCAAATAAAGAATTTCATGGATAAGGACCGCCGTATGTCTATACAGACAATAAGTGCACAGTTTGATGTCAGTGTGGGAACTGTACACACAATTATTTGTGCGGAATTGAAAGTGTGGAAGATTTGCACTAAAAGTGCTCAGTCCCAAGAGTGCTAAAAGAAGATCAGAAAGAAAGATATTGTCATGACCAAGATGGGCATCAAGACGGTTCCTCACCCTCCCTATCGCCCAGACCTTGCTCCCTGTGACTTTTGGTTATTTCCTAAGCTCAAGGAAAACCTTAGAGGCTGTTATGAGACAATTGAGAAGATGAAAGAGGCTGTGACACAAGAGGACTTTATGTGGCCTTCCAGAAGTTGTTGGAACAATACAACAAGTGCATTGCAGCTGGAGAAGATTACTTCAAAGGGGACTAGTGTTTCATGTGTTTACTATCAATAAAAAGGGCCCATACGAAAAAAGTCTGGAAACTTATTTAAGACATCTTGTAATTTTAGACAGAGTTAATCCTAAAGTTGTACCATTGATTTTGCAAACACAAAAACAAGTAGACACTTACAATCGAACTCGTTAAAAAGCCAACAAACATTTTTGTTAAGCCTATAAAGAGTAACTATACAGCACAATCACGTTGACACACCGGTTCTCACCAGATCACCGAAGTTAAGCAACATTGATCCTGGCCATTAACAGATGGGTGACCATTTGGGAAGGGTAGGCGCTGTATGTACCTTCTGGGAAGGTTGGGTGTGGGGCCAGCACCCTCACCCTGTAAAAAGAACTCCTCGCTACAAAAGCCCCTACAAAAAGTTGCAGATAGCCTATGCCCCTCCAGGGGCTCAAGGGCTATGGATTGATGGATGGATTAAGACCAACGAAAGACCTGACCACACAACTTGTAGCGAGCAATTGTCCAGCTGTGCTAGATGGAAACAAATTTGTCAATGACAAACTTGGGATTGTAGCCACAATTTTCAGCCACTGTCCATTTTGGAGCAGTAGAGCCACAGGATATTTAAACTATGACAACAGGGGTTGCCATAGAAACCTTCACATCAAGTTGTTTATAAAGATTCCCAGAAAAGAAAACAGATGATAATCAATCATTAAAATCAATAACTAATGGAGCAACACAGATCCAAACATGATTTTGCCATTAATTATCTACATCCGCATTTGCGATTTATATGTAAATATATGCATATGTGCAGAAAATCAGATGCAAAACCCAAGTTGTTGTTGCCACATATAGATGTTTGGGGGGGGGGTTAATTCTTGCAAGAGATGGAATTGGGTTCTTGTCTATTATTGTTAAGCTGAGCCCATAATTGTTTTTATTTTTTCTAATTACATACTGAAAAAAAAAAAAGAGAGTAGAAGTGGGTAAGAGAGAGAGAGAGAGAGAAAGAAAGGAGTATGAGTACGAGAGAGAGAGAGAGAAAGAGAGAGAAAGAAAGGAGTATGAGTATGAGTACGAGAGAGAGAGAGAGAAAGAAAGGAGTATGAGTATGAGAGAGAGAGAGAGAAAGAATGGAGTATGAGTACGAGAGAAAAAAGAAAAGCATGAGGATGAGCGACAGAGAGAAAAGTACGAAAATGAGAGAGAGAGAAAAGTACGAGGATGAGAGAAGGAGAGAGAGAGAAAGAAGTACGGGTGAGAGAGAGAGAGAAAGGAGTACTGGTGAGAGAGAGAGAGAAAGGAGTACGGGTGAGAGAAAGAAAGAGAGAGAGAGAAAGGAGTACGGGTGAGAGAAAGAAAGAGAGAGAGAAAGAAAAAAAAAGAGAGAAAGAGAGAAAATAGTACGGGTAAGAGAGAGAGAAAGGAGTACAGTTGAGAGACAGAGAGAGAGAAAGAATACGAGTGAGAAAGAGAGAGAGAGAGGGGGGGTACGGGTGAGAGTGAAAGAGAGAGAGAGAGAAAGGAGTACGGGTGAGAGAGAGAGAGAGAGAGAGAAAGGAGTACGGGTGAGAGAGAGAGAGAGAAAGGAGTACGGGTGAGAGAGAGAGAAAGGAGTATGGGTGAGAGAGAGAGAGAGAGAGAAAGGAGTACGGGTGAGAGAGAGAGAGAGAGAGAAAGGAGTACGGGTGTGAGAGAGAGAGAGAGAGAGAGAGAAAGGAGTACGGGTGAGAGAGAGAGAGAGAGAAAGGAGTACGGGTGAGAGAGAGAGAGAGAGAAAGGAGTACGGGTGAGAGAGAGAGAGAGAGAAAGGAGTACGGGTGAGAGAGAGAGAGAGAAAGGAGTACGGGTGAGAGAGAGAGAGAGAGAAAGGAGTACGGGTGAGAGAGAGAGAGAGAAAGGAGTACGGGTGAGAGAGAGAGAGAGAGAAAGGAGTACGGGTGAGAGAGAGAGAGAGAGAAAGGAGTACGGGTGAGAGAGAGAGAGAGAGAAAAGAGTACGGGTGAACGAGAGAGAGAGAGAAAGGAGTACGGGTAAACGAGAGAGAGAGAGAAAGGAGTACGGGTAAACGAGAGAGAGAGAAAGGAGTACAGGTGAGAGAGAGAGAAAGGAGTACGGGTGAGAGAGAGAGAAGAAAGGAGTACGGGTGAGAGAGAGAGAGAGAAAGAAAGGAGTACGGGTGAGAGAGAGAGAAAGAAAGGAGTACAGGTGAGAGAGAGAGAAAGAAAGGAGTACGGGTGAGAGAGAGAGAAAGAAAGGAGTACGGGTGAGAGAGAGAGAGAGAGAGAAAGGAGTACGGGTGAGAGAGAGAGAGAGAAAGGAGTACGGGTGAGAGAGAGAGAGAGAGAGAGAGAGAGAAAGGAGTACGGGTGAGAGAGAGAGAGAGAGAAAGGAGTACGGGTGAGAGAGAGAGAGAAAGGAGTACGGGTGAGAGAGAGAGAGAAAGGAGTACGGGTGAGAGAGAGAGAGAAAGGAGTACGGGTGAGAGAGAGAGAGAAAGGAGTACGGGTGAGAGAGAGAGAGAAAGGAGTACGGGTGAGAGAAAGAAAGAGAGAGAGAGAAAGGAGTACGGGTGAGAGAAAGAAAGAGAGAGAGAAAGAAAAAAAAAGAGAGAAAGAGAGAAAATAGTACGGGTAAGAGAGAGAGAAAGGAGTACAGTTGAGAGACAGAGAGAGAGAAAGAATACGAGTGAGAAAGAGAGAGAGAGAGGGGGTGTACGGGTGAGAGTGAAAGAGAGAGAAAGGAGTACGGGTGAGAGAGAGAGAGAGAGAGAGAGAAAGGAGTACGGGTGAGAGAGAGAGAGAGAGAAAGGAGTACGGGTGAGAGAGAGAGAGAGAGAAGGAGTACGGGTGAGAGAGAGAGAAAGGAGTACATGGTGAGAGAGAGAGAAAGGAGTATGGGTGAGAGAGAGAAGGAGAGAGAAAGGAGTACGGGTGAGAGAGAGAGAGAGAAAGGAGTACGGGTGAGAGAGAGAGAGAGAGAAAGGAGTACGGGTGAGAGAGAGAGAGAGAGAGAGAAAGGAGTACGGGTGAGAGAGAGAGAGAGAGAGAGAGAAAGGAGTACGGGTGAGAGAGAGAGAGAGAGAAAGGAGTACGGGTGAGAGAGAGAGAGAGAAAGGAGTACGGGTGAGAGAGAGAGAGAGAAAGGAGTACGGGTGAGAGAGAGAGAGAGAGAGAAAGGAGTACGGGTGAGAGAGAGAGAGAGAGAAAGGAGTACGGGTGAGAGAGAGAGAGAGAGAAAGGAGTACGGGTGAGAGAGAGAGAGAGAGAGAAAGGAGTACGGGTGAGAGAGAGAGAGAGAAAGGAGTACGGGTGAGAGAGAGAGAGAGAGAGAGAGAGAGAAAGGAGTACGGGTGAACGAGAGAGAGAGAGAGAAAGGAGTACGGGTAAACGAGAGAGAGAGAAAGGAGTACGGGTAAACGAGAGAGAGAGAAAGGAGTACATGTAAACGAGAGAGAGAGAAAGGAGTACGGGTAAACGAGAGAGAGAGAAAGGAGTACGGGTAAACGAGAGAGAGAGAAAGGAGTACGGGTGAGAGAGAGAAAGGAGTACGGGTGAAGGAGAGAAAGGAGTACGGGTGAGAGAGAGAAAGAAAGGAGTACGGGTGAGAGAGAGAGAAAGAAAGGAGTACGGGTAAGAGAGAGAGAAGAAAGGAGTACGGGTGAGAGAGAGAGAGAGAGAGAAAGGAGTACGGGTGAGAGAGAGAGAGAGAGAGAAAGGAGTACGGGTGAGAGAGAGAGAGAGAGAGAGAAAGGAGTACGGGTGAGAGAGAGAGAGAGAGAGAGAGAAAGGAGTACGGGTGAGAGAGAGAGAGAGAGAGAGAGAGAAAGGAGTACGGGTGAGAGAGAGAGAGAGAGAGAGAAAGGAGTACGGGTGAGAGAGAGAGAGAAAGGAGTACGGGTGAGAGAGAGAGAGAAAGGAGTACGGGTGAGAGAGAGAGAGAAAGGAGTACGGGTGAGAGAGAGAGAGAAAGGAGTACGGGTGAGAGAGAGAGAGAAAGGAGTACGGGTGAGAGAGAGAGAGAAAGGAGTACGGGTGAGAGAGAGAGAGAAAGGAGTACGGGTGAGAGAGAGAGAGAAAGGAGTACGGGTGAGAGAGAGAGAGAAAGGAGTACGGGTGAGAGAGAGAGAAAGGTGTACGGGTGACAGAGAGAGAGAGAGAGAAAGGTGAACAGGTGACAGAGAGAGAGAGAAAGGTGAACAGGTGACAGAGAGAGAGAGAAAGGAGTACGGGTGAGAGAGAGAGAGAAAGGAGTACGGGTGAGAGAGAGAGAGAAAGGAGTACGGGTGAGAGAGAGAGAGAAAGGAGTACGGGTGAGAGAGAGAGAGAAAGGAGTACGGGTGAGAGAGAGAGAGAAAGGAGTACGGGTGAGAGAGAGAGAGAGAAAGGAGTACGGGTGAGAGAGAGAGAGAGAGAAAGGAGTACGGGTGAGAGAGAGAGAGAAAGGAGTACGGGTGAGAGAGAGAGAGAGAAAGGAGTACGGGTGAGAGAGAGAGAGAGAAAGGAGTACGGGTGAGAGAGAGAGAGAGAAGGAGTACGGGAGAGAGAGAGAGAAAGGTGTACGGGTGACAGAGAGAGAGAGAAAGGAGTACGGGTGAGAGAGAGAGAAAGGAGTACGGGTGAGAGAGAGAGAGAAAGGAGTACGGGTGAGAGAGAGAGAAAGGAGTACGGGTGAGAGAGAAAGGAGTACGGGTGAGAGAGAAAGGAGTACGGGTGAGAGAGAAAGGAGTACGGGTGAGAGAGAGAGAGAAAGGAGTACGGGTGAGAGAGAGAGAAAGGAGTACGGGTGAGAGAGAGAGAGAAAGGAGTACGGGTGAGAGAGAGAGAGAAAGGAGTAAGGGTGAGAGAGAGAGAGAGAAAGGAGTACGGGTGAGAGAGAGAGAGAGAAAGAAAGGAGTACGGGTGAGAGAGAGAGAGAAAGAAAGGAGTACGGGTGAGAGAGAGAGAGAAAGAAAGGAGTACGGGTGAGAGAGAGAGAGAGAAAGAAAGGAGTACGGGTGAGAGAGAGAGAGAGAAAGAAAGGAGTACGGGTGAGAGAGAGAGAGAAAGGTGTACGGGTGAGAGAGAGAGAGAGAAAGGAGTACGGGTGAGAGAGAGAGAGAAAGGAGTACGGGAGAGAGATAGAGAAAGGAGTACGGGAGAGAGAGAGAGAAAGGAGTACGGGTGAGAGAGAGAGAAAGGAGTACGGGTGAGAGAGAGAGAAAGGAGTACGGGTGAGAGAGAGAGAAAGGAGTACGGGTGAGAGAGAGAGAAAGGAGTACGGGTGAGAGAGAGAGAAAGGAGTACGGGTGAGAGAGAGAGAAAGGAGTACGGGTGAGAGAGAGAGAAAGGAGTACGGGTGAGAGAGAGAGAAAGGAGTACGGGTGAGAGAGAGAGAGAGAGAGAGAGAAAGGAGTACGGGTGAGAGAGAGAGAGAGAGAGAAAGGAGTACGGGTGAGAGAGAGAGAGAGAGAGAAAGGAGTACGGGTGAGAGAGAGAGAGAGAGAGAAAGGAGTACGGGTGAGAGAGAGAGAGAGAGAGAGAAAGGAGTACGGGTGAGAGAGAGAGAGAGAGAGAAAGGAGTACGGGTGAGAGAGAGAGAGAGAAAGGAGTACGGGTGAGAGAGAGAGAGAGAGAGAAAGGTGTACAGGTGAGAGAGAGAGAGAGAGAAAGGTGTACAGGTGAGAGAGAGAGAGAGAGAAAGGTGTACAGGGTGAGAGAGAGAGAGAGAGAGAAAGGAGTACGGGTGAGAGAGAGAGAGAGAGAAAGGAGTACGGGTGAGAGAGAGAAAAAGGAGTACGGGTGAGAGAGAGAGAGAAAGGAGTACGGGTGAGAGAGAGAAAGAGAAAGGAGTACGGGTGAGAGAGAGAGAGAAAGGAGTACGGGTGAGAGAGAGAGAAAGGAGTACGGGTGAGAGAGAGAGAGAAAGGAGTACGGGTGAGAGAGAGAGAGAGAAAGGAGTACGGGTGAGAGAGAGAGAGAAAGGAGTACGGGTGAGAGAGAGAGAAAGGAGTACGGGTGAGAGAGAGAGAGAAAGGAGTACGGGTGAGAGAGAGAGAGAGAAAGGAGTACGGGTGAGAGAGAGAGAGAAAGGAGTACGGGTGAGAGAGAGAGAGAAAGGAGTATGGGTGAGAGAGAGAGAGAGAGAGAGAAAGGAGTACCGGTTAGGGAGAGAGAGAGAAAGGAGTACAGGTTAGGGAGAGAGAGAGAAAGGAGTACCGGTTAGGGAGAGAGAGAGAAAGGAGTACCGGTTCGGGAGAGAGAGAGAAAGGAGTACAGGTTAGGGAGAGAGAGAGAAAGGAGTACAGGTTAGGAAGAGAGAGAGAGAAAGGAGTACGGGTATAGAGAAAGAGAGAAAGGAGTACAGGTATAGAGAAAGAGAGAAAGGAGTACGGGTATAGAGAAAGGAGTACCAGTATATATATAGTGAGAGAAACACGAAATACAATTACAGATGGTTTGTCCAATAATGGGTATCCTTTAGATGTAATTGAAACCACTAAAGAAAAAAAGAGAGAGAAAGAGAGAAAATAGTACGGGTAAGAGAGAGAGAAAGGAGTACAGTTGAGAGACAGAGAGAGAGTGAAAGAGAGAGAAAGGAGTACGCGTGAGACAGAGGAGTACGGGTCAGAGAGAGAGAGAAAGGAGTACGGGTGAGAGAGAGAGAGAAAGGAGTACGGGTGAGAGAGAGAGAGAGAAAGGAGTACGGGTGAGAGTGAGAGAGAGAAAGGAGTACGGGTGAGAGTGAGAGAGAGAAAGGAGTACGGGTGAGAGTGAGAGAGAGAAAGGAGTACGGGTGAGAGAGAGAGAGAGAAAGGAGTACGGGTGAGAGAGAGAGAGAGAAAGGAGTACGGGTGAGAGAGAGAGAGAGAAAGGAGTACGGGTGAGAGAGAGAGAGAGAAAGGAGTACGGGTGAGAGAGAGAGAGAGAAAGGAGTACGGGTGAGAGAGAGAGAGAGAAAGGAGTACGGGTGAGAGAGAGAGAGAGAAAGGAGTACGGGTGAGAGAGAGAGAGAGAAAAGAAGTACGGGTGAGAGAGAGAGAAAGGAGTACGGGTGAGAGAGAGAGAAAGGAGTACGGGTGAGAGAGAGAGAAAGGAGTACGGGTGAGAGAGAGAGAAAGGAGTACGGGTGAGAGAGAGAGAAAGGAGTACGGGTGAGAGAGAGAGAGAAAGGAGTACGGGTGAGAGAGAGAGAGAAAGGAGTACGGGTGAGAGAGAGAGAGAAAGGAGTACGGGTGAGAGAGAGAGAGAAAGGAGTACGGGTGAGAGAGAGAGAGAGAGAGAAAGGAGTACGGGTGAGAGAGAGAGAGAGAGAGAAAGGAGTACGGGTGAGAGAGAGAGAGAGAAAGGAGTACGGGTGAGAGAGAGAGAGAGAGAGAAAGGAGTACGGGTGAGAGAGAGAGAGAGAAAGGAGTACGGGTGAGAGAGAGAGAAAGGAGTACGGGTGAGAGAGAGAGAAAGGAGTACGGGTGAGAGAGAGAGAAAGGAGTACGGGTGAGAGAGAGAGAAAGGAGTACGGGTGAGAGAGAGAGAAAGGAGTACGGGTGAGAGAGAGAGAAAGGAGTACGGGTGAGAGAGAGAGAAAGGAGTACGGGTGAGAGAGAGAGAAAGGAGTACGGGTGAGAGAGAGAGAGAGAAAGGAGTACGGGTGAGAGAGAGAGAGAAAGGAGTACGGGTGAGAGAGAGAGAGAAAGGAGTACGGGTGAGAGAGAGAGAGAAAGGAGTACGGGTGAGAGAGAGAGAGAAAGGAGTACGGGTGAGAGAGAGAGAGAAAGGAGTACGGGTGAGAGAGAGAGAGAGAGAAAGGAGTACGGGTGAGAGAGAGAGAGAGAGAGAGAAAGGAGTACGGGTGAGAGAGAGAGAGAGAAAGGAGTACGGGTGAGAGAGAGAGAGAGAGAGAGAGAAAGGAGTACGGGTGAGAGAGAGAGAGAAAGGAGTACCGGTTAGGGAGAGAGAGAGAAAGGAGTACCGGTTAGGGAGAGAGAGAGAAAGGGAGTACCGGTTAGGGAGAGAGAGAGAAAGGAGTACCGGTTAGGGAGAGAGAGAGAAAGGAGTACCGGTTAGGGAGAGAGAGAGAAAGGAGTACCGGTTAGGGAGAGAGAGAGAAAGGAGTACCGGTTAGGGAGAGAGAGAGAAAGGAGTACCGGTTAGGGAGAGAGAGAGAAAGGAGTACCGGTTAGGGAGAGAGAGAGAAAGGAGTACCGGTTAGGGAGAGAGAGAGAGAGAAAGGAGTACCGGTTAGGGAGAGACAGAGAAAGGAGTACCGGTTAGGGAGAGACAGAGAAAGGAGTACCGGTTAGGGAGAGAGAGAGAAAGGAGTACCGATTAGGAAGAGAGAGAGAAAGGAGTACAGGTTAGGGAGAGAGAGAGAGAGAAAGGAGTACGGGTATAGAGAAAGAGAGAAAGGAGTACAGGTATAGAGAAAGAGAGAAAGGAGTACAGGTATAGAGAAAGAGAGAAAGGAGTACGGGTATAGAGAAAGGAGTACCAGTATATATATAGTGAGAGAAACACGAAATACAATTACAGATGGTTTGTCCAATAATGGGTATCCTTTAGATGTAATTGAAACCACTATTAAAAGGAAAAGAGCAGATTTTTTATGAACAAAACCTAATATGGTGGATAAATGTCCGGCTTGTATTCGATTGCCGTGGTTGGAGAAAGTAAGTGAAAAATTCACCAAACAAATTAGTTCAACTGTTGAAGGATGTTATTTTTCTTCAAATGTTCATGTTGTGTATAATACAAAAATGGCTACCAATAAAAAAAGATGTTCTACCCCCTCATCATATTAGTAATGTTATTTATTCATTTAAATGTGGTTGCGGTGCCGACTACGTAGGTCGAACGTCTTTAAAATTGGTAAGTCGCATACAACAACATGTACCGAGCAAAAACAACAGATATGGATCCGCTATAACGGAATTGTGGGATTGTGCAACAAACTTCAGCATCGACTCTTTCTCCATATATCTCCGTATATCATCTAAAAGTCATTGTAAGCAAAAGGACTGCTTGTTGCGTTTGATCAGCCTCTAAAATTCATCCTCTATGATTGCTCCTGTCTCTATTTTTAGATTTTATCATTAAGGAAAACAAATCACTAAAAAATAAATCCCTCGATTTCCAATTTTGATGAGTGAGGGCGAAACATGTCAATTGACTCGTTTTGATTTTTTTTTTTTTTCTATTTCCTTACTTTTATTTTTTTTTTAGTCGCTATCCATTTTCCTTTTCTCCTCGGTCTTTTTTCTTTTTTTTTTAATATAAAATGAATTCCGAAGGAATACGTCTTCCCTTCATGATTGCCTTAATAAAGTTTTGTACCCCCAAGAAAATCATGATATATATATATATATATATATATATATATATATATATATATATATATATATATATATATAGTGGTTATAACATACTTATCATTCATACTCTATACATGAGTGACGATTTATACCGGTGTTGGCAAATGATCGGTCTTTCTGACCTATTGTTTAGTAGGCTATGTTTATTGCAAAACGATCGTTAGCTTTTCATGAAAACAAAAAAGATATGGATCATTTAATGACCTGTTAACATTATTTTCTCTCAGGATTTTTAAACTTACAACAGGTGTTTGGTTCTAACTTTTTAGTTTCCTGATAAACAAGTGTATTTTTTTTTTGTCTACCATTTATGATTGGTTTAATTGTTTAGTTTTACAGAATGTCAATTCTTTTCAGGTTGTTTAATGACGAATTCCCTCCTTTTAATAAAAGGTTTTATAATTCAAGTTTTTTTATATCTTCAAATATTTATTTGTGAGGTTTAGTTTTTTTTATTTATTTATTTTTTTTTTTTTTACACAGGAATCATCACTTATCAAGGCCCAGAGGCCACTCGAGGATAAAGGTTAATGAGTATACATTAGTCAATGTGATTATAGCATAGTAAACACTAGTGGGAATTTTGTAAATTGGATTACTTAGGGGGACGGTTCATCAAGAACTTGTTTACTTTGGACTTGAAGACAATCAGGTTGTAGTCATCTGGAAAGCAGACAATCGGAAGAGAGTTCCACAGGTGTGCAGTTCTAAGAGAGAAGCTTTGCTTATGGAATCTACATTTAGGTTTAAGCACAGATAAAGAGTGTGGGAAATTATTGGTAGTGGTTTTGGCTAGACGAGTGTTTTTCGTGAAAGTTTGGCGAGGGGGGACCATAGATTGTAGTTCAGCTGAGCATTTGCCATGAAAATAACGATAAAGCAGAGACAGGCTCGCAACGTCTCTTCTGTGGGAAAGAGGTTGCAGGGAAGAGAAAAGAGCATCCCCCGCTAAGCTACGAAGTCTATTTTGAACTCTGTCAAGGCAGGATAAGCTGCTTCTAGCAGCTCCTGCCCTGGTTGTTTTGCTTTACAGCATGTCAACCTATTTCGATTTATTTAATGTTAAATCCAACAAAAGTTTTTATGCTTCAAGTTCATTATATCTTTAAATATTTATTTGTGGTATTCGGTTTGGTTGTTTTACAGCATATTAACCCACTTCAGGTTATTTCATGCTGTATACGGTCATTTTGGATGAAGTTTTTATGCTGCAAGTTTTTTTATATCTTCAAATATTTATCCATGGTGTTTAGTTTGGTTGTTTTGTAGGGAAAAAAATGTTTATTCTAAGTCTTTTGAAACATTGCAGTTACAAAGAAATGGATCCGCATTTTCTCTTTTTCATCATTACACGTTACTCTCCCGTCTCGACAACATTTAAAAAGTCTCTCACTGCCATAGGTCCACCTAGCCCAACTCATTTCTTTTTTCTTCCGACCGCATGCCAACTACAGCTGGACCATTCTCGTCCTCGACTTAACAAGTTCATTTTCTTCAACGCACGCTTTCTTCTGCTCAAGCATGTGGTGTCCTTTTTTTTTTCTTGTCACGCCAACTCACAAACACTTCCTAATTTGCATATGTGCATTTTTCAGCTGCTGCTGCTGTTTATCTCTTCATAAGCCAGCCATCCTTCACTGCTGCTGATATTTTCTCCAGGCTCTCATATGCACCATGTTACATTTGCAGAACATGAGTTTTACGAAATAAAAGGGGAAAAAAGCGATAACATCAATGCTTGGCACATTTTAGGTCAGGAAGCTGGTAGCATATGCTGTATTTTCGTGGACGTCGGCAATATTAAATACCTAATATGTTTCAACAAGTCATATCTTTTTTATTTGTGGGTCAATTTTAAAAGAATTAGATTGATAGGAAGAGAATAGAATAAGCATTCCAATGATGTTAATTTTCTTTTATGCATTCAAGGTTTTTATGCTCCAAGTTAAAAACGAAAACACGGTAAAAAATGACAACAAAAAGAAAAACTGTTTTTTCAATATTTACATTTCGTACGTTGCGTTTGGATACACATGCACAGGGTTAAATTTGATTGGATATGACTGAAATTTTACAGGCAATATAAACATAAAAGTTCATCTTTACTGGACTTTGATTTACATTTTTACGACCACAGGAAACAAAGTTACGACCAAGCAAAGTTGACAAGGAATATTTCAAAATTGATAAGATAAATCGGCATATATCATCCATTTTCATTTAGATAATAATTTCAGAATTATTTTTATGTATAATACTAGCGGGGGTACCCGGCGTTGCCCGGGTGTTTGTAGGCGTGTGTGATATTAAATGAAAAAGAAACTTTGGTAGGATTGAACCCGAAGCCCTGAGGCGAAGTTTGAAAATAAAATCGGCCAGCCAGAATGAGTTAGTGAAAGATGTTTGAATTTATTTAAGAACCAAATTGACAGGTGCGCGCCCGGAATTCATCGAGGACGATGACGACATAAGCATTGTTATAAGCGAAGTAAAAAAAGAAAACAACGTTAAAACTTAAGCGAGGGGGGGATTTACAAAAAACATTTAAAAAAAACAAAAAAAACTAACATAAGGCAAATGAACGATGAAAACAGAAAAACGAACACGTGAAAAATGGCTTAAATAATCCTGTTTCGATATTAAAATGTAAAAAATCGGTGGGTACCCGGGTGTTTTTGAGTGTGTGGTCGGGGGTGGATAAGCGAAGTAAAAAAAAAACAAAAAAAACAAAAAAAACAGAAAGACGAACGTTACATGAAAAATGGCTTAAATAACACTGGTTCAATATTTAAATTTCAAAAAATCGAAAAAAAAAAAAAGACATCTCACACCACGATTCGAACCCAAAACGTTTAGATAATGAACCAACGCACTAACCAACCAACCTAACGCGACGTACATGAAATTTGTTCAGTTTTTCAACTATTTAAAGTAAATCAGGTCATGATGTCATCTGGCGCATGCATAGAACCGGTCGTCGTCACGAGAAGACCGTTTTTGTTGACCCCACCCCCTGTCAAAAATTGTCGATTTCGGAGTGAAAAAGTTAATGTTTTTGGCCAATTTTTCGATATTTTTCGAGCGAAGGATGGAGCTTCGATATGATACCAAGTTTGTGAATTTTCATTGTCTCTCTCGAAAGTTTTTAGCAGACACACAAATATACACACATACATACATACATTTTCGCTTTTATATATAGACTAGTGAGGGGTACCCGGCGTTGCCCAGGTGTTTGGAGGTGTGTGTGTGGAAACTCTGGGAGGGGAGGTAAAAAAAAATGTTTTGGTAGGTAAGTATGAGGATCGAATCCGAACCCTTGAGGCAAAGTTGTAAATTAAAGTGTGAAAAAAAAAAAAAACATGCGACATTAACGGTTGCCCTACCGCGAGATGCTAACTGAAACACGTTTGAATTTATTTAATTACTTGGATTTGGCAGGTGCCCGTTTTAATGACTTAATGAGGTCAAGTTTGACTGTGGGATAGTATTTCATTTACTGCGGGAACGCTTCCCAAGATGTTATAGGAAAAAGACTAACCCACATGCAGCGAGCGACAAATGTTGAATATTTATCTTCCCAAAGTCGAGCAAATCAAATAGACAGGCAAGCTTCGTTGTTAACTGTGAGATATTACGATTTATATGTGATATAAAAAGTTTTAAAAAGTTGTTAGGCGACCGACCGCTTCTCTGAAAAAAGCCTTTTGTAGACATACAGAAAAAGCGAACACACATACAAACATACATACATTTTCGCTTTTATATTTATAGATGTAAATATTTGATAATTATTAATTGTGCGGAAATTTCTTTAAAATGTTATCTTTTATAGAAATTAAAATCTGCTTAACAGGGAAAATAGTTTGCTATGTGCTAATGCGCTGACCAGCACTCAGTGCATTAACGAGTATCGTTTGTATTCTCTTATGATTCAGACACCGTTTGCGAAAGAATGGATACAATTTGTCATCCATTTATGACATCAAAAACAAACTTCCCTGATGTTTTTTTTGTTGTCTTTTTTGTTTTTTTACTAAAAAATGTCACCACTTGTTATTATGGATTAATGAGATGGAAACCAAATATGACCACTTGTGGGACGGTTCATGATAGGAATTGAAGACGTCCAAGTTGTAATCCGTAGGGAAGCAGATGAGATTCTTCATGGAAATTTTGCCTGCAACCATGTTCATTGAGAAAAAAAGAAGTTTTTCATTGTGGTAGGAAGACGAGTCCTCGCTGTGAATGCCTTACAAAGATGTTTTCCTTCAATTCTTGCAGGGTTTGGGGTTTGAATTTTCAAGATCTGCCAGCTTGCGGAACAAAATAAGGGAGTTAAATCTCAATCCAGAGATTCTGCATTCTGTCATGATAACATACTATGAACATTAAATTACGATACGCTAATTTAATGTTTGTAGTACATCATCACATATGCTCCTTTTTTTTAATAAATAAGATCTCCTGATCACTGAAGATGCAATATAAAAAATAAAAATTATAATAAAAAAAATGATGTCGATTTTGGGCCATACGTGAAACTAAAATATACCTTTTTGGTCTTTCAGCTAAGATCCAAGGGTAGTATCTGTTTTGTCTAAAGATGGTATAATGATATCGTGAAGGTTTTCATATAATGGAAATATGTCACAGACTCCTATGAGGATATTGGAGATAAATTGTAATCTGATATATTCTGCCACTACTTTAACCTGATTATTATGTAAATACTTATACAGTTTTAACAAAAGGGCTACAATAATATCACAGGGTCTCTATTCACACTGAGCATCAACAGAATGCTCAGCAGGAATGTATTACACATGAAAGATGCCGTGTGCTGCCATTATTAACAACTTTTACACCCACAGTTATCAAAAAGACTATGGTTGTAAAAAAGAAATGAGCAAAATCAATATGATGCATACTACTACTATGTGTCATCTATACAACAATACTTTTGCTGTCTACATGAGTCACTGTATGCTGAAGTCAAAGAATTAGTCCACCATAACGCTACATCAGACGAGACCACTGGACTTGATGCCGTCTCTATTACCTCCACAAAAGTGATTATATTTTCAGTCAAGTTTGTTTGCGGGTTCGTCAGTAGTTTTGTTTGTGTATAGTCTAGTGTCCACATTGCTTAACCAATCGTTAACAAACTTTTTTTTTTTTTTAACTTTTTCTTCCCCCCACAAAGAAGTCACCATTTATCAAGGCCCAGAGGCCACTCGAGGATAGGGGCTAATGAGTGTACAGTGGTCAAGGGGAACATATATGTCATCGTTAGTCATGGAAATTTGGTAAGTTGGATTACTTAAGGAGATGGCTCATCAAGAATTTGTTTATGTTCGACTTGAAGACTACTATATTGTAGTCAGTTGGAAAGCAGGAAAACGGAACAGAGTTCCACAGGCGTGCAGTTCGAAGAAAGAAGCTTTGTTCATGGAATCTACTTTAGGTTTAGGCACAGATAAAGTGTGGGGGAAATTATTGATAGGGATCTAAGGTAGATGAGTGTTTTTCATGAAAATCAGGCCAGGAGGGACCATAGATTGGAGCTCAGACGAGCACTCGCCATGAAAATAATGATAAAGCAGAAACAGGCTCACAACGTCTCTTCTGTAGGGAATGAGATTCCAAGGAAGAGAAAAGGACATCCCCCACTAGGTTACGAAGTCTATTTTGAACTCTGTCAAAGCAGGATCAGCTGCTTCTAGCAGCTTCTGCCCAGATGTGGCAACAGTACTCCATCCTTGGATGCACTTAGCTCTTATACATGTAAAGAATTGCATCAGCAGTGAGATATCTACTTGAACGGTAGAACGATCCTACCATTTTCCCAGCAGCCCTGGCAACTGATTTGATGTATGCGTTCCATCTCAGATCAGGAGTAAAGGTCAAGCCCAGAAGTTTGTCAAAACATGGAGCCTCCTCAAGATGAGAGCCATTCATTTTGATTGATGCCAGATGGGGATCAGAGCGTTGGGAATAGTCAGGGTCATGAAAATGGTGAAAGCAAAATTTTTAGTAATAACTTTGGTTCTGTTCATTGTGTAGATTTTTTTTTACATGGAGGTCACCACTTATCAAGGCCCGAAGGCCACTCAGGGATAAGGGTTATTGCGTGTACAGTAATCAATGAGATAGTATTGTAGTAATCATTAGTATTGGGGGTTTTGATAGAGTGTCTTACTTAAGGGGGCGGTTTGTCAGGAGTTTGTTTATGTTTGACTTGAAGACATCCAAGTTGTAGTCAGGTGGGAAACAGGCAAGCGGCAGAGAGTTCCACTGGCGTGCAGTTCTAAGAAAGTGGTTGGTTTGGTCGTTTTATTTTACGGCATATCAACCCTTTTCGGATTATTTAATGCCGAATCCAGTTATTTCAGAAATAGTATTCATGTTGCATCCAGTTATTTTGTAGGTTTTTATTCTTCAAGTTCTTTGTATCTTCAATCGCTAGTTTGTAGTGTTTGGTTTGGTTGTTTTATAGTGGATTTTATCGTTTTTGTTCCCTGCCCTCCAGAACATGAACGAGTTTTGCAAATGGGAGAGAGAAAACTGGTTACAGTATTAATATTTTGTACATTTTAAGTTAGGAAACCTGTCAGGAAGTGGGGGAGATAGAAATGAGAAAAAAGAAAACGAGGGGAAAACGTGGGTTGTTGTTTTTTGGTTTTTGGTTTTGCAGACCATAAGTTTTGCAAAAAGGAAGTAGAAAAACAAAAAGCATCAATGTTAGGTGTTTTCATCTCAGGAAGCCAATATCTTCAGACAGCCTGATCTGGTAGCACCAGTTATTGTGTAGAGGGCAATTAATTCTCTCCCACTGCAAGAACTGTGACACCAGAGTTGGAAAGTGAGATTGAGAAGTCAGCACCCCCATGGAGGGGCACTCTGACCTGCAAAAAATACCTGGGAAGCCCCATTTGGATTCTCTGATAATGGCACCTCAGGCGATTAGCAATAAAGAGGGAAGGCAAAGCCTGGGATGGTGGACCATCTAGAACTGCACAGCATTACACCGCAACCAACAGGGACCAGGTAATTACAGGAATGGTCTAATCTGTTGATTTTGGTGGAGGAGGAGGCAAGAATAAAAATCCCTAGACTTGCTATTTGGCCCATATTGTAGCCAATGAAGTTCCACATTTTATATAACCTTGATCATCAAAAGTTTGTGTCATGGTCGAAATTTTGACAATTTTAATTTCTGATTTTTCTTAATTTGGAGCATTGAGCAGATGCTCTTTGACAACAGTAACATCTCGGCTTGATCGGATCGTGTTTGAGTTATCACCGTTTCCATGGCATAACATTAGAGATCTGCTGTATACAAGATGGAGAAGTAAGAATTTGACCCGTCCTTACGTTGTTAGGTGAAAGTATGCGGTGCCATGACTGGTTTATGTTCTTATTTGTACTATGCTGGTGATACTCCATAATTTTCACATGTTGTATCTCTTCCTTATAAATCTTGTAGCCTTCAGTTTGAAACCTTTGATGAAAAAAAAAAAAAAATTTTTATTAAGCAACTAAGGTTTCAATCAGGAATGCCTACCTGACAAATAAGTTAAATTGTTTTCGATCGATAATGAGGGTATAACTACAAGAGTTTGGAGAAGCTTATTTATAAGTACAGGTTAGGACAATCAACCAATGAGAAGCCTCCGACCTCATTATAAAAATATTGAATTTTGGATGCAAGTCAGTTCGCTGTCAGTCTCCGTCTTGACACGACATAACCACTGCTGCCCTGGATTACATTGATTCTTCGCCGACCTAACGCCGCCATCTTTGTTCTAAAGAATTATTCCACACTCGAGATCGTGATTGCATTGATTCTTCACTGATTTGATTTACTACGGTCATCTTTGTTCAACAAAATGGCTCAACACTTAATATATATTCTTGTTTAAAATCATGTTAATTATTTTTAGACTTGATATTTTTGCGAACACAATTTGACTTTCAGCCTTATCAGACCATATGTGTACAGTGATAAAATTATTCTTGATTTTATCTGCTTCAATGTTCTTATGATTGGTACTCTCAAGGTCAAGGATTGTTTCATAGTTCATACTTTAAAACTATGTATAAAATAGTGTGTGTGTGTGTGTGTGTGTGTGTGTGTGTGTGTCTAGCTATCCATCAAATGAATTTCAACCAAACTTATCACACAATTTGACACTGAATGTCAAATAAGTTATTTTTTGTTAAATCGTTATATTCATCTGCGTTTTTATAATATATCAACACTTAAGTGTACAGTATAATTCATTTTATTTATACGACGATTATTGGCTACATATATGCACACATTTCTCAATTGTAGTCAACAATTTGCATAAATAAAAATTATATTATGATACGGCTCTATCTGTTATTGAGCATTATCTCATAAACACTGTAGTTTCATTGGATTAACATATAGGAAAGAACAACCATACAAACATTAATTTATATATTATAATAGATAATAAAAATATTAAGAATTGATTATATAATGTTATTAATTGAATTAAAAAAATTCTTATTGCTGCAATATTTTAAGTTATAAATTTATTATATTTTTTACTAGAATATCTTGTCTTTTTCTTTTCCAATTTTAACAACTAGTCCTTTACTTTTCCATGTTTAAGCTTAACTATATTACTTTCTATGCTCACATTTTTCTATTGTAATCCATGCTTTTTCCAGGCTTACAGTAAACTCACTTGTGTGATACTATAAAGTAGCCCTGGGGTGGATTTGAGCCACTAATTGCTGAGAGGAGGGACTAGACATTTAATTGAAATTTTACATGTAGGTTACTTGGACATGGATCAAACTTTTTAATTTGATTCGAGCCCAAAATAATAAATGTTAAGGGGTTAAAGTTTAAAATTTGACCTCTGCGGTCTCTACTAAAATACTTAGCCAATTTTTAGTCTAAACATTTTAAATTTTATATAAAGCTTATTCAGACATAGGGCAAGTTTTTTTTAATCGGTTTTTGGACGAAAATTTGGTTGCCAAGGGGTCAAAATTCAAAAGATTTGACGATTGCGGTCTATAGCAAACTAGTCAGTCAATTTTTGGTCTAAACATTTGAAATTTTACATAAAGGGTATTCAGACATGCAACAAGCTTTTTAATCAGTTTTTGGGTGAAAATTTGGCTGCCAAGGGGTCAAAATTCAAAAGATTTGATGATTGCGGTCTATAGCAAACTAGTCAGCCAATTTTTGGTTTAAACATTTGAAATTTTACATAAAGGGTATTCAGATATGCAACAAGCTTTTTAATCACTTTTGGGGTGAAAATTTGGCTGCCAAAAGATCAAAGTTGAAAGAGTTGACCTTGCAGATTCTACCAAACTCCTCCGCCAATTTTGGGTCGAAACACTTGAAATTTTAGATGTAGGTTACTTGGACAGAAGTCAAACTTTTTAGCATATATATATATATATATATATATATATATATATATATATATATGCCCACAGAGCTCTACAGACAAATTTATCTTTAGTTGACCTTTGACAACTAAATATTTTCGTTTATTAAGTAAATAGAAAAGCTACTAGCCAAATCCATATGATTTTTAGAATATGACATCTTCGTTCTGTAACGAGTTATGAACAGTACATAGGGCCCGAGCAAAGTCAGGCTGAACTGCTAGTGAGTATATATTTATATTTTGTGTACAGAAAGCTGTTAGATGAGACAAGTCATTGGTACCGTCAGTTTCAAGCCTGATAATTAAGACCGTTTAAGATATCCATAACAAGCTCTCTTCAGCCAATACTCAAATGATGAGCATTGGTTAAAGTGAGCTTGATATGGATATCTTAAACGGTCTTAATTATTGGGCTTGAAACCAACGGTACCAAGTACCTGTCTCCCCTAACAACTTTCTGTACACAAAATACAAAATATAAAATATGCTCTTATTTTCCAATTTTCCTTTTAATTGAGCACTCTGCTGGATTTCTTTCTCAAGAAAAAAAAAAAATAAATAATAATTATATATATATATATATATATATATATATATATATATATATATATATATATAATTATTAGTTTTTTTTTGTTTTTTTTACCTGTCTCCCCTAACAACTTTCTGTACACAAAATACAAAATATGCTCTTATTTTCGGATTTTATTTTTAATTGAGCACTCTGCTGGGATTTCTTTTTCCAAAAAAACTAATAATTTATATATATATATATATATATATATATATATATATATAAGTAACATCACACCAATATATTTTAGTTTTCATTTTGTCAGTTTCTTAATGTTTGCAAGATGTAAAATATCTAAGAAAAAATATTTTTTCAATCTAAAGAACATGGTGCAATGGGAGAAAAAAGTGGTTAATTTTAATGCATCGAAAACCCAGCTTCCCACTTTTCATCATGATAACTGACCCCCATCATGCCCCCAATTGAAATGAATGGCTCTCGTTTTGGGGAAGCATCATGTCTTGATAAGCTTCTGGAACTGACCTTCATATCTGATCTGAAATGGAACACATACATCAAATCTGTTGCCAAGATTGCTGGAAAAATAGTTGGATCACTCTATTGCTCCAGGATTGATGCAATCCTCTATCTGTATAACAGCCAGGTACACCCTAAAATGGAATACTAGTGTCATATTTGGACATGAGCTGCTAAGTGCTCCTATCCTGCCTTGATAGAGTTCAAAACCAGCTTCGAAACCTAGTAGGTGATGCCCTTTCCTCTTCCCTGCAATCTCTTTCCGACAGAAGAGACATTGCAAACATGTCTCTGCTCTATCGTTATTTTCATGGCAAGTGCTCAACTGAATTTCAATCTATGCACTCCGTTGCCAAACAAGAACACCCAACTAGCTACAGCCACTATATACGATTTCTCACACTATTTGCGGCTAAACGCAGATTCCATGAACAAAGCTTCTTTCCCAGAACCATCCACCTGTGGAACACAGTTCCGCTGTTCTGCTTCACAGTTGAATTCAACATGGTGACCTTCAAACCCAATGTAAACAGGTTCTTGTTGAGCTGTCCCCATAAATAATCAAATTCTACCCAATTTACACCGTTAACGATTACTACACTTTTACCTTACATTCATTAATCCTTATCCTCGAATGGCTTTCAGACCTTGATAAGTGATGACTCCCAAGTAAAAAAGCTAATTTATCAAACTTACAATGTCTGTCTGTCTGTCTCCATATTTTCAAACTATCTTGTCCTTAACTATAAGTCGCTGAGCGACGCAAGGAGCCTCAAATGATTGAATTTTTTAAGGACCATTTTTATATAGATGGTTAAACGGGTCGAAATTGAAAAAAAATAGTCATACATTTTGTACATTCATCTTAGTTAATTTTTAATCAGTTTATATGCGTGTTATGTTGGTACAGTGGTAACGTCACCAGCTTTGAATGCTACGGTTTTGCTTTTGGTTTCGATTCTAGCACATGGCACCCAAATACTTTTTTTTGTACTTTTGAAATCACGACTATAATAATAATAATAATAATAATAATAATAATAATAATGGCAAGCAATCTACGAAAGATTAATGCAAGCAACAGTAAATATAGTCACTAGTTTTGTCTTCTCTGCATCAGCCTCTCGACCAAAGGTTCTCAAGTCCTTCGGCACACTTACTCAAGGCACGCCTCCACGTTATAATAATACATACGAAATCTGGACAAATTAAAATATCATATTTAAGGGTATTTTACAACCTGGCAAAGCCCCCCCCCCACCGCCTCCTAGTAAAAAGTAATTCAGAAAACAAAAAAAAAAAAACATTTTCACTTGCTGACTATTCCAATATTCTTTTTGTCAAAAAGGCAATAGTGAGTATAATTCACGTGATTTCTATGGACTATTTATTTACATATGATTCTGATTCAGTCAGCACATCTGGGAGAGAGACACAGAGAGAGAGAGAGGGGGGGCGTGTCACGCTACCATGCATCATCAATTACATAAGTCCTTTGTGTGCTTAAAATAATTAGTCACATATCCGTTTATACAATTTGATGTACCAGTCAAAATAAAGGTCGCCCTCTTTGACGGACGACAACATCACATTTCTTGTCACCCATTATTATGCATTGCTGTTCCTTTGAAATACAAACTGACATTCATACCTGCGCCGCAAGCTTTTGTTTTCGTTTTTGAAAATCAGCCTTTTCAGTTGTGATAGGCACTGATGTTATATATATATATATATAAAAAAACAAAAAAACTGATCTGTTTGGTCACCCATTGAGCTTGGGTTAGATTGTCTGAATCAGAAAAAAAGTGAGTTTGTAAAGCCAGTTAAATAAAAAAAAAGAAAAAAAAAACTAAAATGAGTCTCTTTCTGTCCACTACCGTCTATCTCTAGCTATGGGTTAAATAGTATTACTGCTGTGGTGATATTCTCTTTTGTTAATAATGGACTATTCCTATTTGGTTTTCATTCTTTCCTTTCTTTATTATCTTTGACCATTAAATACTATAGAAAATAAGAGCATGGATCCAACAACATACAGCGAGAGAGGGTGAAAATGATAGATAGAAATGATAATTCTTCACTTGGCAAGATAATTGCAAATTGCAGATGATCAGAACAAGTAAAATGAAAATTATTTCAAACATAACTCAATCCCCAAACTGAGGAATAGTTTAGCTTTTATGTTGTCATTAAGATATATAGGGAAAAAGTCTTTTGGAAACAACTGGTGATTATCTCAGCTTTACTTTAACAGATTTGTGACACATTTAATAGGGGGATACAATTGAAAACAAAGCTTTATACCAAGATTAAGCACAACAGATTTTAAATTTTATGAGGATGGTGGTATTCATTCTGTATTAGAGATTTTACAAAAAAACGTGTGCGGCTTGTTTATCCGTTGCAAAAATAAAGGCAAAATTTTGCTTTATAACTTTAAAATTGAAAATTATTGGAAATAAAAATTAAATTTTTAATATGGGGTTCAGAGCTGAGTGTTATGCGATTTATATAGACATATACAAAACTGAAATGTTCGGATTATGGACTTTGGTGAATCTAAAAGTGACAACGTTTCGGCCAACTATTCCTCTGGCCTTCGTCAGGTGGTAACTGCGACGGATAGGAACTCTGAATCTCCTGACTGCATTCACTTCAATTACTGCCTTCCATAGTTTTTTCTTTTACACAGAGATCACCACTTATCAAGGCCTGGAAGCCACTCAGGGATAAGGGTTATAAGTTGTTGTTGTCGTCTCACCACATTTTGGCCAAGTAAGCCTCTGGCTGGCTTTGGGTAGGATTGAAACCGCTATCTTCAGACAATCATCACCTGGAACCGTAGAGATTCAACATCTCTATCAACTGCGCCACGGGCCCCGAAGACCGATCAAGATTTAATTTTTTGGTCTTATAAATTCATGTTTATTATCTGATCTTCTATGGTCGCATCCGTACCAAATGGCCAGAGGAATAGTTGGCCGAAACGTCATGAAACAACTAATAAAAGCTGAGGATAATAGTCCTCAAGAAATAAAATTAATAAATAATACTCATCTCAATGAATTCCAATTAAATAATATAAAAGTGACAGTCTTCTGGAGGTTGATCATTCGATCTTTACTACGGGCAACAACAACTAATAATGGCGTGAAAAAAAAAATTAACATGGTTGATGGAACAAGAATAATCTACTGTTGTGGATTAAATAAAGGGTTCAGTTGAGAATTTTTTTTACAAGTTATTAAGTTTGAGATAAAAATTATCCAGTTCAAAATAGCTGCACATAGGAAAAGGTTGTAGACTATTATTTAGCACTTATATCCGTTGTATCGCAGGTTTAAGTCTTCTGGGGGTTTTAGTTTCAATCCTCAGTGTGAGTGATACTAAAAATACAATTTTTGGTGATTCTACACTATCAGAAATTTTGTAGTCAGTAAATGGAGTTTTCAGATAAAAAAAAAAAAACAATGGTTTCTACTGATTTTTTTTTGTCAATTCTAATAAATTATAATGTAAGCTTTCAAATTATGCAGTCAGAATTACCTGAATATTACTGAATTATTAAAAAAAAACAATGGTTTCTACTGATTTTTTTTTGTCAATTCTAATAAATTATAATGTAAGCTTTCAAATTATGCAGTCAGAATTACCTGAATATTACTGAATTATTAAAAAAAAACAATGGTTTCTACTGATTTTTTTTTGTCAATTCTAATAAATTATAATGTAAGCTTACAAATTATGCAGTCAGAATTACCTGAATATTACTGAATTATTAAAAAAAAACAATGGTTTCTACTGATTTTTTTTTGTCAATTCTAATAAATTATAATGTAAGCTTTCAAATTATGCAGTCAGAATTACCTGAATATTACTGAATTATTAAAAAAAAACAATGGTTTCTACTGATTTTTTTTTGTCAATTCTAATAAATTATAATGTAAGCTTTCAAATTATGCAGTCAGAATTACCTGAATATTACTGAATTATTAAAAAAAAAAAACAAAAAAAAAACTTTGTGTTAGCAGATGAAAAATTGCAACTCTAACCTCCAGTTAAATCCGTCCTGTAAATCGTGCTTGTGTCTCATTAATATCTCCCTCTGACAGGAACACATTTGTGAACTTGCCAAAAGTCCATGGGCATGCAGGAAATCAAAAATACGGATTTTATTTGAGAAAAAAAATTAAAAATAAAAATAAATATCACACTGATTCAATTTCTTCAGGTCCATTAGAAAAATTCAGAAAACTGTTCCCTAGTTTTCCAATAATTATCGGGAGGAAATTATCTCCCTTTTGAACTAAGCAAATACGATCGTTTTCTTCAAATTCTATTTTCTTTAATAAATAACTTTTTACATTATTGATTTTCATAATTTTTGGATATAATCATCTTAAAAATATGAGGAATACGTAGATACTATTTTTTTCATGTGAAATTCAGTTTTATTGCCGAAGTTTTGTTTTGAAAGTGTAAAAGCACCCAAATTTTGTAAGGAGCTAAATAAATACAAGACCTTAGACACCAGGGTCAGAAAGTGGGATTGGGAAGTCAGTGTCCACTGAAGAGGGGCACTGGGCAGCCCTGTCGGCATTCCCTAGTAAGGGCGCCTCAGGTGATCAGCAATAAACTAACCTCTTCTCAAAGAGAGACGACAAAACCTGAGAGGGTGGACCTCCTAGAACTGCACAGGAATAGCATTACACTGCAATCAACAGGGACCAGATCATTACAGAAATGGTCTAATCTCTGTCGAGGACAAAAATCCCGGGTTCAAAAACTAACCAACGATAACTGTTGGATGGACAGATTCCGAGAAAACAGCAATTCTTCCCTCTTTGCTAGAAACATTGCTCATGGAATGTGGAGACTGGAAGACAAAATAAGGAACGCAAGTTGCCGAAAGTAAATCTAAGATCCACTTTCTATAAATTCATAAGAGTTCTACTCAGATATGGCTGACTGAATGAGAGGAAACCACCTCCGTCGATTAAATAAAGGGATCCGTTCAAAATTCTGTATAGATTCCCCAGAGTTCGACAAGACACACTTGAAAAAGGTTAGGGATTACATTTTTTTTTTTTGTAGACTTATCCTCATCTTCATAGTTATTTCACCACGTTTCAACCAACTAATCCTCTGACCTTCAAGTGATTAACCACGATAGAATAGAAAAGCCGAGTCTTCTAACTTATCTCCAGTAATTACTGCCTTCCATAGTTGATGTCACACCACCAGAATTGCCTCAAATGAAGGTCATGTTGACTGTTTGACCAGTCTCATCTATTAGATTTTTTTAATGCAGGCGAAACCATTCCAGCATTAGCAAAAAAAAAAAAAAAAAAAAAAAAAAAAGGCTCCATTCTCCTCCATGACAATGCCTGACCGCACATTGCTAAACCAACCCTGCAGAAGTTGAATGAATTGAGCTAAGAAACTCTGCCTCATCCACCATACTCTCCAGACCTCTCACCTACTGACTACCACTTTTTCCAGCATGTTGACAACTTTCTGCATGAGAAATGCCTCAAAAACCTAAGCAATATCAAAAACGCCTTCAGCGAAAATGCAAGATTTTTACATTACTGGCATAAATGTATTCGTTTTGCATTGACAAAACTGTGCTAATTCTGATGGTGCTTATTTCGATCAATAAATTTTTGTCTGAGCCGAGATATGTTCATCTGAATTAAAAGTTAAAAACTGCATGGATTTTCCTGTCAACTTGATAGTACTGCCGAAATAAAAAGGTTTTTTTCTGTTAAAAACATTTAAGTTGTCAACTCTTTTTTTCTATGAACCGGATTGATGTACTGAATAACCTCAACTTCATTCATGATGATGATGATTATAAATCTCACACCAAAATAGGTTTATCACAGACTTGCAGTAATATTACAAAATGAATAACAATAGTTTCTTAGTTCCACAAAAGAAATACACTTTTTTATTATTATTATTATTTGTTGCTGAGTATTTTCTTTTTGGTCTTTTGTAAAAAAGTTCATTTGATCTTATTTTTCCTTCTTTTAAAAGTTCTTTTTGTGAACGCTTTTAAAGAAGAGTTACACCGGAAGTAGCTCGAACAAAAGGTGTTCCTGTTCTCTTCTCTTCCTTTAGTAAACATTGTCTTTTGTTTACAAACAAGAACATACTTGGCCAAGTTTGAGTAGGTGTTGATCAAACCAGTTGAGGTAACGTCCTAGACAACTAGTTTAACCCAGTTTAATAGTAACCGTGTTACTGTCCGGCTAAGGCATGGTTCTGCTTAGTGTTAGGTTTACCCTCCCAGGCGTTACCATCTCTCTTTGAAAAGGACTTAGTTTAGTGAACACGGCTTTAAGTAAAAACTGGAAATACAATGGAAGCTGAACTGACGACAGACAGACCCGGACCAAGGGGCCTCGCGGACGACAGACAGACCCGGACCAAGAGGCCTCGCGGACGACAGACAGACCCGGACCAAGAGGCCTCGCGGACGACAGACAGACCCGGACCAAGAGGCCTCGCGGACGACAGACAGACCCGGACCAAGAGGCCTCGCGGACGACAGACAGACCCGGACCAAGGGGCCTCGCGGACGACAGACAGACCCGGACAAAGGGGCCTCGCGGACGACAGACAGACCCGGACCAAGGGGCCTCGCGGACGACAGACAGACCCGGACCAAGGGGCCTCGCGGACGACAGACAGACCCGGACCAAGGGGCCTCGCGGACGACAGACAGACCCGGACCAAGAGGCCTCGCGGACGACAGACAGACCCAGACCAAGAGGCCTCGCGGACGGCAGACAGACCCAGACCAAGAGGCCTCGCGGACGACAGACAGACCCAGACCAAGAGGCCTCGCGGACGACAGACAGACCCAGACCAAGAGGCCTCGCGGACGACAGACAGACCCAGACCAAGAGGCCTCGCGGACGACAGACAGACCCAGACCAAGAGGCCTCGCGGACGACAGACAGACCCAGACCAAGAGGCCTCGCGGACGACAGACAGACCCAGACCAAGAGGCCCCAAGGATGACAGACAGACTCAGACAAAAGCCACAATCTGTCCCTGCATGCTGTATAGTTGTCACATTTGGGTTGGTGCATCTACCATTAGTCTCTCAGTCTTCAGGTCAATAAAAACAGTCAAATCCAATAGCATTTGTGCTTCTTGGTGTACATAATTTTCACGAACCAGCAAAATCTCATCTCTTCAATGTTGAGGTCTCTAGCTACGGAAATCTTTCTGCTACTAATTTCTTCCCTTGGCTTGCTAGTCTTTGAAAATTCCCTCCCTGCTTCATTTACTTTACTAACATGCTTACGTTAAAACGTAATGTGATCAGGCATCTTGCTGCTCAACTCCCCACAGTTCTCTATTAAAAACGATCTCAAATAATAGCTCCTTACATTGCAAGTGGCAATATGTCTTGTATGGTGGGGAAAATAATTTAAAATTTTTGTCCCACTCCAGATTGTCCCTTTTTACGAAGCTAGATTTTTCCACAAGTCAAAAAATCAGCCTTGTGTCTTGTGTTCATATAGAGGCAAGTCAACACGGACTAGCAATGAAGTGCTATTACAAAAGCAACCCACCTCCCTCCCCTGATAAAAAGGTTTATGGGAACCAAGTTCTCGACGCAAGCAAACACACTAACACAAACTGATAACTTTAAGAGAATCACAATTATCGCCCTTTAACTCTGGTCATATCATTCTTTGCCACAAGGGGGCGATACAGTGTACCTTCACTTCACGGTTTGTGTGATACTTTCTCTTTTCAACAATGCAGACTTGACGAAAAACACTCCCAGGTTTTGGCGACGGCCAAACCGACGTTCAGCCTCTCATCAAAGACTCTTGAGGCCTACATGCAAGTAACGCCACTCATACATCTTTCGCTATGAACTTTTACAATCTTTAACTTGTATCTATGATATTTACTTGCTTGTAATTATATCAGAATATTTCGGGTCTTCATTTCATGGCAAAGGAGGTCATGCGACTTCTCTTTAATCTGCTACCTAACAATAGAGGATGATTTCGCCAACTACAAAACCACAAAAGGTGACTTCATCCACTTCAGGTTCCTTAACACATAGAATGTCATTGATTTTCCAAAAAACCTTGTACAGCAACAATAAGTCATCATTAGGGCTATGACAACAGCATATTCTTTTCCTTGTTTAGATTCTCAGGTATATATCCATTAATATCTTATATGTTTTTATGTAGAGTGACATGGTCCTCGATTGATTAATTTTGTCTAACTGTGTTGGATATATACTCAAGTGTGAAAACAATGAAAAGAATATGCTGTTGTCATAGCCCTAGGCATCATCATCATTATATTCTGCTTTAGATGCTGATATACATTGGATGGCTTTAAGAAATTGACTTTATAACCAATCTATCTCTGCCCAGGTCTTTATTTATCCCACTTTAATTTTTATCACTTTCTCGCATGTATTCCTTGGCCTTCTCATGTGAACTAAACCTGCTACCTCCACGATCCTACATCTAACCCAAGAACTCTCATTCATTCTTTCAACATGACCATACCATCAAAGTCTCCTGTTCTGTACACATCTCCCTATACTGTCCAGATTTAATCTTATCCCAAGATCATCAGAACAAAATCTGTCTACAAAACTTACATTACATATCCAAATGACTAAAAAAGTCGGTTGTTTTCGACACAGAAACCCTTGAAGAAGTCAATCGATTCAAGTATCTTGGCTCCACCATCACCACAACTAGCCAAGAGAAGAAAGACATTCTTAATCGCATCAGTAACGCTTGCGCTGCCTTCTGTCGACTTCATTCGCAGCTCTGGTCTTAAAACTGCCAGGGATTTTATCCCAGGCCTCCAAAATCAGCAAAGATTAGACCATTCCTGTAAGGACCTGGTCCCAGTTGATTTTGCAGTTGGTGTAAAGTTCTGTGCAGTTCTAGGAGGTCTACCCTCCAAGGCTTTTTATCTTGGCTCCACCATCACCGCAATTAGCCAAGAAAAGGAAGACATTCTTAACCACATCAGCAATACTTGCACTGCATTCTGTCGACTTCGTTCGCAGTTCTGGTCTTGAAACCAAAATCAGCAAAAATTAGATGATTCCTGTAATGACCTAGTCCCTGTTGATTTTGTGGTGGGTGTAAAGTTCTGTGCAGTTCTAGGAGATCCACCCTCTAAGGCTTTGCCTTCTCTCTTTGAGAAGGGGTTACTTTTTTTTTTTTTTTTTTTTTTTACTAATCATCTGAGGTGTCCTCACCGGGGAATGCCAACGAGGTTACCCAGGCACTTTTTGCAGGTCACAGTGCCTCTCTTCTGGGGTGTTGACTTCTCAACCCCACTTTCCAACCCAAGTGTCAGAGTTCTTGCTGTGGGAGAAAACTAAATACGACCAAAGTCAAGATCTACCAAGCCCTCATTCGCATCATTCTCCTTTATGGCTGCGAAACTTGGCCTATGCAAGCAAGTGACCTATGCAAAAATGGAGGTATTTGATCATCACTGCCTATACCGTATCCTCCATGTTCACTGGCAACATCTTATCTCCAATGGTAAAGTTTGCGTTCACTGAAAGATACACTCCTCCCAAAAATCTCTCCTTGCCAGACATCTTCGTTGGTTTGGTCACACCCTTCGGCGACACCAAATTGACTTCATTCATGAAGTCATCAACCCAGCAGCACCACCAGCAGGTTGGAAGAAACATTGCGTGGTCAACTCAAAATCAGGCTTGAAGATAGTGAAATAGGATGCTGAACCAACTTTGGGCTCTCATCTTTAGGCGGAGGCAGGAGAGAGCTGTCGCCGGAACTGAAAATGGCTTGCACTCATAATGGAAGCAGCGTTGGATCGCTATGGCTGGTCAGCTAGCATTCGGGACTTGGTGAACTTGTTAGAAAGAGCCTGCCCAACCAGAGTGAATGCCACAAATATTACATTTACACATCCATTGTATCATTCTCATATCATTTCTCTCCATGCAACACGTGTCCTCAACCCTCACTTACCAGGTTTCACTTAACTTCACATAAATAATTAGTGTATAAAATGCCTGACTCTGGATCAACAGTGGTAATGCTCTGCTAGTTAGTCATGACATAAGATCCCTGAACTTACTCCATCCATTCCTAACATTTGCAATCACACTAGCACCAGCTCCACCCTCTGCTCCAATGATGATAATGATGATGATCATCATCATCATATCGTATGAATCCTAAAGATTCTATTGGTTGGCATTGGCTTTCCTAATATTTTCTCGTCAGAATTCTTTCTAGAAAGTAGAAAAACATCTGGTACTTAAAGGATGGACTACGAGAAAGTTTTCTTTGTTTTTTTCTTTTCCAATACTTATCAAGGCCCGAAGGCCACTTGAGGATAAGGGTTAATAACTGTACAGTAGTTATCTGGACAACATGTTAGTAGTGAGAATTTGGTATAATTTGATTATTTAAGGGAACAGCTCAGCAAGAAGTTGTTTACATTGGACTTGAAGACAATCATATTGTAGTCAACTGAGTGGAACAGAGTTCCACAATCAGGTAGTTCTAGGAAAGAAACTTTGTTTATGGAATTTGTGTTTTGATTTAAGCACAGATAGAGAGCGGGGGAAATTGTTGATAGTGGTTTTAGCTAGATGATTGTTTTTTTTATGTGAAAGTTTGCCAACATCATAAGTGAAAGCGAGTTTGTGGAACGAACTAGATTCGGACTTAGGTTGTCAGTCAGTGTCATTAACCACTTCACCACCGTGCTCCAAAGGTAATAATAAAAAAATAAAAAAATTTTCAATAACCTAAATAGTCTTGTCATTCATATATATTTTCACCACATCGAAGTCGTCATCCGCTTTCATTGTCTTACACAGAAATTGGTAATCTCTCAACCTACCAGTATATATATATATATATATATATATATATATATATATATATATTTCAGGATGACCCAAAAAAAAACGGGCCCCAACTTTAATTAGGCCCCGTTTCTTAGTGTTTTGTTCGAATGAGATGAAACTTTGGTCATAACTAATTTATTATATTCAAAACATCACATCAAAACATTACGGTCTTTGGCCTTTTTTTTTCTCCGTTGACTGTGAAATGCTCAGAAAAACAATTGAATGTCCTGTTTTTTGGGGGGTCACCCTGTATATATACATACTAGACTACCTGTGACCCGTTGGGTCAGTATGTTATATTAGCTATGGAATTAATGTATGAATGTGACACTTGTGACGTAAAGAAAATAGTTTTTGTGGCATAACAGAAATATTTCTATGAAAGTATATTAAAATGAAAAAAAGAATATAGATAAATTTCTGTTTATAATTGTTTATTTTTGAAAAAAAAAAAACTTACAACCACTGAATTATAAGTGGTTTGCCATACTTATAGATAAATCTGCACTATTCAAATTTTGATATATCATTTAATTTAAACGCGAAAAAAAACAAAAAAAAAAACAATTGGGATGCTGAAAACATACACAGTAAAACAGTATGTTGTCAACGGGTCAAAGTTGATTTATTTGTAAGAAAATTGCGACAGTATAGTTATAATACAGAATAGTTGCAAAACATCCCCACCCTTCCCATGTTAAATAATAATTTCTAAATAATAACGTTAATATTTCAGTGCGCAGGTCAAATTCTGCAAAAGTAGCTATTTGTGTTTGTTTACGTTGTTATGGGTTTATGTTTATGTACGCATGTGCAAGCGAAAGTCGTAAACCGGATGTTGGGTTACAACACTGGTTACAAGGTCATTTGAGTTTTATAATTATATAGATATACACACACACACACACGCTGGTGAGGGTGGGGGCGCTCAGTGTTGCCTAGTTGTAAAAAAATATTTTTTTTGCATAACTCAAGTTAATAAGCAAACACAGAAGGACACAGATGTTATAACGTATTAAATTTAGCCTTTTAAAAGTGAACCTAAGGACAATTAGCACATGTGCGATTTGCAAACCATGTTGAAAGGAAGATTTTTATCTGATCCCCCTCTCCCTTCAAACGAAACATTTCTGCACAAAATAATCAACGATTTTTTTTTCCAGTTTTTGGATAATTTTTGTCTGAGAGATTGCTCTTTCTAACGATCGCTTTCATGCCTGTATCATGCGGATGAGAAAGGTTTTTAGTGAACATACAAACACACATACACACACACAGACATTCAAGTTTTATTTAATAGAAGAATACTCTCAGTATGACATCCTAAGTCATTTTTTATTCATTCCTTTATGAACTGTTTTTCTGTTCCTTCCTTCTGCAGCTGGCGTCTTAACAAGTCTCATTGTTTCTCCTATTCTGGATTATTTAAAGAAAAATATAATAGATTTTGGGCCGAGGAGGAGGGGTTGGAGCTTGTTCCAACACTACAAAAGTATGATGTAAAATTATAGTTGAAGTTCTTTTTTAACATGTATGGAGGATCATCAGCTGGTTTGGTTGAGGGGTTGTTCATCCAGACAAAACAGATGTAGGGAAATTATAATCCGATTCGTTTTTGTTTTGACCTGTTTTTTTTTGTTTGTTTTTTAGTTTTCTTTCTATCATTTTTCTTTCTGATTCTCTTTTCTTCTCTCTCCTTTATCTTTTCCTTTCTCCTTTTCTTCCACTTCCCTTTCTTGTTTCTCTCTTTCTGCTTCTCCCCCTTTCTCTTTCTTCTTTCTCCTTCCCTCCATTTCTTCCCCCCACCTTCCTCCCTTTCTTCCTTTCTTATTCCCTCCCTCCCTTTCTTCTTCCCTTTCTTCCTCCCCCTTTCTTCCTTCTTCTCCTCCCTTCTTCCCTTCTTCCCTTTCTTCCTCCCTCCCTTCCTTTCTTCTCCCCTTCCTCCTTTCTTATTCCTCCCTTTCTTCTTCCCTCCCTCCCTTTCTTCTTCCCTTTCTCCTTTTCTTTATGCTTCCTTTTTCCATTTTCTTTCCCTTCTATCCTCTTCTTTCTCTTCCCTTTTTATCCCCTTCTTTATGTTTCCTTTTTTTATTCCTTTTTCATTTCTCCTTTCCTTATGCTTCCTTTTTTTTTTCTTCCCTTTCTCTTCCTGCTTCCTTTATTTTTCTTTCCCCTCTCCTCCATCATTTGATGGAGAGACTAGACAAATATAGACCCTAAAGTATCACTTATCAGCTGTTAAATCTATTTATACGTGCGGTGTCAGTAAAATGAGTTTTTATCCTGCAGTATAGTTGTCAGTATGCATTTTGGTAACCACTACTCATCCAAAAACTAAACCATCTTTTTTTTCTGATTGGAGAATTTATATAACAGATTCCACTCCACCCCACCCGTCTAAGCCAGGATACTTCTAAAAATTTGAATTAACCCAAACAGACTTTAGGGTTAGGTTATGTTAAAAAAAAACAAAAAAAGAAACAAATACTATTTAAAAATATTAATTTAATTATTATGGTATTGCTGAGTCACTGACTGAGCCGAATTCTTATAAAATTGTAATGAAATATTTTTACTTAATAAATATTGTTTTAATATCTATCGACTACTTTCTGGCTAAAAAAAAAAAACAAAAACAAAATAAGGTTCAGAATAGTTTTATGTAAAAACTGAAAGTAAAATGAAATACGAAAGTAGCACATTAATAAACTAAAAAGAAATATTAATATATATATATATATATATATTAAAAATATCTATATATTAATACGATAGTGTGCGTGTTATTTTCTGTGTCACGCTTACATCCGGGTCATTTAATTGTTATGTACTTCCATTTCTTGTCATAAATAATTTTACCAAAAATTCTTAATAAGTTTTGGTTTCGATTATGGCTGGAGGAACTCAAATTATATATATATACATTTTTTTTTTTTCATAAGTTTTTATTTCAGTTTTGATTTAAGCTAATGCACCAAAGTCATATGGATATATTTTTTATCATTTTTGAAATCGCAACTTCATATTATATAAAAATCGATAGAACATTAACTCTATAATAATATATACAAAATCTGCAAGAATTAAAATGTTATATTTAAGCATACTTTACGACCGGGCTATGCCAGGCATTCCTGCTAGCTTAGATAAATACTTTTGCAGTTTTAACAAAAGAACTATAATATATCAGGGCGTCTCCAATTACGCTGAACATCTACAGAATGCCAACATCAATATATTACATATGTGGAATTTCCATAAGTCCTGCTAGTATATTTTTATTTAGATCCTTAAACAATGTATATTTTTATTTAGATCCTTAAACAATGTATATTTTTATTTAGATCCTTAAACAATGTATATTTTTATTTAGATCCTTAAACAATGTATATTTTTATTTAGATCCTTAAACAATGTATATTTTTATTTAGATCCTTAAACAATGTATATTTTTATTTAGATCTTAAACAATGTATATTTTTATTTAGATTTTAAAAATGTATTTTTATTTAGATTTTTAAAAATGTATTTTTATTTAGATTTTTAAAAATGTATTTTTATTTAGATTTTTAAAAATGTATTTTTATTTAGATTTTTAAAAATGTATTTTTATTTAGATTTTTAAAAATGTATTTTTATTTAGATTTTTAAAAATGTATTTTTATTTAGATTTTTAAAAATGTATTTTTATTTAGATTTTTAAAAATGTATTTTTATTTAGATTTTTAAAAATATATTTTTTATTTAGATTTTTAAAAATATATTTTTTATTTAGATTTTTAAAAATATATTTTTATTTAGATTTTTAAAAATATATTTTTTATTTAGATTTTTAAAAATTTATTTTTATTTAGATTTTTAAAAATTTATTTTTATTTAGATTTTTAAAAATTTATTTTTATTTAGATTTTTAAAAATTTATTTTCATTTAGATTTTTAAAAATTTATTTTCATTTAGATTTTTAAAAATGTATATTTATTTAGATTTTTAAAAATTTATTTTTATTTAGATTTTTAAAAATTTATTTTTATTTAGATTTTTAAAAATTTATTTTTATTTAGATTTTTAAAAATTTATTTTTATTTAGATTTTTAAAAATTTATTTTTATTTAGATTTTTAAAAATTTATTTTTATTTAGATTTTTAAAAATTTATTTTTATTTAGATTTTTAAAAATTTATTTTTATTTAGATTTTTAAAAACTTATTTTTATTTAGATTTTTAAAAACTTATTTTTATTTAGATTTTTAAAAACTTATTTTTATTTAGATTTTTAAAAACTTATTTTTATTTAGATTTTTAAAAATTTATTTTTATTTAGATTTTTAAAAACTTATTTTTATTTAGATTTTTAAAAACTTATTTTTATTTAGATTTTTAAAAATTTATTTTTATTTAGATTTTTAAAAATTTATTTTTATTTAGATTTTTAAAAAATGTATCATATTTAGATTTTTAAAAAAATATGTATTATATTTAGATGTATTTAAAAAAAATATGTATTATATTTAGATTTTTAAAAAAATATGTATTATATTTAAATTTTTAAAAAAATATGTATTATATTTAGATTTTTAAAAAATATGTATTATATTTAGATTTTTAAAAAAATATGTATTATATTTAGATTTTTTTAAATATATATTTTCCTTTAGATCTTTGAAAAATATATATCTTCATTTAGATTTTAAAAATGCATATTTTTTAAAACAACAAATATTGTAATTAAAAAAAAAAAAAAAGTACATTAAATTTATCCTGAGACGCCCACTTCAGGATACGATCCCGAAAGTATGAACATTACCTTTTTTAATTAGTGGCTGTAAATAGCTTCCAAAATTATTCTATCAAAATGAGAATTTGTTAAGAACGGCAAAACTACAAATCGCTTTCTAGTCGAAAGAATAAATGTTTTTAAATTCTTTTCAAAGTGTCATGAAAGTCTTTTTCCTTTCTTTTACTATTAAGCAAAGATTAAAACAGCTAACTTGTTTAAGAAATCGAAACGCGTCTATTGAATTTTTATCGCAATCATTTTTGGTGTTTCTCCAGAATTTTCCATTATGAAAAAAAACCCCAAACAAAATGCCAAAACTTTCACAAAAAACACTCGACTAGCTACAACCATTTTACACGATTTACTCCCACTTTCTATCCCTGCCTAAATGTAAACGCAAATTCCATGAACAAAGCTTTTTTCCCAGAATTGGCCGCTTCTGGAACACTGTTCTGCAGGCCAGCCTCCAAGTTTAATATAACATGGCACCCATCGAATCTAATGCAAACAAGTTCCTGTTGAGCCGTTCCCATAAATAATCAAATTCTACCCAATTTGCACCACCAACGATCACCATAATACCACCTTACATTCATTACATTTCACAAGAAACACTCGTCTAGCTGTAAACACTATCAATAATTCCCCCCACTCTTTATCTGTGCCTAAACCTAAACGTAGATTCCATGAACAAAGCTTCTTTCTTAGAATTGCACGCCTATGGAATTGTCTTCCGTTTTCCTGCTTTCCGGCTGACTACAATATGGTTGTGTTCAAGTCTAACGTAAATAAGTTCTTGATGAGCCGTTCCATATAAGTTATCAAATTTACCAAATTTTCATTACTAATGATTACTATATTGTCCAATTTCTACTGTACACTCTTTAACCCTTATCCTTGAGTGGCCTCTGGGCCTTGATAATGTGGTGATGCCTATGTAAAAAAAAAAAAAAAATTAACCCTTATCCTCGACTGGTCTTCGGGCCTTGATAAGTGGTGACTCAAACAAACAGAAAAGAAAAATCTGATGCACGTAAATATTGTATACCAAAGAATTATAAATTGATCAAGTATTTTTTTTAAAAATAAAATAATCAAATTTTGTGGTTAAATTACAAATGACAATCTTGCGACGCCATCTTGAAAACATTTTGAAGAAACCAGGGAGATAACTCCAAATCAAGATTTTAGAAAGCTATTCTTACCATTGGAAAAGGGGGTGCATTGGAAAAACTTAAATTCGCTTAAAAATGATTTCCTCTATGAAAATAAAACTACTTGATCAATTTACTTGATTTTTGGAATATGATATTTTATTTCTGTCATGGGTACATACATCAAACAGATTTTTCCTTTTGTTTTTTCGGGGGAGATGGATTCTGGACAAGTACCTTATTTTTTATTAATAACAACTTAACAACCAAATACTACCATAATAATTAAATTTAGCGGCACTTCTACACTATTAGGACGAAATTTTGTAATCGATAAATAGTTTTCAGATAAAAACACTGGTTTCTACTGAGTTTTGTTGTCTATTCTAATAAGTTACAGTGGTTGTTTCCAAATTATGCAGTCGAAATTACCTGAATGTTACTGAATTATTAAAAAAACAAATAAATAACTTTAATCGTGTTAGCAGGTAAAAATATTTGGCCATCTTGTTTAAATTGAAACAGAAATTTACCTCCCTTTAGAACTCTGTGTCTTACGATTGTTTTCATCAAATTCTATTTTCTATAATAAATAATTTTCTACATTATCAATTTCCATAATTATTTTAAATAACCATCTTAAAAATACAAGGAATACATAGATAACATGTGAAATTCAGTATTACGATTAACAAAATTTCGTCCCAATAGTGTAGAAGCGCCAATTTCATTTTCACAACCTTATTTAAAAAATTAAAATATAAAAATAAAAAATTAAAAATAAAATGAAAGTAAAAATACTCCTGGACAATGTCGAAAAGATAGAGATCGTAATACAATATTGTTATTGTTCCGTTGGAATTATGTAGGTAATTTTCTTTTTATTTTATTTTATTTATGTGGAATTTAAACTATGAATGACATATATTGCTCGGTTCTCTTCAAAGCATTTGAATTAACAATATTAAATGTCAAAAATGTTGCAAATTTATTTTATTTATTCATTTTTGGTTCCCCCAACCAAAGGAGGTTGGACCTGTAAATTCGCCGTTGTCTGTTCATCTGTCCGCACATTTTTCAATAACTACAACTTGGAATTTTTTTTTGAAATTTTGCACAAACATTAAACATGATATGAGTAAAAAAGTAACAGAACAGATTTTCCGGGAAAACTCCTCTTGCGCCCCCCCCCCATGCTCCTACGGGTACCTAAAATTGACACTTTTGTACTGATTAAAAAAATTTGATGCCTTGGATTTTTATAAAACTTTCTGAAAAGTCGTAACTAACTGATTTCTATATAATTTTCTTTGTCTATACTTCGCGATAACTCTTGGGTGTGCCCCAGGGGCTCTTTTAGGGCTAATAAAAAACACTATTTTTGGGGACTATTTCACCATATTTAGCAGTTTTACATGGTACTGAACTCAAGTTTTAATATGTTAAGGCCTTGGAGACTTTTGGGGCTAAATTAGGGGGTGGGGCAAATCATGGACTTAGCCATTTCTTTTTTTTTTTTGCATAGTGCAGAACTCAACATACGTTAAGGCCTAAAAGTGCACCATTTTCATCAGGATTTGACGTCCCCACCCAGGAACTTTTGGGGCTAAATGGGCGGGGGGCAAATGCTGAACTTAGTCATTTTCTTATGCCTCATTCACTGTGTACTCACGGGGGGGGGCATGCTTAACTTGCTTTTGTTTATATTCAATTCAAACAATATTCTCATCTTCAATTAGAATTCTCAAAATTTAATAAGTAAAGAAATAAAACATATCAATTGCTTAAAAAATTATTTCAGGTAAACAAAACATGAGGGTTGTTCCAAAAGTAAAGCCTACTATTCTTAACTCAAAAGGTCAAGGACTATGAAGACGAGAGTGTTACCATTAAAACGAGCAACCTTTTTTTTTTTTTTTTTTTTTATACTCAGATTCACCCCTAACAAGGCATATCGCATGTAGCAGAAAGGAATTCCAAAGTCTAGCTGTTCAAGGAAAACTTCCTGACATTTAGGGACCTCAACTGTGAACGAGAGTGATTTTGTTGCTAAATGGGTTTGTCAGGGATATGTATGTCAAGGGAGCACCAGTGCAATGAGTTCATCAGAGAACATTCCATTAAAATACTTGTAAAACAGGCACATGAATGCAACATTGTGGTGATGGGATAGTGGTTGGTTGGTTGGTTCTTTTTGTTTTACGGCATATCAACCTTTTTCAGGTTATTTAATGCCGAATCTAGTTATTTTGAGGAACGATTTTTAATGGAGTATATTTTATTTTTAAGTCAGATTCTATTTAACCTATAGTTGGGATCCTAACAGGTGATACTAGATAGATACGCACTAGATATGTCTAGTAGTGCTGCACTTCTAACACTGTATTTGCTCTGTTTGTGTTTCAGGATTCATAGATCATCCTTTGATGTGTTATGAATAAAGGAAGATACCTATCTATGATCTATGCATCATCGTTGCTGCCGTCAGGAGAAGGAGTGACGTTTCGACTAGTGTTAACATCTATGACCCGTGCATCCATCAACGGTTGATTATGGTGAAGCTCATTTGTCCAGTTCAGGACTGCCTTTGGGAATCCCAAGACTTATCGGAGGAGTTCGCCGCTGCACTCACCACTGCTTTGAAAATCCATGCAGACAATGCACACGCAGTCGCCCATGCACCAGCGCCAGCATTACAGCAGAAACTGAAACTGGACCTACCTAGGATTGGTCTGGGTTGCAACCCCGACCAATGGTCCTCATTCACACGCCAGTGGAACATGTATAAAGTGGGCATGGCCATCACACACACCACGCTCCCCATAGCCATATTCAACTGTTGTAAAGATGATCTATGCACATTTATAATGCATGACATCCATGACGATGTAGCCTCAATGACCGAAGCACAACTGTTGACAGCCATCAAACGCCTGGCAGTAAAAGAGGATAGCATCCTGGTACACAGGATCAAGCTGAGCAATATGACACACTTGACACACTGACATAAGGACACACTTGGCCAGCCTCCGTGGTCAGGCAGTCTTGTGCCAGTATACAGCAAGGTGCAAGGTTGCTGGTTGTGATCACACATTCGACTATAGTGATGAGATAATCAAGGACAATCTGATTCGTGGAATCGCAGACCCGGACATCATGGCGGACCTTCTCGGTGATAGCAAGACAGACCGAACACTTGATGAGACTCAACTTTATTGCTCAGAAATAGCAGGGAAAGGCCACTCAGCGGTTGGCACCCAGGCTGGGGTTATAGGGCACTCCACCAAGCCCACACTCAAGAAATCCCCTGGCAGACCACCCTGCTGGGCATGTCGTGGACCAGCGCATGGAGCAAAAAATGATAGAGACACTAGGTCACAGCTATGCCCAGCCTGGACATTCACCTGTACCAAATGTTCTGTCAGGGGGCACTACAGTTCCGCTTGTAGCAAGTGCACCTCATGTGGTGCGTGGGGACATCGTGATAAGTCCTCACATTTTTGTCGTGGCCAGCAGCCCACCAACCGCTCATCCAAGCCCCCTCCAGGAAGGACATCTGGGGTACATCATCTGTCAGATGACCCGGAGGACATATATACCAAGTCTGTTTTCGATCAGTTGTGTGGGACCGAGGACTGTCGCACATCCAGAACTTTTAATGGATGAAATCCTCCCCTTGTACATCACATATTTGATGGTGAGTGGTGGCACGTGCTTCAGAGCCCCACCCTATGATGACTGTCACATTAACCCCATGCCCTGACGACCACCCCATCACTAACGGTGAGAGACTCCTCCCTACATCCATCTCCATGATCGCAGACTCAGGTTGTTAAAGCTGCATTATGCCCATTCAACATGCATATGATATGGGCTTTTCAGACTCCGATATCATACCTGTGCGGCTTACCATGAGAGGAGCTATAAGAGAAGATTTAGGTGTCCTTGGTGGTATAGTGGTCAAAATCTCTACCACTGACATGTCAGGATCGGACAGATGCACCAAGCAGCTTACATACCACTCAAGCAAAATTGACAGGGCTTTTATGTGCAGGGAAGCTCTTGCGGCCTTGGATGCTCTTCCGGCTAATTTTTCTTCAATCCCAACCTGGCAGCCACACGTCGCCGTGGCTGGAGTAGATGATGAACCGACATGTTCATGCCCAATGCGGCCGGAAGAGCCCCACCGTTGCCTACCGACCTACCTCCAGGGCTGGATGACAGACCTGAGAGTGTGCCAGCCCTCAAACAATGGGTGCTGGACTACTACGGTTCATCCACATTCAACACTTGTGAACATCGTCCTATGCGTATGATGCCGGAGGAGCCATTGCGACTATGTTGACCCAGAGGCCCGCCCCCATGCTGTGCACAAGCCTGCGATTGTGCCTCTTCATTGGCAAGAACAGGTGCTTCATGATTTGGAATGAGACGTGCGCCTGGGTATGCTTGAGAATGTTGGCCCAAACACTCCTGTGACATGGTGCTCACGAATAGTGGTGGCAGCCAAGGCGGATAGGTCCCCTCGATGCACAATGGACCTGCAGCACTCAAATTGACATTCCGTTAGGCAAACACACCATGTTCAGAGCCCGTTCCATCTTGCCGAGCAGGTCCGACAACATGCCCTAAAAACTGTGACAGACGCATGGAATGGATACCACTCTGTGTCAATCCACCCAGATGATCGTCATCTGACCACTTTCATAACACCTTGGGGACGTTACAGATACAGAGTCGCCCCTCAAGGATTCTTGGCTAGCGGTGATGGATACAATCAGCGATTCGATGCCATCACTGCTGACTTCCCAGACAAGGTGAAGATTGTGGATGACACGCTAAAATGGGCGATCTCCATAAGAGAGTCCTTCTTCCAACTGTGTAGATGGTGTGACCTTCTGTACCGCAACGAGGTCACCTTGAACCCCAAGAAGCTTCAGTTCGCTCAGGAGACAGTAGACTGGGGTGGGCTCACGATTACACCCACCAAAATCTGCCCATCCTCCAAGTTCATAGATTCTATCCGGAGTTTCCCTACGCCAACGGACATCTCAAGCGCCAGGGCATGGTTTGGCTTGGTGAATCAGGGAGCATATGCCTTTTCCATGGCCAGCCAGATGAAAGCCTTTCGTCACCTACTCAAGCCCTCCAACAGATTTATCTGGACTGACGAACTCGATTCGACATTCAAACTGTCTAAGGAAGCCATTATCAATGAAATGAAGGATGGAGTACGCCTTTTCGATCTTGCCCGTCCAACCTGCCTCTCTACGGACTGGTCTGTGAATGGTATTGGCTTCTTGTTGAAGTAGAAGTACTGTGAGTGCCTGGTCAAGCTGCCTACTTGCTGCCCACATGGATGGAAGCTGTGCCTCATCGGTAGTCGCTTCACGTCCCCAGCAGAGAGTAGGTATGCTCCAATCGAAGGGGAAGCATTGCATCAGACTCGTTACTACATCCTTGGGTGTGAGGACCTTATTGTGATAACAGACCACAAACCATTGATAAGAGTCTTAAACGACCAACCTCTCACCGACATTGCAAACCGCCGCTTGCTAAACCTAAAGGAGAAGATCCTGCCATACCAGTTCACACTCATTCACATCCCAGGTCATAAGAACAAGGGAGCTGATGCAGCAACCCGTTACTCGACTTCAGCAGCAAAACAGCTGCAACTACCAAGTGAGCCACCAGAGGTCACCCCAGATTGTCTCCTGGCTGACATTGAGGAACTGGCTGATGAGGCGAGCATGTCATTCAGCGCTTGTGCTGCTCTGAACTCAGTCACTGATGTAGTTACATGGGATATGGTTCGTGAAGCCACATCCTCTGATTCTACGTTACAACAGCTCATGAACGCAATTCAGGAAGGCTTCCCAGACAATTCCCGGGATTTGACCCTGGAACTGCGCCCATATTTTAGATACAGTGACAGCCTATACAGTGTTGATGGTGTCATATTGATGGGAGAGCGGATTGTTATACCTGCATCACAGCGTCAGAACATCCTGAATGCCCTTCATGCTGCCCATCAAGGAATAGGCGTCATGACGGCCCGTGCTGCTGACTCTGTATTTTGGCCCAGTATATCCATAGACATTGGACTGGTCTGCGACAGATGTGGTCATTGTAATTTGGTAGCTAAATCCAACCCTCTGCAGCCGCCTGCTGATATAATTCCCCCAGATTATCCCTTCCAGCGCATCGCCTGCGACTACTTCCACTATCTCAACATGGACTATGTGGTTGTGGTGGACAGATATTCCAAGTGGCCAATTGCTTATAAGTCACAATCCGGAGCAGCAGGACTGATCAAACGTCTGCGGGAAATATTTGTCACTTTTGGTATCCCAGAAGAAATCACATCTGATGGGGGCCCCCAATTTACGGTGGCGAGACACGGGCTTTCTTAGCTGCATGGGGGGTGAACCACAGGGTTTCCAGTGTTGCCAACCCCCATGCAAACAATAGGGCGGAAATTGCAGTGAAAACCGTCAAGCACATGTTAATGAACAACACTGGGTCTGGTGGTTCTCTGGACACTGACAGATTCCAGAGAGCAATGATTACATACAGGAATTCCATTGACCCTGAGACCAAAGCCTCACCTGCACTAGTACTTTTTGGCCGACCAATCAGAGACGCTATCCCAATCCCACTTGGGAGGTATTGTCCACACAACACATGGCAAGAAACCATGACATTCCGTGAAAGGGCCCTAGTTCACAGGCACTCCAGAGAACATGAAAAGTGGGATGCTCACACCAGACTCCTACCACCTCTACGTGTTTGGGACCATGTGTACCTACAGAATCTTGTAGGCAACCACCCAAAGCGCTGGGAGCGAACAGGAGTTGTTGTGGAAGTACGGCAGTTCCACCAGTATGTGGTCCGGGTGGATGGATCCGGTCGCGTGACCCTACGCAATAGACAGAATTTACGAAAATTCATACCATTTCTGCAGAGGCAGACACCTCTACAGGTACAGCCCCATAATGCCCCTGCCCAAGGTCAGGGCCTGCCCACCAAGTCTTTGGAACCTTGGCCAATTGTCACCACATCTCCATCACCTTCCAATCAGCACCCTGACACCACAGGCCCATCTTCGGAGCCTCCACCCCCAACACCCATGGAACCCATGCAACAGCCATCACAGACGCAGCCAGCATCCCACAACCTGTCTGAGCATGACAGCATCCCTCTACCCTGTGCTGGCGTGGAGCCAGCTCCGGTTCTTACTCCCCACGGAACGCCTGAGAAGAAGCTGCCTCGTGCCCTGGCACGTCTACTACCACATAACACGGCGGGACGCAGTGAAATGGAACATTCCACACGGCGAAAGCCGCGTTGTGACAAGTGATCGTGATATGGTTAGACTCGGACCAGCCAGAATAATGCTGTGAGTGTGAGGGCAGTCTACCCCAATGACCACTCTAGTCCGATGTTGTGTGTTAACCACAGACTTGGTTGGTGTTTCAGTTGGAGACTTTTGTTGTATTTATTCAATTAAGTTTTGTGGTTACCCCAAAAACTTGTGGGGGGAAGGAAGATAGATAGATACGCACTAGATATGTCTAGTAGTGCTGCACTTCTAACACTCTATTTGTTCTCTTTGTGTTTCAGGATGCATAGATCATCCTTTGATGTGTTATGAATAAAGGAAGATACCTATCTAGCTACCACTCCGGGTCAGAGTGGACCTGGGAGCAATGGCAATTAAAGGGTGGCTCCACACTCCCCAAGGCTCGCAAGGTGGGGCCTCACCATCGGATATAGTTTTAGGTCATATCCAGGACCGATAAGGGTTGGAGTTTAGTTGATAAAGTGGAACTTAAACACTCTTTTAGACCCTATCCAAGAGGGAGAGACTAGTGGTAGATGCACCAGCCAAGATGTGGCAACAATACTCCATGTATGAGCGAATGGTAGCTTTGTAGAGGTACAGGATACTCTCAGGTGTGAGTAATCGTCTAGCAAGATAGAGGGAACCCACTTTCTTTGCAGCAGCTTTCGCAATATCCTTTATGTATTTGTTCTAGTTCAGATTACCTGTGAATGTCAAGCCGAAGAGTTTGAAGGAAGAATTCTCAGGTTAGGTGTTATCTTGTTATGGATATCGGTGGTTGGAGAGGCATCTTGTAATTATTAAAGGAGAGTAGCTTAGTATTCTACACAGTTACCATAGTTCTCGATGCACTTGTGCCAGGAATGACACATCTCTGCTTCTGACCCACATCCATGACAGGAGTTGCTTTCTTAAGAGTCTTACATCATCAATAACTGCAAAAAAGAGACGAAACTTTTAGGTAATGAATGCATATGTTCAGTCATCATAACAACGCAATTTGCAATCCCCTCTGATCCATTCAAGCTGGCATAAAAAATAGGAGGCATTACTGTTGGAACGCCCCTCGTAATACTGTTACTTTCGTTTTGCTCCTCTATTTCATAGCCATTTCAAAATTTCATCCCAATAGTATAAAGCACCAAAAATCGATATGTCGACTCCATCTCAACAAGCACCCAGAAAACAATAGCACAAAACTGTACAAACATCCTCCAATCTTCTTCAGGTGTATGTTTTTAAACTTGAGAACCTATTCGAATTATTTAGATTCATCAAACTACTGTTCTTATTTTAAGCGTCACATTCACAATGTTTCGGTCATTATAACCTCCAACCTTCTTCAGGTGTATCGTGTCTAACTCAAGAATTTGGGCGGAATTTCGAACGACCCATGGTGCAGTGGTTAATGTACTTAGAAAAAAAATCAACTATAAGTGATAGGTTGAAGGTTCAATTCTCAGTGTGGGCGACCAAAAAATACAATTGCGAATTACTTCGGACCACTATCCAGTCATGGCTGACGGAACGAGAGCATGCTTCCCTCATGAAGTAAATAAAAGGTCCCATTCGAAATTTCGTCCAAATCCCCCTAGTTCAACAGAAACATTCTCACGTTCGACAAGATACACCTGAAAAAAGGTTGGAGGTTACATCGACCGAAATGCTGTGAAAATGACACTCAAGATAAGAATAGGGCGAACCTGAACGAGAATTACCTTCCCTTATAATTTTAACTGGTATTCTGTAGTTGGTATTTTTTTACGACCTCGCCCAGCTTAGTATAAACACTTCCAACCTCCCCATGTTAAGAATGACTTTCGGAATGAACACCCACAATCTCGAAAACTATACTACATACTAAAAAATTGGGCGGGGGGGGGGTATTCTTGTTCAGGTTCGCCGAGAACAGTAGTCCGATGAATCCAAATATTACGAATAACCAATTCTCATCTCAAAAATTCAGAAACGTAACTTCGATTCGATTTCGGAAATCTTGACATCGAACTCGGGAACTTGTCCATACATATGGACCCATAGCCAAATGCTTCAGCTATGAGAGTCTTCTGAGGATTGAAGGTTCGACCCTAACTTCTGGCGATGATAACTAAACATAATAATTAACACGGTATCAGAAAATCTACCCTCGTCTCCCCGTGAATTAAACAACAAGTTCTAGTATATAAAAAGAGAGAGGGAGGGCCCGATATTGCGTCGGCCGAAAAATAACATAACTGAGAATAGTAACAACGACAAAAAATTATCAATCCTCATCTATAAAAAAAAAAAAAAAAAGAAAAAAAAAATCCAGGTACTCATGTAGAATACGGACCGGACCGTACTGAAATAATACCGTTATTGTACAGAAACCCATTCTTAACATGGGAGAGGAAGTAGGTTTGTTTTACAATCCACAGCACAGAGGTACGAAAAAGTTGTCAAAAAATAATTATATAACAAATAAAGGCGGACGTCTACGAGATTGAAAAAGAAGGTACTAATGCAGAGTGCACTTATTGATATGTGCTGATGCTGATTGCTGAACTGCTGAAATAATAACGTTATTATTTAAAAAGCCATTCTTAACATGGGGAGGGTGTTTTGTACCTATTCTGTACTTTAACCTTACAATTGAATAATAATAAAAAAAAATCATAAAACTTTAATTAAAGTTGGAAATACGATTTAAAAAAAAAAAATAGCGCGCATCAGTAAGTGCATTATTAGCACCAAAAAAAGATTAAAACGAAACGAAATTGAAATTTAAAATGTCCCTTCCATTTTTACAACAATCGTAAAAAAAAAAAATTCTCCGCAAGTTTTACCGCTAATATTTTTTAAGTTTTTTTTTTTTTTTTTTTTTTTTTACAGTATATGAAAATAATGAAAATGCGAGGCCAAGATCGTGTTTACATTATCGACACCTTTACACAACTTTCCTTTGTAGTGATCATGTTGAAGGCGTAAACACACCTGTGTTTAAAACAATCTAGCGAAAACTCAACTAATAGTTAGAGTTTCATCAAATTTTCGATACATTTTTTTTTAATCTAACTTATATTTTAAAAGCAATTTTCGTTAAATATGTGAGGAGAAATATTTTTCGTGTGTTCTAACACCCCTCCCTCCCATATTTCAAGTTACGAAAAAATAAACAAAATAAATGTAGATCTATAAAAATTGCAACATTTTATAAATCTGAATAATTAAAAAAAAAAAAAAAAAACTATTCTGCGTACTTATGCACTTTTGTTACCGTGCTGAAATTAATAACGTTAATATTTAGAAAGCCATTTTTAACATGGGGAGGGTGTTTTCTAACTATTTTCTACTTTCACTTAACAATTTCATAAAATAACATATCGTAACACTAACAGTACTTGAATTTAACTTGAAAATACTATTTTCAAAAGAATAGCGGTGTACACAAAAGTGGGTACTCCATGCACTTATTGACCCGTGCTGAAATAATAACGTTATTATTTCAGAAGCCATTCTTAACATGAGGAGGGGAAGGTGTTTTGTACCTATACTGATTACTGTACTTTAACCTTACAACTGAATAAAAAAAAAAACAGGTAAATTTTCAGATTAGATCCACCTCAACAATTTTCTTTTAAATGATGACTTTTAAAGGTTTTAGACTATGCTGAATACGAAAATCGCATTGAAATTTTGCAGAAATAATTAGTTATCGAGATATAAAAAGTTGTATTATGCATTGTATTCTTTGGTGGCCATTTTTTACGCGCGTGCGCGCGCGCCATAAACAAATCTACTCATCTATGACTGACATTGCACGCGCATGAAAAAGATGGCTGCCAAAAAATACAATGCATAATACAACTTTTTATATCTCGATAACTAATTATTTCTGCAAAATCTCAATGCAATTTTCGTAGTCAGCATAGTCGAAAACCTATAAAAGTTGTCATTTAAAAGAAAATTGTGGAGGTGGACCTAATCTAAAAAAAAAATACCAAAATCATAAAACGTTAATTAAACTTGGAAATACGATTTAAAAAAAAATAGCGCGGATCAGTAAGTGCATTAGTATAAGCACCTTATTCTGTACTTTCACCTAACAATGATAAAAATACTGTAAAGGCTTAATTTAACTCGAAAATCATATCTAAATATATAGCACGGTCCGTATAAAATTTTAAGATATAATGTGCAATATAAAAAATAATGTAGATGATAAAAAAATAATAAAATAAATTCGATTAAAATGAAATATTAAGAATCGAACACTGTTGTTGTTTAAGGTTAAAAGTTTGCCTTTTGACGATAAAAGCATATCATGACAAAATCTATGGTTGAAACAAAAAGTAATTATTTAACAAATTACGATTATCAGTTTAAGTTAAAACAGGAAATAAAAAAATTATATATCTTTATTATCAAAATATAAAAAATAACGAAGTTGGTCAAACTTTATTTTCATGTATGTATGAAGTTTTTTGGTTTGTTTTTGGCAAACATTTTCGTCCACCCTTTAGCAAAAGAACCTAAATTACATAACTATAAAAACAACCAATGTTCACATCCATAAAGGAAAAAGAGAGATGAAATATCAAATAAAAGATCTTAAGGATTAACTTACTAGATTTTATGTAAAAAACGGTTCCTTTTCACCTTTCTTTCGTCAAAATAATCCATAAATAGAGGCCATGCCTGGATTTGGTCGCCGTCGGTCTTGTGACAAACAGGCGAAGCCAGGACGAGTTATCGACGCTCGTTTTCCGGGGAGAGGCAAGAGTATAAACTTTAAGGGAGGGGGGTCCTGGTCTCATTATACAATAGAGAGAGAAAGAATTAGTATCTGCAGTTGGTAGCGGGATGAGAGCTTAACAACAGACGAGGTAGGAGGAGCAAACGGAAACTTTTGGCTGACGGTAAAACAAGGGGGGGGGTAAATAAAGGGGAGATAACTTAAAATTAACAAAATTTATAGAGAGAGGAGGGGAGAAGAAAGGTTTATACATAAAAAGAGTGAGTGGGCAGAAAAGAAAGAAAGAGAAGGCATTACTTGTTTGGCCCATTAAGAACCAGTGGTCCATATTGACTTTTTAGGTGGTTCACACTACGCTGACTGTTGTTTCATAATTTAAAATGGAGACTGTTGCCTCTCTACTTATATTAAGTTAGATATGTGTACATATTTATATGTGTCATATACATTTCTAGCCCTGTCAAACCTTCTGTCAATACACATCATGTTACTGAATGCCAGTTTCGTTGGGCAGGTCATATATGCCGCAGCCGCATTGCCTGATTCAAGGTTCCCAACACAACTCCTTTACAGTGAACTGTCCAAAGGAAAAAGACCCAGAGGAAGACAGCAGAAACGGTGCAAGAACAATCTGAAGGTCTCTCTCAAACAGTTCAGTTTGTATTCTAACTTATGGGAAAAACTAACTCTAGACAGATGTTCTTGGCGTACCGCAACTCACAAAGAGGCTATGATTGCTGAATCTGCATGCAATGAAGAGCGCAAGACAAAACGTGATATTAGTAGAGATCCCTAGATGTAAAAGATCTTTCTACTCCAGTAGTTTCTTCCCCAGAACCGCTAGACTCTAGAATTCCATTCCAGATCCCTGCTTCCCTAACTGTACTGACATGCAGAAGTTCAAGTGTAACGTGAACCGACATCTTGCTGCCCAAATCCCAACATAGTGCCCCAGTAGTTGCTGCCCCTGATAGTAGCCCCCTACACCAAATTGGCAATGTGCCTTGTTTGGGGTGAAAATGTAATAAAAAAAAATAAATAAATAAAAATAAAAAAATAGTACAGACAGAGCAATTATCCCACAGGTGTCCAACATGTTGGAAATACTTCAGAGTTCGAATCAGTCTAACAAGCCATCTTCGAACCCACAGAACAATTGATCACGATCATCTTCGCAAGTGATGGACGAGCATCATCACGCATACATATAGTGTATGCGCAGGATTCACTCCTATACTACTTAATCGATCATTATGAATTTTGGAACACAGGTGCAAGGTGTAAGGGGTCATAATGTGGGTTGTATTTAGTTTATTTTAGTTCAATTCCTGTAAAAACAGAGTGAGGAGCCCATCACTAAAATTCAGATACGTATGGTTTTTGTGAAATTGTAACAGTAAATGTTTGTTTTTTTTTATGGAAATCGCTTGAGACAAGGTATGAAGCCACTTGATGTAAGGAGCTAACAAGAACGAAAGCTGATTATTACAAAGATAGGAGATGCTTATTGACCTTAGTCTTTAAAAGACCAAAGCTGTAGGTAGAAGGAAAACAATGAGCAGGAAGAAAGTTCCACAACCTTGCAGTACTTGGAAAGAAGCTACTCGAATAGGAAGCTGTATTTCAATGAGGTATTAAATATCATAATAATATTTGCAAAAAATACTGAGACTAGCAACATCACTTTTGTGAGAAAGAGGTTGCAGTGAAGAAGAAAGCGTGGGGGCCAATCAAATAAAAAATATGTTTCTGCAGTTTATCAAGAACCTTCAAATGGGACACACATTCATACGCCCAAATATAACAACAATACTCCATACATGGTTCACTAGTGGATTTGTAGAGATAGAGAATAGCCTCAAGTGTGAGAAAATGTTTAGAATGATAGTGAGAACCGATTTTACAAGAATCAAAAACAGCAATGGATTTAATATATGAACTCCAAGAAAGATTTGATGAGAAAGAAAGACCAAGAAGTTTTAGTGTCGATTTCTCATCGAGAACAGAACCATCAATTGGAAAGAAGCTACTGGAATAGAAAGCTTTATTTCAATTCAAACAGCAATTTGATGAAGACCACTAGACCAGCGAGTCAAACGAGCTGGAACAAAAGAAGCAGTGAATAGATCAGACAATTCTGAAGAAAACAAGCTATCATAGTATTTATAGAAAAGACTGAGACTAGCAACATCACGTCTATGAGAGAGACGTTGCAGCAAAGAAGAAAAGGTGGGGGGGGGGGGCAATCAAATTGTAAATTCATTTCTGTGCGTTATCATGAACTTTCAAATGTGATAAATGATTCACCAGCCTAAATATAACAACAGTACTCCATACGTCATCTGATAACAGATTTGTAAAGATAGGGAATATTCTTAAATGTGGGAAAGTGTTTACAGTGATAGTGAGAACCGATTATACAAGAAACAGCAATGGATTTAATATATGAACTCCAAGACAGATTTGTTGAGAAAGAAAAACCAAGAAGTTTTAGAGTCGATCTCTCATGAAGAGCAGAGCTATCATAAGAATCTTAGGAAGAAAATGGACATGCCTGCAATTGAAGGACACTAATTATTATTAAATGCCTTAAAAATTGGTACAAACCTGTTTTTGTGCTTCCTGTAGGGTCAGGTGCAGACACAAAAAAAAAAAAAATGAAGAAAAGAAAAAATATGTCTGCTTCTCTATACGATCTTGTCACCTCATATGCAAATGAGATGCTTCCGGTTTGAATAAAAAGCCTGATTTTTCAGAGACTTTTTGGATTTGGATTTGAATGCTGGGGTAGCATTTTTGACAGTAGTCAGCTGAGTTTTGAAGTTGAGAGTTTTTACAACAGGTTGTCGAATTTTGGCGTTGAGTTTTGACAGTAGAACGTTGAGTGTTAGCGTAGCAAGTTTCTGGCTGCAGTGTGTCAAATTTAACTCTGGAAATTGTTAGTTGGAAGTGCAGCATAGTTAACAAACCATCAGAGCAAGTGGAGAATAGTTAACACTTAATCGTTTAACCACATGCAATAAATAATAATTAAAAGCATTTCCAAAATTTCATTGTGATTTTAAGAGTCAGAATATGAATAAAACCTCTCATTTAAAAACTTAAATACAGGGTGGAACAATAAAGTTGTCGTCCTAAAGAAAACAACACTACAGCTTTATTTTAAAACTTTTATTGAAAAAATCAATTCAGGTAACTTGATTATGTAGTAGAGCTGACATCTATTCAATGTAGCCGCCTTCAGCCTCAATCAATCAATTCAGATAACTTGATTATGTAGTAGAGCTGACATCTATTCAATGTAGCCGCCTTCAGCCTCAATCAATCAATTCAGGTAACTTGATTATGTAGTAGACCTGACATCTATTCAATGTAGCCGCCTTCAGCCTCAATCAATCAATTCAGGTAACTTGATTATGTAGTAGACCTGACATCTATTCAATGTAGCCGCCTTCAGCCTCAATCAATCAATTCAGATAACTTGATTATGTAGTAGAGCTGACATCTATTCAATGTAGCCGCCTTCAGCCTCAATCAATCAATTCAGGTAACTTGATTATGTAGTAGACCTGACATCTATTCAATGTAGCCGCCTTCAGCCTCAATCAATCAATGCAGGTAATTTGATTATGTAGTAGAGCTGACATCTATTCAATGCAGCCGCCTTCAGCCTCAATCAATCAATTCAGGTAACTTGATCATGTAGTAGAGCTGACATCCATTCAATGTAGCCGCCTTCAGCCTCAATCGCCGCCTCGTTACATGTCCAGAACTGAGAGTATGCCTTTGCCACAAGCACCAGGAGGAGCTTTGTGAATACTCGGCGGATGGCAGCAATCAAGCTGGCTTTGGTATTGTGGGAGGTCATGTTGGTAATTTTCTTGATGTATGAGCAAACAAAGTAGTCCAGTAGGTTTAGGTGAGGCAAGGAGGGGGGGGAGAAAGTGGGCCAGTGAGAGAAAGATACAAAGTCGGAGCATTCCTTCTAAAGCCAAACCTGGGTTTCTTTGGACTTGTGGGCCAGTGCACAAGTCCTGCTACCACACCCAAGGTCTGCCAGTGGCCACCTTATTGCACTAGGGAATCACCACACTCTTCAGGACATCCAGGTACACTTAGGTGTTGACTTTCAAGCTGACTTTGAAGATGTGAGGTGGCATGATGTGGCCCTCACTGAAATCGCACCAAAGACGATAACTGTGGCTGGAAACTTTGTTTTGATCACCCTGGGCACGTCCCTATTATTTGTGGCAACCCAGCAATGCATTTTGAGGATGCTGGCAATGGTCCTGTTGGCATAACTTGGATCAGTAGAGAGCATGGGTTGTACAGTGGTGCATTTTGTATCTCGCTCGTTGAACATTATGTTTCTGCCCACAGATCGCTGACTCCCGATGTCATGGATTTTTCATTCAACTATTCTTCTTATGGCTGGATCGTCATTTCTCGCTGGCAACAGTCGATGGGAACACACGTGGGTCCACAAAGTAAAAGAATAGAGTAAAGCAAACAGGAAAAACACAGACAACAATGTTTCACATATTTTGACGGTTGGACTTGTGAGCATGTGTGTGTGTGTGCGTGTGCGTGTCTTACGTTCGTCTGTCAATTGCAATTTGTCTATCTCTGTTTCGCAGTCAACTCTAAAAACTGTCTAACTGTTGTTGCTATCAGCTCCCATCCGCTGCGAACGTCATCTAGTTGTCAACTAACTGTCTTCTCTGCATCGGTATCTGAAGTCGCCTCTCACACCGGCCACCCGAAAACTGCCCTTGCAATCTGTACTGTAGGCTTGTATTGTCATTGTCAAATCTAAAAATGCCTACAGATTCATTGTTTGCTACTTCCTATTTCATTGTACATTTGTATGACACTTCCTTCCTATTATCCCCCCACCCCCATTAGCACTTAGTGACTCATGGGTCATCTTCAAAGTATTACATATTATTGACTGGGGATGTATATCGATGTATTATATTTTTTAGTACCTTTGCATCTGATTTAAAGTTGTGGTGTAGCTGGTTGCAATAGAATATATTGATGGGGTGAGGATTGTTAACTTGGTTATTATTAGTTTGGTCAACTAAGCAATTAAGGAATTTGTTATTAAGACCCGTTTTATATTTTTTAATTTAAATAACCTGAAAAGGATTGATATGCCGTAAAACAAAAACAACCAACTCATCCGCCACAAACGGCATCTAGTTGTCAACTCTCTTCTCTGCGTCGGTATCTGAAGTCGCCCCCACCCCTGGCCACCCGAAAGCTGCCCTTCCCTTGTAATCTGTTCTGTAGGCTTCTATTGTCATTGTCAAATCTAAAAGGCTCAATCTAAAAATACCTACAGATTCATTGTTTGCTACTTCCTATTTCATTGTACATTTGTTATGACACTTCCTTCCTATTATTCCCCCCCCCCTCAGCATTTAGTGGCTCATGGGTTGCCTTCATAGTATCACACATTGTGTCACTTTCAGACATTATAGAAGGCTTCTGTCGCTCTTGGGATTTGTACACAACTGGCCAACTAGTAGATGATCTGCAACAACAAAAGAAGACCGGTTTTCATCAAACGGAAATGGAATCATGTAGTCTTTTCTAGGCCGACAATTTTATCATTCCACTCTGATCAACCTAGTCAGTACTAGATGGGTGACCATTTGGCACTGTGTCATCTTTCTATGACCGGGATATACATGCGGCTTGGGACTATTTGTGAATTTGTTATTCCTTGTAAACTTCCTCCTTGGGAGGAAGCCGGCACTAGATACCACACGAAGCAATTAGGCCCCAATTAAGCAAGATTCCCTGGATGTAACTTCGTTTTTAAGACATCTTTTTTTTAGAATGAAAATAAAATAATAGATTTTGATCAAAATTGGCATAAGGATTATTTTCATGGCAGCTGCTAAACTGGCCTTCTATCTATCCCCCCCCCACCTCCTTGTAAAACATCCACTTGTCTAGCTACACCAATTGCTAACAATTTCTCTTATTACCTAAATGAAAATTCTATGAACAAAGTTTAGTTCCAAGAATTGTCTCTCTGTGGAACACAATACAGCGAAGCTACTTCCCAGCTGACTATAACATAGCTGTTTCCAAGTCTAACGTGAACAAATTCCTGTTGAGCTGTCCTCTTAAATGAATAAAAACCTTGATTCCAGTAAAGCAACTGGCCCCAACGGCAATCTAGTCATAGTACTCAGAAAGCTCCAACTGGAACTAGCTCCCATACTTACAAAGCTGTTTAAATGTTGCCTTAAGGATAAATGCTTCCCAACACCCAGGAAAACTTCATCAGTCTTCCTCATATTTAAAGATTCCGGAGGTCAGTCATCTTTTACCGAGTACAGACCAATCAGTCTCCTGTGCATCATGAGTAAGTTGCTGGAATCTGTGGTAAATAGGGAAGTGGTCAACCACCTCAGCAAAAAATAACCTGCTCAGTGACATGTAATATGGTTTCCATCCTGCTAGATCTACAGCGGATGTACTAACTGTTATATCACACAGGATTAGTGAATCTCTTCACAGGAGTTTCATTTCTAGAGCAATAGCTCTTGACATATCGAAGTTTGTTTTTTTATTACATTTTCACCCCAAATAAGGCATATTGTCACTTTGTTGTAGGGGGCTACTATCAGGGACATGGGCATCAGGGGTACTCTATAGAGAGTTGGGCAGCAAGATGTCAGTTCACGTTGCACTTGAACTTCTGCATATCAGTACAGTTGAGGAAGCAGGGACCCGACAGGGAATTCCAAAGTTTAGCTGTCCTGGGGAAGAAACTACTGGAGTAGAAGGCTCTCTTACATCTAGGGATCTCTACTGTGAAGAGGTGGGATTTAGCTGCTTGTCGGGTTTGTCGGGGGTATTTACGTCGAGGGGGCACAAGTGCTTGCAATTCGTCAGAGCATTCACCGTTAAAGTACTTGTAGAAAAGGCAGAGGGATGCAACATTCGTCGATGGGACAGGGGCTGAAGTTTAGTATCAGATTGGCAACTTTTATGGCATAAAGGTCTGCTTCACAAGATCACTAACTATGGAATAACTGGAAATGTCCTCTCAATTATTAAATCTATCATCTCTAATAGGCTCATCAGAATTGTCATTGCTGGGCAGAAATCAAAATCTCATAGTATTAATGCTGGAATCCCTCAAGAGTCAATTCTGGGCCCAACTCTCATCTTAATCTTCATCAATGATCTCCCAAATCACATTCTTAAATCATTCGTAAACATTTATGCAGACGACACCACAATCTACAGTAACACTTCAAAGCAATGACCAAGATCTTTCTGATTCTCTCTTTTCTCATGTTGAGAATGCAATGCAATGGAGAAAATGGTGGTTGGTTAATTTTAATGCATCAAAAACCAAGCTTTTCTCTTTTCAGCATAATCACTCTGACCTCCATTACATCTCAATTGATATGAATAGCTCTCGTCTTGGGGAAGTTCCTTGTCTTGGCAAACTTCTGGGACTGACTTTCATTCCTGATCTGAAATGGAACACATATATCAAATATGTTGCCGCTGAAAAAAATGGTTAAATCACTCTACTGCTCCAGTAGGTATCTCATTGCCGATGCAATCCTCTATCTGTATATAAAATAAAAGTGGTGCAAAACTCTTATGTTTGGGAAATCAATTTTACCCGTTCTGAGACAGGTATTTTTCAAGTTTTTGACAATGAAAAATATTATGTATTTGTATTTATTTGCGAACAAACAAAGGGAGATAACTCAACATGATTCAAACTTGCGAGATTTATATTGTAATGCCAACAAATTCCCATTTATTTTCTTACAAATGAATTTCTTTATAAAAATAAAACTACTTGATTGATTTACGTGATTTTTGTGAATACACCATTTTCGTTTCGTCACGGGTACGTCCATTATACAGATTTTTCTTTGTTTGTTTTTTGTATTATTTTAAATATAGGGTGAATTCTGGATAAGAATCGAATAAATGTTTTGAAATAGTGCCAATCTGCTTCTTTTTTTTTTAATATTAGAATTATTATGGATCGATTAGCGCACTGAAAAAGTAGAGAAGAATCAATAATTTTATTAATGAGAAGCAGGGTGAGTTGATACAATAAATGACACAGGAGGGATCAATGTTAAAATAGAGAGGGGTGTAAGAAATCCTCTGTGAAATATCAACAAGGTTGAATAATATTATAAATAGAGAGAAAGAGAGGGGGGGAGATATAACTGATTAATAGAGAGGGGGGAGATATAACTGATTAATAGAGAGAAGGGGGGATATAATTGATTAATAGACAGAGGGGGGATATAACTGATTAATAGACAGAGAGGGAGGATATAACTGATTACTACAATACAAGAAAGAGTTTAAAAAGAGGGTCAACAAGAGTGAGATGAGGCGGAGATCTTTGAATGACAAATCATGTGCCTTAGAAAAGAAAGAAAGAAAGAAAGTAAAAAAGGAAAAGCAAAGTAAATGAAATACTAGAAGAAGAAGAAGAAGAAGAAGAAGAAGAAGAAGAAGAAGAAGAAGAAGAAGAAGAAGAAGAAGAAAAACAAGAAGGAGAAATATTAGAGAAAGAAAGAGGAAGAGGATAAAAATATAAGGAGGAGGAGGAGGAGGAGGAATACTAGACAAAGAATTAGGAGGAGGACCTGAAGGGAAGGGCAAAGAAGAAGAAGAAGAAGAAGAAGAAGAAGAAGAAGAAGAAGAAGAAGAAGAAGAAGGAGGAGGAGGAGGAGGAGGAGGAGGAGGATTAAATATTTAAATTGAATTTTTAATGAAGAACTGAATGTAAATAAAAATATTAAAATAGGATGGTGTGAGAATGAAGAGAGAAACAATTGATCTTTGATTATTGATGCAGAGAGAGAGAGAGAAAGAGAAAGAGAAAGAGAGAGACTTAACTCGAATGGGTAGTAGTATTAGGAGACGATCTAATTAGAGTAGGAGGAGTCAGTCGTTTCAACTATAAACAATAAAACCGACTATATAACCGATTTATTACACGAAACCCCACATTAATAAAATTGTGTGACCACTTCTCGCATGTTTGTGTATGTGTGGTGCGGCGGTGCGCTGGTGCGTAACTAATTATTATTTTTATTTTTAAATATTAATCGATTATTTATTAAAAAAAAAAAATGAAATAGAATAAAATAAAACTAAGTCTCAAAGTCGTATTAAAAAAACAACTAGAAAATTAAATGCACCATAATGCACTTCGGTTTATTTGTAATCAAGGCGTGTTAATCTTTTTATTAACGAAAAAAAACAAAAACAAAAAAAACAATATAATCAATTACTTTGTGCTTCTGTAGGAGTTAATCTTGACATAAACTTTTAAGACCAACTCTTAATCTCTTACGAAAGGATCGTCAAAGGAAAGAGAACAAGGTCCTTATATAAACACCAAACGATATATTTATTGAAGTGATCTGCACCGTAGGGTGTAGGCTGCCAAAAGTTAAAACAGCGAAGGAAAGAATAAAAACAATGCAGTTTAGGGTACTTATCCAGTTTACGACCTAATCTCAGGCAACAGATAATGTAAGCAGGCAACAGATAATGTAAGCATTTGGAAGATGCCAAAGTGGTTATCCAATCAGCTGTTAGAAGACGGCAAGTTTCAATGAAAACATGAAATTTATTAAATAAAAAAAAGGTTCTTTGATATGACAGGGGCGCGTTCGAAATGAATGTTCCTGTTTAGAGCACAATTGGAGTATGATACTGACTTTTTGCATTTTAAACTTGAATCCAAGCCATTACATATAAAAAATAATTTTATAAAATCAGCAATAGGTTCTCTGCAGTGCAATGTAGACTATAGTGAATTGTGAACTAAGTCAAGAGGAGACTGATGGGGGCAATATTTTTGCCAGTGAATTATTTCACCAGAATTCTTGACCACAGAGGTAATTTTCCAGCTATCAGAGAAGCAAAATTCGGCAAAGCATTTCTTGTAGAGTTTAAAAAAACAAGGTCCATCTTAACAGAATATTCCTTTATTTCTGTAGCAAAGATAAGATCAGGCTCTCATGCTCTGGAGGTGTCAAGTTTTTTTATGACATCCCTAACTTTAACGGTAAATGCTCCGATGAACTACAAGCACTTGTACCCCATCAACATAAATACCCTCAACAAACCCGACAAGCAGCCAAATCCCACCTCTTCACAGTAGAGATCCCTAGGTGTAAGAAGGCCTTCTACTCCAGTAGTTTCTTCCCCAGACCAGCTAGACTTTGGAATTCCCTTCCAAGTTCCTGCTTTCCCAACTGTACTGACATGCAGAAGTTCAAGTGTAATGTGAACCGACATCTTGCTGGCCAACTCCCCACATAGTAGCCCTGTAGCTTATGTCCCTGATAGTAGCCCCCTGCATCAAAGTAGCAATGTGCCTTTTCTGTGGTGAAAATGTAATAAAAAAAAAAATAAAAAACTTAGAAAGGGCGAGGATCAAAGGGTTAGGGTTAGTAGGAAAATTGGGAGGGAATGGTTTTGTAATAGAGTGCATGGAAAAATTTCAGCAGGAGCTGTAAGATAGCTGATTTAGGGAAGATATTAGCAGCAGTAGACAAAAAAAGCACATATGCAAATTAGGAAACGTGCCCGAGCTTGCGTGAGAAGAAATATGGTAGGATCCTTCTATCGATCCAGTAGATATCTCACTGCTGATGCAATTCTCTGCCTATATAAGAGCCAGGTACGTTCAAGGATGGAGTACTGTTACCACATCTCGGCAGAAGCTGCTAGAAAGGTCTTATCCTGCCTGGATAGAGTTCAAAATAGACTTTGTAGCCTCATAGGAGATGTCCTTTTCTCTTCCCTGCAACCTCTATCTCACAGAAGAGATGTTGCGAGTCTGTCTCTGCTTTATCGTTATTTTCATGACAAGTGCTTGTTTTTCTTGTTTTTTACATGGTGGTCACCACTTATCAAGACCCGGAGGCCACTCAGGGATAAGGGCTATTGCATGTACAGTAATCTATGGGATAATATTGTAGCAATCGTTAGTAATGGAGATTTAATAAAGTATCTTACTTAACGAGTGGTTTATCAGGAACTTGTTTATGTTGGACTTGCAGACATCCAAGTTGTAGTCAGGTGGGAAGCAGGTAAATGGCAGAAAGTTCCACAGGCGTGCACTTTTAAGAAAGAAACTTTGTTCATGGAATCTACGTTTTGATTTAGGCACAGATAAAGAATGGGGAAAATTATTGACAGTGGTTTCAGCTAGATGGGTGTTTTTCGTGAAAGATTGGCGAGGGGGGCACCAGAGATTGGAGCTCAGACGAGCACCTGCCATGGAAATAATGATAATACAAAGACAGGCGCACAACAGTACTCCATCCTTGGACGTTTCAAGTCCAACGTAAACAAGTTCTTGATGAGCCGTTCCACTTAAGTTAATAAGTTTGAGCTCCAATCTATGGTCCCCCCTCGCCAAACGTTCACGAACTGAAATCACTATCAATAATTTCCCCCACTCTTTATCTGTGCTGTGGAACCGTCTTCCGTTTGCCTGATTTCCAGCCGACTACTATATGGTTGTTTTCAAGTCCAACGTAAATAAGTTCTTGATGAGCCGTTCCGCTTAAGTTAACAAATTTACCGACTTTCCATTACTATCAATTACTATATTGTCCAATTGACTACTGTACACTCTTTAACCCTTATCCTCGAGTGGCTTCTGGGCCTTGATAAGTGGTGCTGCCTATGAAAAAAAAAAGAAAGAAAAATAGAAAAAAGAACACCACATGATTGGAAGAAGCAAAGTGGGTGTCGAAAAAGTGTGAAGTCAAAGACAAGTAATGGCTGTCTATGGGCAGCATGTATTGGAGCAGAAAGAAAAACGCGTCCAGGTGAGATGGGTCCTGGATATGACCTTAAACTATATCCGATGGTGAGGCCCCAGCTTGCAGGCCTTAGGGAGTGTGGAGCCACCCTTTGATTGCCATTGCTCCCAGGTCCACTCTGACCCGGAGTGGTAGTACCTGTTAGGGTCCCAACTATGGGTTAAATAGAATACACCTTAAAAAACAAATATACAATATTAAAAAAATCGTTCTTCAAAATCACCAGATTCGGCATTAAATAACCTGAAAAGGGTTGATATGCCGTAAAACAAAACAACCGACCAACCAGGTGAGATGAACGTGTGGTCCCACAGTGGCAGCGAGAGACTTTTTAAGCTGGTGTTGAGACAGCGGGGTTTTATTAATCTCATGGCAAACGAAGTGAACAGTTAGAAAAAACAAGAAGCAGGCATTGTTTGGAAAGTAACGGTAATAAATGCCTTTTGCTCAGACAGAAAAAAAAAGCCGAATCGGATTTATTTATTTTTGTTTGTTTGTTTTTTTTTGTTTTTTTTTTTACAAGGTGGTCACCACTTATCAAGGCCCGGAAGCCACTCATGGATAATGGTTATTGTAAGTACAGTACGTTAGTATGGATATTTTAGAGTGTCTAGTCAAGGGGGCGGTTCATCAGGAATTTGTTTATGTTGGACTTGAAAACATCCAAGCTGTAGTCAGGAGGGAAGCAGGCAGACGGAACAGAGTTCCACAGGCGTGCAGTTCTAAGAAAGAAGCTTTGTTCATGGAATCTACGTTTTGATTTAGGCATAGATAAAGAGTGGGGAAAGTTTTTGACAGTGGATTCAGCTAGACGGGTGTTTTTTGTAAAAGATTATCGAGGGGAGACCAGAGATTGGAGTTCAGACGAGCACCTGCTATGGAAATAACGATAAAACAAAGATAGGCTTGCAACGTCTCTTCTGTGGGAGAGAGGTTGCAGGGAAGAGAAAAGGGCATCCCCCACTAGCCACGAAGTCTATTTTGTACTCTGTCAAGGCAGGATAGGCTGTTTTTAGCATCTCCTGCCCAGATATGGAAGCAATATTCCATCCTTGGACGTACTTGGCTTTTATATAGATAGATAATTGCATCAGTAGGGAGATATCTTCTGGAGCGGTAGAAGGATCCCACCATCTTTCCAGCGACCTTGGCAACAGACTTTATGTACATGTTCCATTTCAGACCAGGAGTGAAGGTCAAGCCCAGAAGCTTGTCAAAACATGGGGCTTTTCCTAGACGAGAGCCATCCATTTCAATTGATGCCAGATGGGGATCAGAGCGTTGATGATGTAAAGGTAGGAGTTTGGTTTTAGATGCATTAAAGGTAACCAGCCATGTCTTCCCCTACTGAACCACTCGTTCGAGATCAGATTGTTTGTTTGTTTGTTCCTTTTGGACAGTGCCGGACGGCGTTGGGATCCGAGAGAAGTTTGCACTGCAACGAACACAGTTCAAGCGTAACAGACATGTTACAGTTTGTGGAATTCAAAGTGGAATTCAAGCAAACCACTAGGCAAGCAGTTCAGTCTTATCAGTAGCAGTGGAGGTGACATAATGGTAGTATGATAGCAGAGTAATTGTTGACTGTCCACCATTCATTACACTATGATAGATTTTCTAGAAATCACGAGTTTCTAATTTCTCGTTTCTGAATTGTTTGGATTCATCGGACTACTGCTTTCATCTTGAGCATTTCAGTCGATGTAACCTCTGACCTTCTTCAGGTGTATCTTGTTGACCTCAGGAATGTTTCTATCGAATTTGGGAATTTGGACGGAATTTTGAATTGAATCCTTTATTAACTTAAAGAGAGTAGCATGCTCTTGTTCTGTCAGCCATGACTGGATAGAGGCCCTAAGTAATTCACAAATGTATTTTTCGGTCGCCCACACTGAGGATTGAACCTTCAACCTTCAGAAGAATATCACTTTTTACAATTGATTTTTCCAAATAATCTAACCATTGCGCTATGGGGTCCTTTCTCAAGAAATCACGAGTTCCTAATTTGTGTGACTCAATGTGTTTTTTGCCATCTCGACATACAGATAATTAGCTATTACACTCTTACAATGAATATTTGATACTAAAATCATTTGGACAGAAATAATAATTGCCTCCATCTAGAAGGATTTCTCTTTTACTAACCGAGAGAAGAGTTGATGCATAGTATCAAAACAGATACTAAAAATATTGTAAAATCGGCTAATATTTAAAACGTAAAAAGTGTTAAAATATTCAGAGCAGATGTAAAAAAAAAGAAAAAAGAATTACTGGTTAAAATATTCAAATCAGACAAATTCTCTTTAATTTCAAATGATCTTGATTGGTTAATCTGAGTCACGTGATACAAATTCTTGATTGTGATTGGTGGTTAGTTGTGGTGTCTATGGCGAGTTGTAGAGAGCATAAAAAAGTGCTGCCGCTTTTTAATGTATACTAATTTGAGCTTTTATTCCATTTTTTTTTTTCAATTTTAGCCATCTTTCTTTTTCTTTGTATATATGCTTTACATAGTAGGTGTTGCTCAGGAGTCTTTTTTTCGAGGTACCTTAAATAAGTTTCTAGACCTTTTCTGTACAGGCATTTAAAATTGTCATAGACTCTTGAAAATTCAGTATGTTATTTACTATACATTATAGGAGATGACTGATCAATTTTTATGATTTCACGTTCAAATGAACACCTACAACAGGAACTGGAATACAGCTTATTAAAGCTTGATTTTCACAGCTGGTGAATTTCAAAAATGCAATATGGACGTGAGGGCATTTTAAAAGAACGATATGCAATAAAATTTTGTTTTAAACTGGGGAAAAAATTCCACAGAAACATATAAAATGCTCCAGACTGCTTTTGGACAATCTTGCATAAATTGAGCATCAGTTTTTGAGTGGCATAAGAGATTCAAGGAAAGTAGGGAATCTGTGAAGGATGATATGGAGTGTGGGAGGATTAAGGAAGTCAGAACATGAGAGTTGGTTGGCCAAATAAAGAATTTAATGGATAAGGACCGTTGTGTGCCTATAAAGACAATATACGCACAGTTTGATGTCAGTTTGGGAACTGAAGATGCGGAAGATTTGTGCAAAGTTTGTCCCAAAGGTGTTCAGAGAAAATCACAGATTATTTGACCGTGGTGGGCATCAAGATAGTTTTTTCTCACCCTCCCTATAGTCCAAACCTTACTCCTTGTAACTTTTGGTTATTCCCTAAGCTCAAGGAAAACCTTAGAGGCTATAGTTATGAGACAATTGAAGAGATGAAAGAAGGCTGTACTCGATTTTAAAGTTATAATTTAGTAGAATTATGCTCCATCGTTGGAGTCTGTTCGCAGTGTGCGTAGGTATGCCTTTTTTAGAGCCAAAAATAGTCAATTAGGGTTTGTGGTCGGTTTGCAAAGTAAACATCCTTCCATGAATAAATCTATGGAATTTTTTAATGGCATAAATAATCGCCAAGCTTTCTTTTTCAATTTGAGAATAGTTTCTTTCAGCCGGCAAAAGTGATCTGGATGCATGGGCTATTGGCTTTGTTGATCCATCTTCAAGTTTATGGAGAAGAACTGTGAGGGTTATTGGCAGACTCACACAAGAGGACTACCATGGGACCTTCCAGAAGTCATTGGAATGGTACAACAAGTGCATTGCAGCTGAAGGAGATTACTTCAAAAGGGGACTAGAGTTTCATGTGTGTACAATCAATAAAAGTGTCCATTCAAAAAAAAAAAGTCTGAAAACTTATTTAAGGTACCTCGTACTTTAATTTGGGTTCGCTTTAAATTATTAATTCAACCAAATTTTTATAAAGCAATAACTCATTTTTATGAAGATAATGTATTAATCTCTATTCATAAAAAAAAAAAATGTCGGATTTGCTGGCCTAGAAGTGGCCAATCATTATCACATAATGACCCGAAAATTGATACAGTGAAATTTAATTGATATTTATAAAAAAAAAAACAACAAAAAACGTTTCCTCCTCTCTAAATTAATTCTTTCTTCTTGTTCAAAATTCAACCTAATGAAAAAAAAAAAAAAATAGAGAAAAATCTTTATGATGAGTATATTCGCTGATGATATAACATAGGTCCCACACTGTCAGCCAAACTCCAACCTCTGTCCTATCACCGAAATGTGGCATCCCTGTACCTTGCTTTACAAGTCCTTTAATGGAACGTGCCCGGACGAACTCAAAGCACTAGTACCCCTTCAACGTAAGTACCTCCGACAAAACAAACAAACAACAAAATCCCACCCTACACTGTAGAGATTCCTAGATGCCGTTAAGCCTTCTACTCAAATAGCTTCTTCCTTTGAACTGCTAGATTTTGGAATTCCTTCCCAGGTTCCTGCTTCTCTTACTGTACAGATATGCCAAAGTTCAAGTGTAATATGAACAGACATCTCACTGCTCAACTCCCTTCATAGTATCCAGGGAAATCTGGTCCCTATCAGTATCCCCTTAAGACTTAGTATCACTGTGCCTTGTGTGGGGTGAATAATAATTTAAAAAAAAAAATGTATGTACCCATTACGAAACCAATGTCCTATTCCAAAAATCATAGACTTTTACTGTTTTATTTTTCTGTTTAATTTGTTAAGGGAAACAAGGCTTGTAACAGCTGTGTTCTTTCTTCTTCTTTTTTTTTAGATGGATCTGAGTATCTATTCTGAGGCTCCCTATCGCAGGTCAGACTGCCTCTCCTCGGGGGCGCTGGCTTCTCAATCCCACTTTCTGACCCTGTTGTCTAAATTCTTGTGGTGGGAGAGAAATAAACTACCCCATCTCTAAAAGACTCAGTTAAATTATACTAAAGGGATCATTGTAATATCTGAGTATGTTTTACAATAATCAACAAAAACAAAAAGTGTAAAAAAACAAAAAAAAAAAACAAATACAGAGGTCGTTCTATATGTAAAGAGTGGTACCATTAAAACGAGCGACCTTCTGTGCTTCATTTATTGAGATTGTCGGACTGACTTCCTCATCTTGGTTGTTATAGTCACAACGTTTCGGCCGTTTTGCCCTCCGGCCTTCATCAGGTGTTTTGTATCGAACTGGGGAACCATTTGTTAGGAGTCTCGAACCCAACCCTTTATTATTATTACGGGGGTACCGTGTTCAGACTCCAGCTAGGTTCTGGGACATAGTTGCTGATTCTCTGTTTTGTTATGTCCTAATGACATATGGCCGAGTGGTCCCAGACATTGTATCAAAGTTTACAGTTACCCATAGGTGCTGAGTTCAATCCTGAACGAAGGCAGTGAAAAAGTAACATTCAAAACAGAGAATCAGCAACTATGTCCCAGAGCCTAGCTGGAGTCCGAACACGGTACCCCCATTGATTTTTTTTACATTTTTGTAAATATTTTTTTCATATCTATATATCTATAAAAGTGAAAATGTCACAGTGTGTGTGTGTGTGTTTGTCTGTCTGTGTACATTTCACTACGAAATAAGTCTGTCCATTTTCGGTCTACAGACTCGAGATTTGACATAATGGGTATTGAGATTTGGGAAAATCCTTTTAATCGGTTTTTGGACAGAAATTTGGCTGCTAAGTGGTCAAAGTTCAAAGATTTGAGCTTTGAGAACTCTACCAAGCTCCTCTGCCAATTTTAGGTTTAAACACTTGAAATTCTAGATATAAGTTACCTGGACATAGATCTAACTTTATAATTTGATTTGAGCCCAAAACAATAAATGTTAAGGGGTCATAATTGGGGTCAAAGTTTTTAAAAAATTTACTTCTGTGGTCTCTACCAAATTACTCAGCCAATCTTTGGTTTAGGCATTTGAAATTTTACATAAAGTGTATTCAGACATAGGGCAAACTTTTTAATCGTTTTTTTTTTTTTTCTGAAAATTTGGCTTCCAAGGGGTTGAAGCTCAAAAGATTTTACCTTTGAGGTCTCTAGCAAACTATTAAGCCAATTTTTGGTCTAAACATTTGAAATTTTACATAAAGGGTATTCAGACATGCAGCAAGCTTTTTAATCAGTTTTTGGGCGAAAATTTGGCTACCAAGAGGTCAAAGTTTACAGAGTTGACCTTTGCAGCCTCTACCAAACTCCTCTGCTAATTTTGGATTTAAACACTTGAAATTTTAGATGTAGGTTACTTGGACGGGTCAAACATTTTAATTCAATTTGACCCCAAAACAATAAATGTTAAGGGGTCAAAATTGGGATCAAATTTAAAAAAAATCTGACCTCTGCGATCTCTACCAACTTTTCTCTATGGTAGTTAAGGAAGACTATTATATAGAAAGGCATTACCGTACATATTCACACTTTTTAATATATACGTATGCACATAAAGTTATGAACAGTACATAGGGCCTGAGCAAAGACGGGCGTAACTGCTAGTATATCTACAAAAGTGAAATTATGTGTGTGTGTGTGTGTGTGTGTGTGTGTGTGTGTGTGTGCGCGCGCATTTCCTTACCAAACTACTCTGTCAATTTTCAGTCTCCAGGCTCAAGATTTGACATAAGCAGTATTGAGATTTGGGAAAATCTTTTTAATCAGTTTTCTTTGAAAACTCTACCACACTCCTCTGCCAATTTTGGGTCTGAATACTTGAAATTTTAGATGTAGGTTACTTGGCAAATTACTCAGCCAATTTTTGGTCCAGGCATTTGAAATTTTATATAAAGTGTATTCAATAATTTTTTTTTTATTTTTAATCAGTCTTTGGCCGAAAATTTGGCTGCCAAGGGGTCAAAATTGAAGAGAGTTGATTTTTGTGGTTTCTAGCAAACTATTCAGCAAATTTTGGGTCTGAGCATTTTAAATTTTGCATAAAGAGAATTCAGACACGCAACCAAGCTTTTTAATCAGTTTTGGGGCGAAAATTTGTCTGCCAAGTGGTCAAAGTTAAAAGAGTTGACCTTTGCAGACTCTACCAAACTCCTCCGCCAATTTTGGGTCTAAACACTTGAAATTTTAGATGTAAGTTACTTGGACATGCGTCAAACATTTTAATATATACATATGGAAATGTTTTATTTCAAAAAAGTAATTTAGACTTTCATCGCTAACATTTCTTTAAATAATTTTCTAAAAAATCTTAATATATTCCATTAATTCATATTAATTAGGAATCTAAAAATCAGAACTTTTGGGAGTATCGGAATCGGTATTAGAATCGGTATCGGAATTAGAAAAATTTGTGCCTTTTTTCTAATGCCAAAAACGATTCTTTTAATTATCTTGTTTTTAAATTTAATTTTGCTTAAAAACAAAATTTTCCACTGCTGGTAGTAATAAGAAAATAATAAATTTTTTGACGTCAGAGGCGGGAGTTCCATTATAGAAGCGTTGATTTAATTTGAATAAAATAGAATATGTATGAAGTACGTTTGAAACTAAAATCCAAACGCAATATTATGAAAATAAACAAAATAATTTAAATTATAAATTTCAAACAAGTAAAATATTTGTTAATTTTTATAATATTGCGTTGTGATTTGGCTTTCAAACGTACTTGTATTATCTATATATTATTTAATAAATATTTATTTATTTCAAACTACCATTAAAACTAAAATCTATAGATCACCCCCACAAATGTATTTTTACGTTTGAGAAAATATATGCACATTTTACGGTAATCGGAAAAAAACAAACAAACGATTTTATAGATTTGTAGCAGAAACAAATGGGATTTTTTTCTTCCTCGAATCAATACCTCTCCCCTGTGCTATTCGGCCACATCTTGACCAGTCAAGGGTACGGCGCATTGATACTTCCTATCCCCAAAGGAAATCGGCCAGCATCCGGTTTGAAAAAGAACAACTCATTCTTACACAGAGAGACACCAAACGGAACGGACCTCCTTTTCCTCTCTCTCTCTCTCTCTCTCTCTCTCTCTCCACCTCGGTGTTATCTCTACGGTATCGACGATTCCACTGGAATAACTACCGCGATAATACCAGGTGCCGGAGTCCAGCTTTCTACAAGGAAAATACCACATTCTCTTCAATAAACCTTTTCTGTGTTACCTTTTATGAAGTTGTTGCATTTAGTACAGAATCGGTAATTGTATTGGAATCAAAAAAATTTTGGAATCGTATATATGTCCTCCATTTTACTCGCTTGCTAAAACATAGCTTCTATAAACAATTCATATTAAATGTTGATGTGGTTCGTGGCTATACTTAAAGATGCTATCGTCGTCCAAAATGATCTTTACCAAGGCCAGGGACCACGCTATACAGTTACACTTCTACCTACTTACCTGGATAATTTTTTTTTGTGTGTTAACTTATTTTAAAGCGTTTATTTATGTTGAAACAAAAAAGTGGCAAAGATTAAACAAAATACTAGCAAGAAACCCCTCAAATAAATGCCACTATTTGTGTCAAAATATAATGTTCTACCAGTATTTTGTCTAATTTTTGACTTTTAGTCGATTATCAAGGATCCAAATGGCTGTAACGAAACTATCACTTGTTTTCTTCATTATAACTCAACAGACTTGATACTACTTTTATTTCAAATGCTTTAAAATAAGTTAAAGAAAAAAATATTTATTAAGGTAAATAGAAGAGTAACTTATCTTGCCTTTGGTAACATTTATTTGTTGTGGATTTATTTATTTTTTTCGGCCCTTTTTTGGTTTTGTTGGCTATTGTTCCATTCATTTGATATTTGTTGGATAAAATCGATTCTTGCTGTGAATTAGGGGATTAATGAATACCGATTTTGTGCTTCTACAGATCAATCCCCAGGGTTACCAATATTGGTTCAGTAATGTGTTACAGCAACAACCAAAAGGCAACTACACAAAATGAGACCCGGGTTTCTGAAACGAAAAAAATAATGATCAAATGAAGAAAAAAGAATCGATTTACTTATATTTCTTCATTATTTTATTTTATGTTATTTTATTTATTTGTGTAAATTGTTGTTTTTTTATTTATTTTAGTGTGGGCACAATTAATCGAAATCAGGAATCGAACAAAATTGGAACCTTTTAGGGTATTGGAATTGGAAAAATTGATGCCAATTTTGTGATGCCAAAACGATTGTGACATATCCTGCGATGGGTGGCCGTAATAAAAGGATATTCAAGAAAGGTATTCCACCAGGGAAATAAATGGATAAAGAGGTTCTGAAGTAATAAAGAAATAGAGAAGTTTATTGAGAATATTTACAGAGACAGCATGTTACGTTTTTAAGTGTTCCCGCCCAGGGAAGGCTCTCACAACCGGTGACCGGTGATAACGTTCTTTCGATAAAAAGTTCCGGCAGTGAATTGCTCATCTCGCCATAACAGATTGTCATAATTGTCTTTTTTTTATTTTTAAATTTTATTTTGTTTAAAATAAAATTTTCCACTGTTAGTAGGACTGTTAAAATAATAAATATCCATTGATTTGAAACACCCAGTAAAACTAAAATCTACAGATTATCCTTCGTTCGTAGAAAATATCTGTACCTGTAACATGTGTTATTAACGTACAGTAATAAATAACAAATCTATAGGTAGATATTTAGAGATATATAAAGAATCGGAATCGGTTATTGTATCAGAATTGGGAAAATTATCAGAATCGTCCCATCCCTAAATTATTTATTTATTTTTATAAATGGTTGATTTTTATTTTTTAATTTATTTATTTCTGCAAATTGTTGCAATTCATTATTATTGTCAATTGTTGCTTTTTATTTTCTATTTATTAATTTTTGTAAATTGTTGCTTTTTTTTTTATTTATTAATTTTTGTAAATTGTTGCTTTTTATTTAGAGATATATAAAGAATCGGAATCGGTTATTGTATCAGAATTGGGAAAATTATCAGAATCGTCCCATCCCTAAATTATTTATTTATTTTTGTAAATGGTTGATTTTTATTTTTTAATTTATTTATTTCTGCAAATTGTTGCAATTCATTATTATTGTCAATTGTTGCTTTTTATTTTCTATTTATTAATTTTTGTAAATTGTTGCTTTTTATTTTTATTTATTAATTTTTGTAAATTGTTGCTTTTTATTTAGAGATGTATAAAGAATCGGAATCGGTTATTGTATCAGAATTGGGAAAATTATCAGAATCGTCCCATCCCTAAATTATTTATTTATTTTTGTAAATGGTTGATTTTTATTTTTTAATTTATTTATTTCTACAAATTGTTGCAATTCATTATTATTTATTTATTAATTTATGTATTATGATTTGTTGCTTTTTATTTATTTATTTATTTTTGTAAATTGTTACTTTTTATTTTTTATTCATTAATTTATTTATTATCAATTGTGTTTTTTTTATTTTTAAATTTATTTATTACAAATTGTTGATTTTTATTTATTACTTTTTGTAAATTGTTGCTTTTTATTTTTATCTATTTATTTATTTTTGTAAATAATTGTTTTTGTTGCTTTTTATTTATTTATTTATTTCGTAAATTGTTGCTTTTTATTTTTATTTATTTATTTATTTTTGTAAATAGTTTTTTTATTTTTTTCATTATTTATTTGTGTCAATTGTTGCTTTTTATTTTCTATTTATTCATTTTTGTAAATTGTTGCTTATTATTAAATAAAAATAAAAAGAACAATTTACAAAAATAAATAAATTAAATTAATTTTTGTAAATTGCTTTTTTTTTTCATTGTTTATTTGTGTCAATTGTTGCTTTTTATTTTTTATTTATTTATTTTTGTAAATTTTTTTTATCTTTATTTATTTTTGTAAATTGTTTTTTTCATTTTTTTCATTATTTATTTGTGTCAATTGTTGCTTTTCATTTTTTTATTTTTTTATTTTGGTAAATTGTTGCTTTTTATTTATTTATTTTTGTAAATTGTTATTTATTTTTTCATTATTTATTTGTGTCAATTGTTGCATTTTATTTTTTATTAATTTATTTTTGTAAATTGTTTATTATTTTTTCATTATTTATTTGTGTCAATTGTTGCTTTTTATTTTTTATTTATTTATTTTTGTAAATTGTTGCTTTTTATTTTTATTTATTTATTTTTGTAAATTGTTGCTTTTTATTGTTTATTTATTTATTTTGGTAAATTGTTTTTTTAACTTTTTTTCATTATTTATTTGTGTCAATTGTTGCTTTTTATTTTAATTTATTCATTTTTGTAAATTGTTGCTGTTTATTTTTATTTATTTATTTTGGTAAATTGTTGCTTTTTATTTATTTATTTTTGTAAATTGTTTTTTATTTTTTTCATTATTTATTTGTGTCAATTGTTGCTTTTTATTTTAATTTATTCATTTTTGTAAATTGTTGCTGTTTATTTTTATTTATTTATTTTTGTAAATTGTTTGTTTTCTTTTTTTTATTATTTATTTGTGTTAATTGTTGCTTTTTATTTTTTATTTATTTATTTTTGTAAATTGTTACTTTTTATTTTTATTTATTTATTTTTGTAAATTGTTGCTTTTTATTTTTTATTTATTTATTTTGGTAAATTGTTGTTTAAAATTTTTTTCATTATTTATTTGTGTTAATTGCTGCTTTTTATTTTAATTTATTCATTTTTGTAAATTGTTGCTGTTTATTTTTATTTATTTATTTTTGTAAATTGTTGCTTTTTATTTATTTATTTTTGTAAATTGTTTGTTTATTTTTTCATTATTTATTTGTGTCAATTGTTGCATTTTATTTTTTATTCATTTATTTTTGTAAATTGTTGCTTTTTATTTTTTATTTATTTATTTTTGTAAATTGTTTTTTATTTTTTTCATTATTTGTGTCAATTGTTGCTTTTTATTTTTATTTATTTATTTTTGTAAATTGTTGCTTTTTATTTGTATTTATTTATTTTTGTAAATTGTTTTTTCTTTTTTCATTATTTATTTGTGTCAAGTGTTGCTTTTTATTTTTTATTTATTTATATTTGCAAATTTTTGCTTCTTATATTTTATTATTCTTGTAATTTTTTTAATTTTTTTTCATTTATTTGTGTCAAGTGTTGCTTTTCATTTTTTATTTATTTATATTTGTTAATTTGTATTTTTTTTTTTCATTATTTATTTGTGTCAAGTGTTGCTTTTTATTTTAATTTATTCATTTTTGTAAATTGTTGCTTTTTATTTTATTTATTTATTTTTGTAAATTGTTTTTTATTTTTTTCATTATTTATTTGTGTCAATTGTTGCATTTTATTTTTTATTTATTTATTTTTGTAAATTGTTTTTTATTTTTTTCATTATTTATTTGTGTCAATTGTTGCTTTTTATTTTTTATTTATTCATTTTTGTAAAGTGTTGCTTCTTATTTTTATCTATATATTTTTGTGTAGCACTTTATTTTAATTAATTTATTTATTATAAATTGTTGCTTTTTATTAATTAATTTATTTTTGTAAATTATTGTATTTTATTTTTTGTTTATTTATTTTTATAAAAAGTTTCTTTTTATTTTATTTATTTCTTATTAATTTGAAAGTTGTTGATTTTTGTTTTTATTTATTTATTTTTGTAAATTGTCGCATTTTATTTTTTTTAATTTATTTTTGGAAATTATTGCTTTTTATTTATTCATTTATTCATTTATTTATTATTGTAACTTGTTTTTATGTTTTTATTTATTATTGTAAATTGTTGCCTTTCATTTATATATTTATATATTTATTACTTATTATAAGTTGTTGCTTTTTATATTTATTTATTTTTTTTATTGTAAATTGTTACTTTTATTTTTATTTATTTATTATTTATTAGAAAGTGTTGCTTTTTATTTTATTTATTTATTCATGCTCGTCTGAGCTTCAATATATGGTCCCCACTAGCAAGACTTTCATATAAAACACTCATCTAACTACAACCACTATCAATAATTTCCTCCACTATCTATTTGTGCCTAAATCTAAACACAGATTCCATGAACAAAGCTTATTTCCTAGAACTGCCTACCTGTGGAATTCTGTTCCACTGGCCTGCTTTCCAGCTTACTATAACATGATCGTCTTCATGTCCAATGTGAACAAGTTCTTGTTGAGCTGGCCTTTAAATAATAAAATCATAACTAATTTCCAGCACTAATGATTATCACGCTGTTTTCCCAATGACTACTGTACATTCATTAACCTTGATCCTCGAGTGGCCTTCAGGCCTTCGTAAGCTTGTAAAAACAAAAATCTATTTTTGTAATTATTGGATTTTTTTGCATTTTATTTTTTCTTTATTAGCGCCGTTTCCCAGTTGTTCAAAACGCTTAAACATGTTATTTTAATTTATGCAGATTGCGTATGTATTATAAATTTAATCCTCTATTGAATATTATATATTACGATGAATAATTTGCCCGGTAGATTAATTCGCAAAAAAAAAAAAAATTTTAAATAAAATAATAATAATGATAATGTCGTTCATCCAATTCCGTCTGTGTTTTGTTTATAATCTCACGTCAGTTGACATTTGGGCTTGACGATGAATGTCATTTCTGATTAATGTTTAGTTTTAGAATATGCAAACTAAGAAATGATTTGCGGTGATTTTAAATGGTACGTCTGCTTTTATCGTAAATTGAACTCATTAATAAGAAAAAATTAAAATAAAATGGTGAAGTGCACCTGGGCTTGAACAAGGGACAATTCAATCTGTAGTTGATTGCTCTACCACTAAGCTATATCTCCAGATGATAATAAATCTGTTTTTTTAAGAAGAAATGATTTGCTGAGATTTTATTATCTCCCTTGCTGGTGTAACATAAAATATCTTCTGTCAAAATTATTCTTTTTATCTATAAGAGAGAAAGACTATTTTTAAGATCAGATTTTTTTGATTTTCGAAAATAATTTGTTAAAATTTTATTATCTCCCCTTTGGCCGATGTAAGATAAAATATTCTCCTGCAAAAATTATTATTTTTTATATATACGAGAGTAATACTATTTTTTAAGATCGGATTTTTCGATTTTCGATACTTATCAGATGAATTTATGTACAAAACATATCTAAGAACACTGCCAGACATATAAATTAATTTTGTGTGAAATTTGCAAATGACAGGCACAGCCGTTTCAGAACCTATGAGGAAAGAACTCGCACACACACACACACACATTTATATAATAGATAGATAGATCTCCATGCTATTCCAGATATGTACATATATTTTTATAGTAAAAAATATTTTTCATTTTTTGTTTTTAAATTTGTTAAATTCTATTAAAAGTTGTTTTGTGTAAAAGAATGCTCAAAATTTAATGTCAGAAAGTTTATGTTTTATGTACGAGGTGTCTTCAATAAGTTTCCAGACTTTTTTATACAAGAATTTAAAATTGTCGTAGACTCTTGAAAATTCAGTATTTTTTTTTTTTTTTTCAATTTTCACCCCAAACAAGGCACAGTGCCACTTTGAAGCAGGGGGCTACTATCAGGGACTTAATTAGCAGGGTCATTATGAAGGGAGAAGAGTAGAAAGATGTTTGTTCACATTAAACTTGAACTTCTGCATATCAATGCAGTTGGGAAAGCAGAATCCCGGAAGGGAGTTCCAAAGACCCGCAGTTCTGGGGAAGAAACTATTGGAGTAAAAGGCTTTCTTGCACCTAGGGATCTCTACTGTAAAGGGATGAGACTTAGTAGCTTGTCGGGTTTGTCGGGGGTAGTTACGTCAGGGAGGTACAAGTGTTTGCAGTTCGTCAGAGCATTCACCATTAAAGTATTTGTAGAACAGGCAGAGGGATGCAACATCTCGTCGATGGGACAGAGGCTGAAGCCTAAATGACAGTTCAGGACCTATCAGGTTGGCGACTCTCTTTTGAACCCTGTCCAGGAGCGAGAGACAAGCAGCAGATGCACCAGCCCAGATGTGACAACAGTACTCCATACATGGGCGAATGGTGGCCTTATAGAAGTATATGGTATTGCTATACATTTTATGAGGTTAATTTTATTTTATTTATTGCTGACTATTATCCTCATCTTTTCTTAGTTGTTTCACGACGTTTCGGCCAACTATTCCTCTGACCTTCGTCAGGTGGTAACCGCGGCGGATAGGAACTCTGAATCTCCTGACTGCATTCACTGCAATTACTGGGTAGGATTGAAACTGCTATCTTCAGACAATTGTCACTTGGAACCATAGAGATTCAACGTCTCTATCAACTGCGACACGTGCCCTGAAGGGTGATCAAGGTTGAATTTTTTGGTTTTATAAATTCATGTTTATTTATTATCTGATCTTCCATGGTCATGTCCGCACCGAATGGTATATATATTATTCCTTAATTGGAATTTATTGAAATGAGTATTATTTATTAATTTATTTATTGCGGACTATTATCCTCATCTTTTCTTAGTTTTTTCACGACGTTTCGGCCAACTATTCCTCAGGCCTTCGTCAGGGGGTAACCGCGACGGATAAGAATCTCTTGACTGCATTCACTGCCTTCTGTAGTTGTTGTCGGCTCATCACGTTTTTGTCCAAGTAAGAAACGTCGTGAAACAACTAAGAAAAGCCTACAAGATTACTGGGCCCATTATGTCCAGGAGAAACAGATAAAATTAATAGATTATTTTGGCCATCCTTAATTATAAAAGTCAGATTTTTATAATGAAATTCCTATAATGATTATTGATATTAGACAGGGCATATTCCAGAGAGATAGAGAAAATAAATAGATTATTTTGGCCATCCATAACTATAAAAGTCAGATTGTTATAAATGAATTCCTATAATAATTATTAATACTAGTGGGACCTGTGGAAATTCCACAGCGAACTCTTTTATACGTAATATTAATATATTGATGTTGGCATTCTGTGGCTGTTCAGTGTAAATGGAGACGCCCTGGTATTATTGTAGCTCTTTTGTTAAAATTGCAAAAGTATTTATCTAAGCAAGCAGGAATGTCTGGCATTGCCCGGTCTTAAAATACGCTTAAATATGATATTTTAATTTATACAGATTTGTTGCGGAGCAGGATATAAAATACCCTAACTCGCTACAAGAAAAAATAATGAAACGAATTGAATGAAGGAAACAAAGAACTCAAATGCTGGAATAAAATAAACATGTTGTTTATTTTCTGTTGAGAAATGAAAGTCTTCGGTGTACATGTGTTCATTCAGCCGTTGACGAATACACGCATGGAAGGAAAGGGAATGCAATAGAAAAACACGAAGTGGCAAGCCAGCCTGTAGAAAGAGAGGGTTATGCTCAGTAGAGCGTCGCGCACATGTCTGTTTTGATGGACCAAAGGCGAAGGGGAGATAGAGTGACGTTAGAGCACGCGGTCGGTTCGTCGACTAAGCAGCTCGAACGCTGGTCCGGACGAAAAAAGGGAAGTTAACAGGTTTCGTTGACTTTTATACTGGAGTTAGTGTTCTGGGTGCGCATCTCTGGTTTTCACTTAAAAGGAAGTGACGTCACAGCTCGGGTATGTGTATGCAGTTTGCAATTTGGAGACGGAATTGTTTTTGTTGAGATAAGTGATTTCAATCATGCTTTTTATTTTAGATTTAAAATATTAACAACTCCATTTTATTTCAGTATTTAATTTGTGTATTTCTGTTTTATTAAATGCTAGCTTTTTTTCTAGTCCAATACCGGCTTCCATCTTATCTCGAAATTACTTATAACGGCACCAACTTACTTTCGGAAGAACCCCCCCCCCCATCAGCCTTTTCTTTTATATCGTAAGCTTCTTAAAACGTTACTAGCTTAAGTTCAGAATAAAATCACGATTTTCTATTAACGGCTAATTTTAAAAAAAAAAATGTTTTGAACGCTACTAACTGAAGTTCTTTCAACACAGTTTGCAATTTGGAGACGGAATTGTTTTTGTTGAGATAAGTGATTTCAATCATGCTTTTTATTTTAGATTTAAAATATTAACAACTCCATTTTATTTCAGTATTTAATTTGTGTATTTCTGTTTTATTAAATGCTAGCTTTTTTTCTAGTCCAATACCGGCTTCCATCTTATCTCGAAATTACTTATAACGGCACCAACTTACTTTCGGAAGAACCCCCCCCCCCATCAGCCTTTTCTTTTATATCGTAAGCTTCTTAAAACGTTACTAGCTTAAGTTCAGAATAAAATCACGATTTTCTATTAACGGCTAATTTCAAAAAAAAAATGTTTTGAACGCTACTAACTGAAGTTCTTTCAACACAGTTTGCAATTTGGAGACGGAATTGTTTTTGTTGAGATAAGTGATTTCAATCATGCTTTTTATTTTAGATTTAAAATATTAACAACTCCATTTTATTTCAGTATTTAATTTATGTATTTCTGTTTTATTAAATGCTAGCTTTTTTTCTAGTCCAATACCGGCTTCCATCTTATCTCGAAATTACTTATAACGGCACCAACTTACTTTCGGAAGAACCCCCCCCCCCATCAGCCTTTTCTTTTATATCGTAAGCTTCTTAAAACGTTACTAGCTTAAGTTCAGAATAAAATCACGATTTTCTATTAACGGCTAATTTCAAAAAAAAAATGTTTTGAACGCTACTAACTGAAGTTCTTTCAACACAGTTTGCAATTTGGAGACGAAATTGTTTTTGTTGAGATAAGTGATTTCAATCATGCTTTTTATTTTAGATTTAAAATATTAACAACTCCATTTTATTTCAGTATTTAATTTGTGTATTTCTGTTTTATTAAATGCTAGCTTTTTTTCTAGTCCAATACCGGCTTCCATCTTATCTCGAAATTACTTATAACGGCACCAACTTACTTTCGGAAGAACCCCCCCCCCCATCAGCCTTTTCTTTTATATCGTAAGCTTCTTAAAACGTTACTAGCTTAAGTTCAGAATAAAATCACGATTTTCTATTAACGGCTAATTTCAAAAAAAAAAAAATGTTTTGAACGCTACTAACTGAAGTTCTTTCAACACAGTTTGCAATTTGGAGACGGAATTGTTTTTGTTGAGATAAGTGATTTCAATCATGCTTTTTATTTTAGATTTAAAATATTAACAACTCCATTTTATTTCAGTATTTAATTTGTGTATTTCTGTTTTATTAAATGCTAGCTTTTTTTCTAGTCCAATACCGGCTTCCATCTTATCTCGAAATTACTTATAACGGCACCAACTTACTTTCGGAAGAACCCCCCCCCCCCCCCCATCAGCCTTTTCTTTTATATCGTAAGCTTCTTAAAACGTTACTAGCTTAAGTTCAGAATAAAATCACGATTTTCTATTAACGGCTAATTTCAAAAAAAAAATGTTTTGAACGCTACTAACTGAAGTTCTTTCAACACAGTTTGCAATTTGGAGACGGAATTGTTTTTGTTGAGATAAGTGATTTCAATCATGCTTTTTATTTTAGATTTAAAATATTAACAACTCCATTTTATTTCAGTATTTAATTTGTGTATTTCTGTTTTATTAAATGCTAGCTTTTTTTCTAGTCCAATACCGGCTTCCATCTTATCTCGAAATTACTTATAACGGCACCAACTTACTTTCGGAAGAACCCCCCCCCCCATCAGCCTTTTCTTTTATATCGTAAGCTTCTTAAAACGTTACTAGCTTAAGTTCAGAATAAAATCACGATTTTCTATTAACGGCTAATTTCAAAAAAAAAATGTTTTGAACGCTACTAACTGAAGTTCTTTCAACACAGTTTGCAATTTGGAGACGGAATTGTTTTTGTTGAGATAAGTGATTTCAATCATGCTTTTTATTTTAGATTTAAAATATTAACAACTCCATTTTATTTCAGTATTTAATTTGTGTATTTCTGTTTTATTAAATGCTAGTCTTTTTTTTTTTTTTTTTTTTTTTTTTTTTTTTCCTCGTACATATGTTTATTTATCCACCGAGTTGATAGCAAAAATTACGAATTATACTCATTTTTAGTTCGTGTGAGGGGAATCTATCACCATACTTTCCCTTAAACACGTCCGTTGGACTTTTATTAAGTACAATACTTAATAGTTTTTTTTTTTTTTTTTTTTTTTTTTTTAATGGAGAGTAGAAAACGCATTGTGGATGCGTTATCGGCAGCTCCTGTTACTCTCGCTTCTTCTTATTTGTCCCTCAGTCCTCATTTTTTTAAATGAGTGATTTTTCGGACAAAGGGAGAAGAAAAAGCTGTTTTCTAGGTTGGCAGTATTTTTGCGAACAGTTGGCTGAGATGGCGGAAATTTTCTGTTTCTATGTCTATCCTTGTAGCCATGTCACTAGTAAGGGTGCTGGAGGTAAACGTTTTGTCTGGGCTGACGTTATCCGCCTGATAGTCAGGGACCCGAACCTTGGATTAACCACTAAGGAGGCTGTCCTATCAGCAGGTGCAAAGTACTGGGGCTGCTGTATTGCCATTTGGTGAATGGAATCTGGACCATGCAGTAGCTTCTGGTGGGGCCTCTCGATGCCATACTAGTGGGTAATTGTTACGGCTTTACCTTATCATTAACTACAAATAAAAAAAAATAAAAAATTCTTCGTTTCTTTTTCTCTCTTAATTTCCCCTCTCTGTCCTGCTCTAAGTAAATCTGTCGACCTAGTCCACAAATTCCAAAATTTCATCATGACAAGTTTCAAGAAAAAATACACGATTAAACCCGGTTCCCCAACTTCCAACGTAGACCCCTACTACCATGTCTCCTTCTCCAACATCAGGGGTCTTCGTTCTAACCTTCCAGAGGTTGAAACCCAATTACAGGAGACTAAACCAGACCTTTTATTTTTAAGTGAAACTGGCATTGGACAGGCTATTTCCCTAGATGAGTTTGCAATTTCAGGATACTCTAACTTAACTTCTAAATCTGACCCCCAAGATCGCCATGGGCATGGAATATGTGCCTATATTAAAGATAGCTTTCCATGTGGGAGGGACATCTCCAGGGAAGATCCTAACTTACCCTATATGTGCTTCCGGGTTGCTTTAGCTCACACTACTGCATTTATATTTACTCTCTATCGCCCCCACAACAGTGGAGTTACTATCTTTCAAAGCATATCTGAGAAAATTGACCAAGTCCTTTCTACTTATCCTTCAGCTAACATTCACGTATGTGGAGACTTCAATGTTCACAACGTTGAATGGTTGACCCACTCAAACAAGACCGATGATGAGGGGAGGTTCTGTCATGATTTCTCCATTGCCTATGACCTCACTCAGATTGTTCAGGAACCTACCCGTGTGCCCGATAATGATGGCCAGTATGCGAGCCTACTAGACCTTTTTCTCACAACTTGCCCTGAACTATGTTCAGTTTCTGTTCTGTCGCCTCTTGGATCTTCCGACCACTCTGTTGTATCAATTAAGATAAAAATGAAATGTAATAAGTCCCCAGATGTACCTCTTCATCGTACAGTATATCGATACACTAAGGCTGACTGGGATAGCTTCCGTACATTTATATCTGATCTACCTCTGCATTCCATGTTTAAAAAGGATGTGTCCTCTATAGTATTAGACCTAACTGAATGGTTAATTGTAGGTATTGACCATTTCATACCCTCTAAAAAGTTTCAGAAAAAACCTAACAGCCAGCCATGGTTCTCTCCAGAATGTGCTGCTGCCATTGCGCACAGAAATCACTTTTTCCACTGCTTCAAACGTAATAGATGTATGGAAACTAAAGCCGTTTTCAGGACTGCCAGCAACCATTGTAAGAAAGTAATAAGGAACGCAAGAGAGTTGTATGCTCAATCTGTTAAGTCCAAAGTAGCTGAGCAGCGGCTTGGTTCCCACCAGTTTTGGCAAATAGCAAACAGAATCCTGAACAGAAGCGTGTGCTCCATCCCAACTATTATCAATGGACCTGAGGTAATCTCGTCAGCATCAGACAAAGCCAAACTCTTTGTCAAGAACTTTGCAGCAAATTCTACCCTTTGCGACCAAGACCGCCAACCCCCAATATTTCCTCCTGTATCAGAAAACACGCTATGTGATATACGTATATCTGTACGTGATGTTGCGAAGCTAATCAAAAACCTTGATTCGAGTAAAGCAACTGGCCCTGATGGTATTCCAATTATAGTACTCAAAAAACTTCAACCTGAATTAGCGCCCATACTTACAAAACTGTTTAAACGTTGTCTTAAGGAGAATAGTTTCCCATCTCCCTGGAAAACCTCATCAGTATGCCCTGTATTTAAGAATTCAGGTGATCGCTCATCCCCCTCTCAGTACAGGCCAATAAGTCTCCTGTGCGTCATGAGTAAGTTGCTAGAATCTGTGTTAAATACAGAAGTAATCAAACATCTCAACAAAAATAACCTTCTTAGTGACACTCAATATGGTTTCCGTTCTGCTAGATCTACAGCAGATGTCATTACAGTTATATCGCATAGGATTAGCAAATCTCTCGACGGTGGCAATCTTTCTAGAGCAATTGCTCTTGACATATCTAAAGCCTTTGATAGGGTATGGCATAAAGGTTTACTTCATAAGATCGCTAGCTATGGTATAGCTGGAAAAGTCTTCTCAATTATTAAATCATTTCTTTCTGATAGGTTCATAAGAGTAGTAGTTGAGGGGCAAAAATCAGAAGCTCACAGTATTAATGCCGGTGTCCCTCAGGGATCCATCCTGGGCCCAACTCTTTTCCTGATCTACATTAATGATCTTCCAAATCATATCCTTACATCATTTGTAGACATTTATGCTGACGACACTACCATTTATGGTACCACATCTAAGACAGTAAACGACCAAGTTCTCTCCAATTCTCTCTCCTCTGATCTTGAGCACGTAGTACAATGGGGAAAGGAGTGGCTGGTTACTTTTAATGCATCTAAAACCAAGCTTCTCTCTTTACATCATCAACATTCTAATCCACATTTGTCATCAATTGAAATGAATGGCTCTCGTCTTCAGGAGGCCTCAAGTTTTGACAAGCTTCTGGGCTTGACCATTACTCCTGATCTTAAATGGAACACGTATATCAAATCTGTTGCCAAGGCCGCTGGAAAAATGGTGGGATCTTTCTATCGATCCAGTAGATATCTCACTGCTGATGCTATTCTCTACCTATATAAGAGCCAGGTACGTCCAAGGATGGAATACTGTTGCCACATCTGGGCAGGAGCTGCTAGAAAGGACTTGTCCTGCCTTGATAGAGTTCAAAATAGACTTCGTAGCCTCGTAGGAGATGTCCTTTTCTCCTCCTTGCAACCTCTATCTCACAGAAGAGATGTTGCGAGTTTGTCTCTGATGTATCGTTATTTTCATGGAAAGTGTTCAACTGAGCTTCAATCTTTGGTCCCCCCTCGCCAAACTTTCACAAGAAACACTCGTCTAGCTGTAAACACTATCAATAATTTCCCCCACTCTTTATCTGTGGCTAAACCTAAACGTAGATTCCATGAACAAAGCTTCTTTCTTAGAACTGCACGCCTGTGGAATTGTCTTCCGTTTTCCTGCTTTCCGTCTGACTACAATATGGTTGTGTTCAAGTCTAAAGTAAATAAGTTCTTGATGAGCCGTTCCATATAAGTTATTAAATTTACCAAATTTTCATTACTAATGATTACTATATTGACCAATTTCTACTGTACACTCTTTAACCCTTATCCTTGAGTGGCCTCTGGGCCTTGATAATGTGGTGATGCCTTTGTAAAAAAAAAAAAAAAAAAAAAAAATGTGAGTGTGTATATGAGGCTGTGTATATGCGTGCGTGTGTGTGTGCGTACGTGCGTGCGTACATGTGGGTGTGTATATGTAAGGGAAAACATGTTCGAACAGATTTCATATATATTATTATAGAGTTAATGTTCTATCGATTTTTATATATTATAATGTTGTGATTTCACAAATAACAAAAAAAAAAAACATATGACTTGGGTGCATCAGCTTGAATCGAAACCAAAACTTCTGAAGAATATATATATATATATATATATATATATAAATTTGAGTTCCTTCAGCTATAACCGAAACCACAACTTATGAAGAATTTTTGGCAAAATTATTTATTATAAAAAATGGAAGTCCATAACAATTAAATAACAGTCATTCGGAAGAAAAAAGATATAAGCATGACACACAAAATAACACACACGTTATCGTATTAATATATAGATTAGATAGGGCATATTCAGGAGAGACGGATATAATTGATAGATTATTTGGGCCATCCATAATTCTAAAAGCCGGATTTTTGTAATGAAATGCTTATAATATGACTTGACCTATTATGTTCAGGAGAGTCAGAGAAAATTGAGATATTATTTAGGTCATCCATAACAATAAAAGTCTACATTTAAAAATTAATTACTTATAAGGATTATTTGTATTAGACTGGGCCGCTGTTTTAGAGAGAGATGGATAAAACTGATAGATTATTTGGGTCATTCATAATTAAATAACTTTAATTTTCTTAAAGAAATGATTCAGGAGAGATGGATAAAATAGATAAATTACTTTTGGCATCCATAATTCTAAAAGTCTAATTTTTATAACGAAATGCCTCTAACGATTATTAGACTGGACTGTTGTTCAGGAGTGATGGAGAAAATTGATAAATTATTTGGGTCATCCATAACTATAAAAATCTAATTTTCATTAAAAAAAAAAAAAGTCTATACAAGTATTGTTTTAGTTTTATAATTAAATACCTATAGCAAATAATAACATTAGATTGGGCTATTATTCAGGAGAGATGGATAAAAAAAATTTGATAGATTATTTAAGCTCATCCTAACTCTAAAAGTTTTTATAATGAAAGGTCTGTCTGCTTATTAATATTAGACTGGGCTACTATTCAGGAGAGATGCTTGCACACAAATCTCTGTAAAGGACTCATTATTTTTTTAAACTCTACGCCTACGTCCAAACAACGTCTGTTTCGTGGTTATAAATAGCCCGACTGAGAGATTGCAGAAATGGTGGTTGCAAATTTTTCCACTGGCTTCATATGTGAAAATCAAATTAAAAGACTTTTCATATCAAATAGAAAAGAAATTGAAAGAGACTTTGAATTGATTTCTGATGTGAGTTTTTTTTTTTTTAATGAGTGGTTGGAATTGGCTTCATTTTCCAGTCCATCAGTTGGGATTTGCTGCTGAATATCGGTTTACTGAATAGAGGCAATATCGTGCCGCTCAATGGAAATTCACCCAGAGATTCTGTTCCATCATTATTTGAAATTCGTATACTCTAGAAATCTAGAACATTCGCCTTGAATTTAGGCTGGAAATTTTCCATGTGTGATGATGTACACAAATATGACAAAAGTATTTGGTTAGTTGTGAACATATATATATATATATATATATATATATATATATATATATATATATATAGTAAGTAATAAAATATATATGTATAACTTTCTAACTAGCTCTACCTACGTATTGAACACTTTTGAAGTAAATACTTAAAGTTTACGCATAAATTTATACTTTCGTATATTAATTTTATGTGAGTAAATGAAGTAGTTATATAGATATGTATTTCCCCAAAAAAATCTCTGGCTTTGGTGGAGGGGGAGACTAAAACTTGTTGCTATGGTTTCAAATGATCTGAAATAACAGCAAGAGGAGACTTGATTCCAAATATTTCTCATATATTATATGTCCCCTCTTTTGGAAATAGGGAACAATTATGAATATCTCCAGTATCAAATAATCCTTATACACCATGAAATTTATTTATGTATGAAAACCAAAGAGGGGAGATATAACATATGAAAAATATTTGGAATCAAGTCTTCCCTTGCTGTTATTTCAGATCTTTTTGAAACCATAGCAGCAAGTTTTAATCTTCCTTCTATCAAGGTCAGATGTTTGGGGGAAATATCAGATATTTTGTAATTTATATGAAAAACTAGAAAAACAAATGACTATGATTGAAACATTTTATGACTGTAAAAAAGTGCCAAAAATAGGCTCTGGATGATGGATGATCCCCTTAATGTGCGACCTTAAGGGCATATGTCACATAGCCCACTATACAATTCAAGTCATTACCTTTCCAACAAGCCTTCATTTGTTAAATTCTGATCAATAGTCGATGAGATATGGAACCTTGCCACAGGAGAAACACTTGAAGCAGCAAAACTACAGCCGCCTACCAGAACACTATATGTAGGCAAATTTGGGCATATTTTATTGGTTTGAAAATATAACTTCTTTTTTACTAATTATCACAAAATTTTAACCATAGAATAATACTGGATGGAATACTGTTTAACCATAGAATAATAGGATGGAATACTGTTGCCATATCTGGGCAGGAGCTGCTAAAAACAGCCTATCCTGCCTTGACAGAGTGCAAAATAGACTTTGTGGCTTAGTGGGGGATGCCCTTTTCTCTACCCTGCAACCTCTCTCCCACAGAAGAGACGTTGCGAGCCTATCCTTGTTTTATCGTTATTTCCATGGCAGGTGCTCGTCTGAACTCCAATCTCTGGTCCCCCCTCACCAATCTTTCACGAAAAACACCCGTCTAGCTGAATCCACTGTGAAAAATTTCCCCCACTCTATATCTGTGCCTAAATCAAAATGCAGATTCCATGAACACAGCTTCTTTCTTAGAACTGCACGCCTGTTGAACTCTGTTCCGTCTGCCTGCTTCCCTCCGGACTACAACTTGAATGTCTTCAAGTTCAATGTTAACAAATTCCTAATGAACCGCCCCCTTAATTAAACACTTCATCAAATCTCCACACTAACGTAATGTACTTGCAATAACCCTTATCCCTGAGTGGCTTCCGGGCCTTGATAAGTGGTGATCACTGTGTAAAAAAAAAAAAAAAAAAAAATTATAATTTTCAAAAAGCCTGCAAATTTTCATGTAGTTTCGTCCCATCGAACTAAAGATATGAGCATTTCAATATTCAATTTGGCTATGAGAATAAACTGTGTCAAACACTTTATTACAGATTAGTAAAATATCAATATTTCATGAAATATAAGTCACAAAAAAAATTAAAATAGTCTAATCAAATGACTGCTTTAAGGTTAGTTATTTCCCAAAATTTTATTCAAATTCATGAGATATTAAGAAAGTTATGACATTTTATTTACTATCAAGGAATTTATACTGTCCATCGCTTTATTGCAGGTTTTTTACAATGCCAAAAAATGGGCGATTGAAGGTTATCGAAAAGCAAAAGTTTTTAGCTGGATTCACAAAAAGATTGTCGATCAAAGATTTAGCCATGGAGTTGGAAAGGGATCCAAGAACGTTGGCTTCATTCATGAACAAATCAAGCACCAAATCCAGACAGGATAAGAGCACCAGAAGAAAATTTTCAGATCTTGATATTCGGAAAGTTCTTATGTAAGTCAACTGAAACCCAAACAGCACCAGTGCTTCCATTTTTGCAAGAGTTGGAATCGCTCCACGATCCAGGCAGGCCCGATGCAATGTGTTGAACGAGATATCAAGGAACATCAAACCTCTCCCAAGGTCTCAATTGAGCAAACAACATCTGAAAAAAACGGATGGTTTGGTGACAGAATAACATGAAAATGAATTTCCAATGTATCCTATTTATGGATGAGGCTTGTGCTGCTCTTGACTGTCCGGATAGATGGGCCAAAGTTTGGAACCCAAACGGAACTCCGACCCCTTACAAAGTTCATCGCCAACAAGGAGGTGAAGGCATCATGCTTTGAGTGGAAATCATTGGGGATAAGTTGGTTGGACCATTCCGAGTGCCAGAGGGTGTAAAGCTTACCAGCAATGCGTACACAGCCTTTTTGGATAATCATTTGTCACCATGGCTAAATGACCTACCATTGTCACGTCGCTTTCAGATGATTTTTATGCATGACAGTGCACCATCCCATTCTGCTAGGGCGACTGCAGCCTTCCTTGAATCTATGGGCTTTGCTGGAGAAACCCTCATGACCTGCCCACCATGTTCTCCAGACTTTAACCCCATTGAACATTTGTGATCAATATTGAAAGGAGAGGTTTATGAGGAAGGAGAACAATTTACTTAAAAGGATGCCCTGTGGGAGAAAATAGTTGATGTCATCAGAGCAATAACTCCTTTTCAGATCAAAGAATTGACTTCCTCGGTGAACAAAAGGTATTTAAAATTATTTAAAAAAATGGAGGATATGTCGATGAATAATTAATTTATATGAGGCTTAACACCTAGGATGTGCTTCTTTTTTTTTAAAATGTGGAGGGGGTGATAGAACATATTAAAAAATAGTTCCTCTCGGATAACGAAACCTATTTTCAATATGTAAGTTAAATTAAGAATGAATAAGTATCGAAAATTTTATGAAAATCTGACCATTAATTTTTGCTAGATTTTTTTAAACAAGGGTGTGTTTATGGCTTCAAAATGATCACTCCATAGGATTACTGTTTCAAGGTATTGATAATGTAAACATGATTTTAGTCTCGCGTTTTCATTATTTTCATATGTTGTAAAATATTTTTTTAAAGTATTAGCAGTTTATTTGAAGCTTTTTCTTTTAAATGGTACAAAAGTTTGGATGATAATATTAAATTAAATTACAGTCACATCGGGTTACATCATATAGAGGGAGTTAAATCATATAGAGTTAAATCATATAGAGTTAAATCTTATAGAGTTAAATCTTATAGAGTTAAATCTTATAGAGTTAAATCATATAGAGTTAAATCTTATAGAGTTAAATCTTATAGAGTTAAATCTTATAGAGTTAAATCATATGGAGTTAAATCATATAGAGTTAAATCTTATAGAGTTAAATCTTATAGCGTTAAATCATATAGAGTTAAATCATATGGAGTTAAATCATATAGAGTTAAATCTTATAGAGTTAAATCATATAGAGTTAAATCATATAGAGTTAAATCTTATAGAGTTAAATCTTATAGAGTTAAATCTTATAGAGTTAAATCTTATAGAGTTAAATCTTATAGAGTTAAATCATATAGAGTTAAATCATATAGAGTTAAATCATATAGAGTTAAATCATATAGAGTTAAATCTTATAGAGTTAAACCATATAGAGTTAAATCTTATAGAGTTAAATCATATAGAGTTAAATCATATAGAGTTAAATCTTATAGAGTTAAATCATATAGAGTTAAATCTTATAGAGTTAAATCATATAGAGTTAAATCATATAGAGTTAAATCATATAGAGTTAAATCATATAGAGTTAAATCTTATAGAGTTAAACCATATAGAGTTAAATCTTATGGAGTTAAATCATATAGAGTTAAATCATATAGAGTTAAATCATATAGAGTTAAATCATATAGAGTTAAATCTTATAGAGTTAAATCATATAGAGTTAAATCTTATAGAGTTAAATCTTATAGAGTTAAATCATATAGAGTTAAATCATATGGAGTTAAATCTTATAGAGTTAAATCTTATAGAGTTAAATCTTATAGAGTTAAATCTTATAGAGTTAAATCTTATAGCGTTAAATCTTATAGAGTTAAATCATATAGAGTTAAATCTTATAGAGTTAAATCTTATAGAGTTAAATCATATGGAGTTAAATCTTATAGAGTTAAATCTTATAGAGTTAAATCTTATAGAGTTAAATCTTATAGCGTTAAATCATATAGAGTTAAATCATATAGAGTTAAATCATATAGAGTTAAATCATATAGAGTTAAATCTTATAGAGTTAAACCATATAGAGTTAAATCTTATAGAGTTACATCATATAGAGTTAAATCATATAGAGTTAAATCATATAGAGTTAAATCTTATAGAGTTAAATCATATAGAGTTAAATCTTATAGAGTTAAATCATATAGAGTTAAATCTTATAGAGTTAAATCATATAGAGTTAAATCTTATAGAGTTAAATCATATAGAGTTAAATCTTATAGCGTTAAATCTTATAGAGTTAAATCATATAGAGTTAAATCTTATAGAGTTAAATCTTATAGAGTTAAATCTTATAGAGTTAAATCTTATAGCGTTAAATCTTATAGAGTTAAATCTTATAGAGTTAAATCATATAGAGTTAAATCATATGGAGTTAAATCATATTGAGTTAAATCATATAGAGTTAAATCATATGGAGTTAAATCATATTGAGTTAAATCATATAGAGTTAAATCATATGGAGTTAAATCATATAGAGTTAAATCTTATAGAGTTAAATCTTATAGAGTTAAATCTTATAGAGTTAAATCATATAGAGTTAAATCATATAGAGTTAAATCTTATAGAGTTAAATCTTATAGAGTTAAATCTTATAGATTAAATCTTATAGAGTTAAATCTTATTGAGTTAAATCTTATAGAGTTAAATCTTATAGCGTTAAATCATATAGAGTTAAATCATATAGAGTTAAATCATATAGAGTTAAATCATATAGAGTTAAATCTTATAGAGTTAAACCATATAGAGTTAAATCTTATAGAGTTAAATCATATAGAGTTAAATCATATAGAGTTAAATCATATAGAGTTAAATCATATAGAGTTAAATCATATAGAGTTAAATCATATAGAGTTAAATCTTATAGAGTTAAATCATATAGAGTTTAATCTTATAGAGTTAAATCATATAGAGTTAAATCATATAGAGTTAAATCATATAGAGTTAAATCATATAGAGTTAAATCATATAGAGTTAAATCTTATAGAGTTAAACCATATAGAGTTAAATCTTATAGAGTTAAATCATATAGAGTTAAATCATATGGAGTTAAATCATATAGAGTTAAATCTTATAGCGTTAAATCTTATAGAGTTAAATCATATGGAGTTAAATCTTATAGAGTTAAATCATATAGAGTTAAACCATATAGAGTTAAATCTTATAGAGTTAAATCATATGGAGTTAAATCTTATAGCGTTAAATCATATAGAGTTAAACCATATAGAGTTAAATCTTATAGAGTTAAATCATATAGAGTTAAATCATATGGAGTTAAATCATATAGAGTTAAATCTTATAGCGTTAAATCTTATAGAGTTAAATCATATGGAGTTAAATCTTATAGAGTTAAATCATATAGAGTTAAATCTTATAGAGTTAAATCTTATAGAGTTAAATCTTATAGAGTTAAATCTTATAGAGTTAAATCATATAGAGTTAAATCTTATAGCGTTAAATCTTATAGAGTTAAATCATATGGAGTTAAATCTTATAGAGTTAAATCATATAGAGTTAAATCTTATAGAGTTAAATCATATAGAGTTAAATCTTATAGAGTTAAATCTTATAGAGTTAAATCATATAGAGTTAAATCTTATAGCGTTAAATCTTATAGAGTTAAATCATATAGAGTTAAATCTTATAGAGTTAAACCATATAGAGTTAAATCTTATAGAGTTAAATCATATAGAGTTAAATCATATAGAGTTAAATCATATAGAGTTAAATCTTATAGAGTTAAATCTTATAGAGTTAAATCATATAGAGTTAAATCATATGGAGTTAAATCTTATAGAGTTAAATATTATAGCGTTAAATCATATAGAGTTAAATCTTATAGTGTTAAATCATATAGAGTTAAATCATATGGAGTTAAATCATATAGAGTTAAATCTTATAGAGTTAAATCTTATAGAGTTAAATCATATAGAGTTAAATCTTATAGAGTTAAATCTTATAGAGTTAAATCTTATAGAGTTAAATCATATAGAGTTAAATCATATAGAGTTAAATCTTATAGAGTTAAATCTTATAGAGTTAAATCATATAGAGTTAAATCATATGGAGTTAAATCTTATAGAGTTAAATCTTATAGAGTTAAATCATATAGAGTTAAATCATATAGAGTTAAATCATATAGAGTTAAATCTTATAGAGTTAAATCTTATAGAGTTAAATCATATAGAGTTAAATCTTATAGAGTTAAATCATATAGAGTTAAATCTTATAGAGTTAAATCTTATAGAGTTAAATCATATAGAGTTAAATCATATAGAGTTAAATCTTATAGAGTTAAATCATATAGAGTTAAATCTTATAGAGTTAAATCATATAGAGTTAAATCATATAGAGTTAAATCATATAGAGTTAAATCATATAGAGTTAAATCTTATAGAGTTAAATCATATAGAGTTAAATCTTATAGAGTTAAATCATATAGAGTTAAATCTTATAGAGTTAAATCATATAGAGTTAAATCATATAGAGTTAAATCTTATAGAGTTAAATCTTATAGAGTTAAATCTTATAGAGTTAAATCATATAGAGTTAAATCATATAGAGTTAAATCATATAGAGTTAAATCTTATAGAGTTAAATCATATAGAGTTAAATCTTATAGAGTTAAATCATATAGAGTTAAATCTTATAGAGTTAAATCATATAGAGTTAAATCATATAGAGTTAAATCATATAGAGTTAAATCATATAGAGTTAAATCTTATAGAGTTAAATCTTATAGAGTTAAATCTTATAGAGTTAAATCATATAGAGTTAAATCATATAGAGTTAAATCATATAGAGTTAAATCATATAGAGTTAAATCATATAGAGTTAAATCTTATAGAGTTAAATCTTATAGAGTTAAATCATATAGAGTTAAATCATATAGAGTTAAATCATATAGAGTTAAATCTTATAGAGTTAAATCTTATAGAGTTAAATCTTATAGAGTTAAATCTTATAGAGTTAAATCATATAGAGTTAAATCATATGGAGTTAAATCATATAGAGTTAAATCTTATAGCGTTAAATCTTATAGAGTTAAATCATATGGAGTTAAATCTTATAGAGTTAAATCATATAGAGTTAAACCATATAGAGTTAAATCTTATAGAGTTAAATCATATGGAGTTAAATCTTATAGCGTTAAATCATATAGAGTTAAACCATATAGAGTTAAATCTTATAGAGTTAAATCATATAGAGTTAAATCATATGGAGTTAAATCATATAGAGTTAAATCTTATAGCGTTAAATCTTATAGAGTTAAATCATATGGAGTTAAATCTTATAGAGTTAAATCATATAGAGTTAAATCTTATAGAGTTAAATCTTATAGAGTTAAATCTTATAGAGTTAAATCTTATAGAGTTAAATCATATAGAGTTAAATCTTATAGCGTTAAATCTTATAGAGTTAAATCATATGGAGTTAAATCTTATAGAGTTAAATCATATAGAGTTAAATCTTATAGAGTTAAATCATATAGAGTTAAATCTTATAGAGTTAAATCTTATAGAGTTAAATCATATAGAGTTAAATCTTATAGCGTTAAATCTTATAGAGTTAAATCATATAGAGTTAAATCTTATAGAGTTAAACCATATAGAGTTAAATCTTATAGAGTTAAATCATATAGAGTTAAATCATATAGAGTTAAATCATATAGAGTTAAATCTTATAGAGTTAAATCTTATAGAGTTAAATCATATAGAGTTAAATCATATGGAGTTAAATCTTATAGAGTTAAATATTATAGCGTTAAATCATATAGAGTTAAATCTTATAGTGTTAAATCATATAGAGTTAAATCATATGGAGTTAAATCATATAGAGTTAAATCTTATAGAGTTAAATCTTATAGAGTTAAATCATATAGAGTTAAATCTTATAGAGTTAAATCTTATAGAGTTAAATCTTATAGAGTTAAATCATATAGAGTTAAATCATATAGAGTTAAATCTTATAGAGTTAAATCTTATAGAGTTAAATCATATAGAGTTAAATCATATGGAGTTAAATCTTATAGAGTTAAATCTTATAGAGTTAAATCATATAGAGTTAAATCATATAGAGTTAAATCATATAGAGTTAAATCTTATAGAGTTAAATCTTATAGAGTTAAATCATATAGAGTTAAATCTTATAGAGTTAAATCATATAGAGTTAAATCTTATAGAGTTAAATCTTATAGAGTTAAATCATATAGAGTTAAATCATATAGAGTTAAATCTTATAGAGTTAAATCATATAGAGTTAAATCTTATAGAGTTAAATCATATAGAGTTAAATCATATAGAGTTAAATCATATAGAGTTAAATCATATAGAGTTAAATCTTATAGAGTTAAATCATATAGAGTTAAATCTTATAGAGTTAAATCATATAGAGTTAAATCTTATAGAGTTAAATCATATAGAGTTAAATCTTATAGAGTTAAATCATATAGAGTTAAATCTTATAGAGTTAAATCATATAGAGTTAAATCTTATAGAGTTAAATCATATAGAGTTAAATCATATAGAGTTAAATCATATAGAGTTAAATCATATAGAGTTAAATCTTATAGAGTTAAATCTTATAGAGTTAAATCTTATAGAGTTAAATCATATAGAGTTAAATCATATAGAGTTAAATCATATAGAGTTAAATCATATAGAGTTAAATCTTATAGAGTTAAATCTTATAGAGTTAAATCATATAGAGTTAAATCATATAGAGTTAAATCATATAGAGTTAAATCTTATAGAGTTAAATCTTATAGAGTTAAATCTTATAGAGTTAAATCTTATAGAGTTAAATCTTATAGAGTTAAATCTTATAGAGTTAAATCATATAGAGTTAAATCATATAGAGTTAAATCTTATAGAGTTAAATCTTATAGAGTTAAATCATATAGAGTTAAATCATATAGAGTTAAATCTTATAGAGTTAAATCTTATAGAGTTAAATCTTATAGAGTTAAATCTTATAGAGTTAAATCATATAGAGTTAAATCATATAGAGTTAAATCTTATAGAGTTAAATCTTATAGAGTTAAATCATATAGAGTTAAATCATATAGAGTTAAATCTTATAGAGTTAAATCATATGGAGTTAAATCATACAGAGTTAAATCTTATAGCGTTAAATCATATAGAGTTAAATCTTATAGAGTTAAATCTTATAGAGTTAAATCTTATAGCGTTAAATCATATAGAGTTAAATCATATAGAGTTGAATCATATAGAGTTAAATCTTATAGAGTTAAATCATATAGAGTTAAATCTTATAGAGTTAAATCATATGGAGTTAAATCATATAGAGTTAAATCTTATAGCGTTAAATCTTATAGAGTTAAATCATATGGAGTTAAATCATATAGAGTTAAATCATATAGAGTTAAATCTTATAGCGTTAAATCATATAGAGTTAAATCTTATAGAGTTAAATCATATAGAGTTAAATCATATAGAGTTAAATCATATGGAGTTAAATCTTATAGAGTTAAATCTTATAGAGTTAAATCTTATAGAGTTAAATCTTATAGAGTTAAATCATATAGAGTTAAATCATATAGAGTTAAATCATATAGAGTTAAATCTTATAGAGTTAAATCTTATAGAGTTAAATCATATAGAGTTAAATCTTATAGAGTTAAATCTTATAGAGTTAAATCTTATAGAGTTAAATCATATAGAGTTAAATCATATAGAGTTAAATCTTATAGCGTTAAATCATATAGAGTTAAATCATATAGAGTTAAATCATATAGAGTTAAATCTTATAGAGTTAAATCATATAGAGTTAAATCTGTGGGGTGCGTTGGAGGTAACTACTGGTTTCCTAATGGAATTTAAAATCGGTATGTCGTATATAACTGTTTTTTCACTCATGTAAAACAAAACCAATCTTTAGCAGATGAAAGACAAACAAATAGTTACAAAACCAAAACCAAAAATAACTTTGTTTGGACGACAACAATGGTCAGAAATATATCACTCTTAAAATAGTTTGTTATAAATAGCACTAGTCAACTAACGCCATGACAAATATGCTGCGTTTTGCCGTTTGTTCAGCAGAAATAATAAGAGTTGGTAGTAGAAATAGTTATTGGTAGTTTAGTTATTTCAGTTACTAAGCTAAAGAAGAAGAAGAAAAAAAAATTAATGGCTCTTTGATACAACAGGAGCGCATGCACTTTCAACATCATAATTTATTCTTCTGTTTGGAATTATCCAAATTGGCAAATATTCAACACAGTATTTAAATAAATCTGGGTTTAATTTTATTATAGAGACTGTTGTATTAATCATAAGACCAACTGCATTGATTCTAGAGGCTGTTACATTTATTATAGGGACTACTGCATTTTTGTATGGTTTGGATTATTTGAATTACTGAGTAGTTATTGATATCTTACTTAATAAAGTGAAATTAATAAGTTGATATTTTAGTTGATAAGTTGAAAAAGTAAAAAAAAAAATTAATAGCTCTTTAATATGACAGGAGCGCATACACTTTGGACATCATACATCAAAACAACAAACGGATTTCTACTGATTCCATGCTCCAACAACATTGGGAATTATCTAAGTTGGGAAATATTAAAAACAGTATTTGAATAAATTTAGGTTCAATCTTATTATAGGAACTGCTGCATTCATTATGGGGACTATTGCATCAATTATAGCGACTATTGCATTAATTATAGGGACTATTGTATCAGTTATAGGGATCATTGCATAAATGATAGGCACTATTGCATTCATTATAGGGACTATTGCATCAATTATAAGGACATTGCATGAATTATAGGGACTATTGCATCAATTATAGGGTCTGTTACATTTTTGTATGATTTGAATTATTTGAACTACCATTCTCAAATTAGATGATATTTTTATAATGTTTCGGTCGATGTAACCTTTTTAGCTGCATCTTGCCAAACTTTATGTCAAACTCAGGAATCTGTACCAAATTTCTAACGGGAGCAAGCTACACCTGTGAGTTAAACAACAAAGCTGGACTAGAAAAACAATAATTCCAGGCTTTTTGATGAGGCAAAAATCCATGCATTATAGACATCATAAAATCTTTTGAAGTTGGGAATTATCTAAGTTGGTAAATATTCAAAAATATTTAAATAAATTTGGATTCAATTTTATTATAGGAACTGCTTAATTTATTATAGGGACTATTTGCATTTATTATAGGGGCTGTTGCATTTTTGAATGATTTTTATCATTCAAATTACTGTTTTCATTTTAAATGTTATTTTTATATTGTTTCGGTCGATGTGACCTCTGATTTATAAAGCTGTATTTTGTTAAACTTTATATCAAACTCAGTGTAATGGTAGTGCAAAGTGGGAAAATATATCCTTCCAACTCGTTGCTGAGCTCAACCCAAAATGCAAATGGCTGCCCCCATATCTGTGATATATATAGACATCAGGGGAGATCACCACTGCTTACTTCCTATTAAAGGGAGATTATCCATGGTTGCCTCATGTTGTCATGAGACAGACAACTCCTACATATACACTCAGGAATTTGTATAAAATTTCAATGGTGAGATCCTTCTACCGCTCCAGAAGATATCTCACTGCTGACGCAATTCTCTACTTATATAAAAACCAAGTACATCCAAGGATGGAGTACTGTTGTCACATCTGGGCAGGAGCTGCTAAAAACACTCTATCCTGCCTTGACAGAGTACAAAATAGGCTTTGTGGCTTAGTGGGGGATGCCCTTTTCTCTTCCCTGCAACCTTTCTCCCACAGGAGAGGCGTTGCAAGCCTGTCTTTGTTTTATCGTTACTACCATGACAAATGCTCGTCTGAGCTACAATCCCTGGTCCCCCCTCGCCGATCTTTCATGAAAAACACCCGTCTAGCTGAAACCACTGTCAAAAATTTTCCCCACTCTTTATCTGTGCCAAAACCAAAACGTAGATTCCATGAACAAAGCTTCTTTCTTAGAAGTGCACGCCTGTGGAACTCTATTCCGTCTGCCTGTTTCCCACCTGACTACAATCTGGATGTCTTCAAGTCCAACATAAACAAATTCCTGATGAACCGCCCCCTTAAGTAGACACTTTATCAAATCTCAACACTAACGTACTGTACACGCAATAACACTTATCCCTGAGTGACTTCCGGGCCTTGATAAGTGATGACCAAAAAAAAAAAAAAAGCCAGAGCAAAGCTGTCCCTGTGAATTCAATAAAGGATTCATCAACCTTGCTCAGGTTTGACAAGATCTAGCATGAAGTTTTCATGAAAATTATTTTTTTGTATTGCATTGTTGGCATCCGTCAGCAGCACCTGCCTTAGGCACAGGCAAACTGAGAGCTAATTAATCTCTACTATCATATAAAAATCACTTTGTACCTTCCTTATAGATTCCGAAACGGCTGAGCCTATCTTTTGCAAATTTCACATGAAGGTAATTTATATGTCTGGCAGTGTTCTTAGGTATGTTTTATACAGAAATTCGTCCAATAAGTATCGAAAATCGAAAAAATATGATCCTAAAAATAGTCTTTACAGGAGAATATTTTAGGTTGCATCAGCAAGGGAGATAATAAAATTTCAACAAATCATTTCTTCTTAGAAAAAAACAAATTTGTTGACATCTAGAAACGTAGCTCAGTGGTAGAGCATTTGACTACAGATCGAATGATCCCCTATTCAAGCCAGGGTGTACCTTACCATTTTATTTTAATTTTTTTATTGATGAATTCAATTTACGATAAAAAAAAAACAAAAAACAAAAAAACAGGTACCATTTAAAATCGCCACAAATAATTTCTTTGTTTGCATATTTTCTAAACATTAATCAGAAGTGACTTTTCCAGGGCATTCATCGTCAAGCCCAAATATCAACTGACGTGATATTGTAAACAAGCACAAATGGAATTTAATGAACGACATTATTATTATTATTATTCATTTCATTCTTTTTTGTTTGTTTTCGAATTAGTCTACTAGGCAAATTATTCCTTGTAATGTATAATCTATAATATAAATCTCACTTGTCTGTTTAAATGTGCGTATGCATGTATGTATGTATGTATGTATGTATGTATGTATATATGTATGTGTGTATGTTTGTATGTCTGCCTAAAACTTTCGACAGAGGTGACGAATTTTCACAAGATTGGTATCGTTTCGCAGCTCAACCCTTCGGACGACAAATATCGAAAAATTGGCTAAAACATTAATTCCTTCACTCTCGATTGGGCACTTTTCTACAGGAAGGAGTACCATTTTTCGCTAATATTTTCGAAAGGAATACCCTTTTTTTCGATTGACTAGTCTTAATTTAAATCTTTGGCACTTCCAGTTTGGTGATGGATGCAACAACAAAGACGTCACGTTTTTTCCCTACTTTGCAGCATGGGTTCGATCCTGCCTACTACCACTTTTTTTTTTTTTTTTTGCTCAACACACACCTTCAAACACCCGGGCAACACCGGGCACCCAGGCTAGTATTCAATAAAGGATTGATTTTACAAAAATACATACATTTTATAAAAATACATACGTTTTATAAAAATACATACATTTTATAAAAATACATACATTTTATAAAAATATGTACATTTTATAAAAATATGTACATTTTATAAAAATACATACATTTTATAAAATACATACATTTTATAAAATACATACGTTTTATAAAAATACATACATTTTATAAAAATACATACATTTTTAAAAAAATGCATACATTTTATAAAAATATGTACATTTTATAAAAATACATACATTTTATAAAAATACACACATTTTATAAAAATATGTACATTTTATAAAAATACATACATTTTATAAAAGTACATACATTTTTTAAAAATACATACATTTTATAAAAATACATACATTTAATAAAAATACATACATTTTATAAAAGTAAATACATTTTATAAAAGTACATACATTTTATAAAAGTACATACATTTTATAAAAATACATACATTTTATAAAAATATATAGGTAATCTGCATAAATTAAAATATCATGTTGAAATGCATTGTATGACCAAGCAACGGCAGGCGTCCAGCTAGTGCTCTCTAAATGCTGGAAAAGAAATTTGCTGAATACTGTGAGGTTATGAAGGACTATATCAGTTTTTTTTTATTTTTTTAGTTTTTTTATTACATTTTCACCCCAAAAAAGGCACATTGCCACTTTGATGTAGGGGCTACTATCAGGGACATAAGCTACAGGGGTACTATGTGGGGAGTTGGGCAGCAAGATGTCGGTTCACGTTACACTTGAACTTCTGCATGTCAGTACAATTGGGGAAGCAGGAACCCGGAAGGGAATTCCAAAGTCTAGCGGTTCTGAGGAAGAAACTACTGGAGTAGAAGGCTCTCTTACATCTAGGGATCTCAACTGTGAAGGAGTGGAATTTTGCTGCTTGTCAGGTTTGTCAGGGGTATTTACGTCGAGGGAGTTCAAGTGCTTGCAGTTCATCGGAGCATTCACTGTTAAAGTACTTGTAGAACAGGCAGAGGGATGCTACATTTCGTCGATGGGACAAAGGCTGAAGCCTAGATGACAGTTCAGGACTTATTAGGTTGGCGACTCTGTACATTTCATTTTTTTTAATTAGCTTGTCATCATTTTTTAACAAATGGGGTTTTTCTTCTTTGACAGTGCTTGAAAAGGCACAGTCTTGAATATGACAAAAATAATGAAAAAAAAATCTTGGATCTTGTGTAGATAAATCTCTATCTGGACCCCGAAACTGCTAATGGTTAATTGTTCTGGTGTAGCTTTGTTTGTGTAATTCAAAGAGTCTGTCATTTTTAATGTTTTTTTTTTCTTTTTAACGGATCTCTCTAGTTAAAAATTCTACTGTGGGTAAGTTGATAGCGTGTTTTTTGAGGTTCTTTTTTGCATGACGTGGTCCGTAGGCTCAAAATCCTCACGCAATTTCTTATTTTTTTCATTAACTGCAAAGTACACTTGAAAATTTACGGGGGTTTTTTTCAGTGTTTGTTTTTTTGTTTTTTGCATGACATGGTCTGTAGATTCAAACAGCGCACGTAAATTTCTCTAATGTTTTTTTTGTTAACTGGAAAGAAGTTTATATAAAATAATTGGGTTTGTATTACTGTACACATAGATTCGAAAAAGTTGTCAAAAAACAAATATATAACAAATAAATGTTATCAAAGGCAAGATAAGTTACTTTTCTACCAAACTGGATATATTTTTCGCGTTTTTATTCAATGTAACATATTTATTCAGCTCGAAAACCATACAGTGTTTACCGATGTATTGGAACATTCAGGATGGCGTCTGATTCTCTCTTTAACACCGTAAGTTTGGGAAAAGGTGTTATTAATAAAAACCGGTTAAAATACTGTTAAAAACTTGCTTAATATATGTTACCGTGACATAGGTTGACATATATTCGGCGGGTTTTTAATAGTATTTTGCATAGTTTTTGCATAGTACAGTAATACAAACCCAAATAATTTTATAAAAGAGACAGTAGGTTTTCGAGAGTGCACAGTAGAATAACATATATTTTAGACTAAGTTACTGTGTAATTCAGAGTCAATCGTTTTTAATGTTTCTTCTTTCTAACCAGAAACAGACGATCTCAGGCATAGGCAAACGAGGCAGTCGACTAGGACCTCCAGTTAATGGAGGCCTCGCACAGGAACTATTAGAAAAAAAAAAAAATCATATACATAATAATTATACATAAAATAAAATATAGGCGTATTAATATAGGCGTGTAATATCAATGCATATTAATGTGCATACTTAGAAGATAAGAGCTTGAATTCTTATTAGACACTATCCTCGAGTGTCTAAGGTCTCTCTGTCAGAACAATCTGGCATGAGGATACTTTTCCCGAGAAGTAAACCCTGACCAAATATTCAAATCACATCATATTCGCTGCTCAAGTAAGATCTCCTCACTACGGCTAACTCACATTAGCTTTTACGAGGAATGGTGCATCTTCTCCAAATGATGTTACCTCAAGTAATAGCATGAAGTTCGATACTCCACCAGACTAGATAAATTCTTGTCCTGGAATCCAGTAAGACCAAGAGACTAAAGCGAAAGATATACAACATATGAAAATGGTTAATTGGAGAGAGGAAAACTATGTTCTCAATTTCTTTACTAACTCCGTGTTTGAGAGATAAAGAACTTTAATGGAACATTCGAATATCTATGTATCCCATATAGAGTTCAAGTGTTAGCCCCTGGTTGTGGGCCCCTTGATTTTTGAAAACTTCGACTGAAGTAAAAAAAACAAAACAAAAATGGAGTATAAGTATAGCCTTTTGTATTCCATGGACAATTCTGGGTACTTGTGCATAAAACGAGACCCTAAGTTTTAAAGATGCTGGCAAGTCTTTCAATTGAGGTATGGAATCACAAAATTGATACAATACTTCCGCTGTTCTTCAAAACTACTTATATTATTTGGACAAAATAAGATTTTTTTTTGTTAATATATTTTTTCTAACATATTTATGTTTTCTTTTTTAAATGTAATATATTTACATACACTTTATTTAAACCTGCGCAGTCTATTACGATTGCCGCCGATTTAAAAAACATAATTTTTATAGTTAACTATATTTTATGTTTATTTTTCACCCCCCCCCTTATACTAAAAAAATTTTAACATATGTAAACTTTCTTTATCAATTGATTTTGTATTTTTTAATAGCATAGAAATATCTAAACAATTTGACAAAAGATAAACATAGTTATTTGAAAAAGATATGCAACCATTATTATTCTTGATATTCATAAATGACCTCCCTGATAAAATTGTTTCTGAGATGGGTATATTTGCTGATGACACCACTCTCTATAACAGGCATGAGGGGAAAACAAATGAACACATATCTAAGGAAATGGCAGAAACACTAGAGGATGATCTCCAATCTGTAGTGAAATGGGGACAAAAATGGATCGTCACATTCAATGTTGCCAAGACTAAGCTTGTTACCTTCGATAACTACAAGAAAACTTCACTACCACCAATAGCAATGGCCAAGAACACATTACCCGAAAGTACTTCCTTTAAACTCCTCGGCCTAACGTTTACAGGGAACATGAACTAGAATAGATACATTGAGAGCATTGCCAAGGCTGCTGCAAAGAAGGTGGGCTCTCTCTACCGTGCTAGAAAACTACTTACGCCTGAAAGTATCCTGTACCTCTATAAGGCCACCATTCGCCCATGTATGGAGTACTGTTGTCACATTTGGGCTGATGCATCTGCTACTTGTTTCTCACTCCTTGACAGGGTTCAAAAGAGAATCGCCAACCTGATAAGTCCTGAAATGTCATCTAAGCTTCAGCTTCTGATCCATCGACGAAATGTTGCATCCCTCTGCCTGTTCTACAAGTACTTTATTGGTGAATGCTCTGACGAACTACAAGCACTTGTACCCCCTCAACGTGAATACCCCCGACAAACCTGACAAGGAACTAAATCCCACCCCTTCACAATAGAGATCCCTAGGTGTAAAAAAGCATTCTACTTCAATAGTTTCTTCCCCAGAACTGCTAGACTTTGGAACTCCCTTCCGGGATTCTGCTTTCCCAACTGTACTGATATGCAGAAGTTCAAGAATAAAGTGAACAGACATCTTGCTACTCATCTCCACTCATAATACCTCCGCAACTTATGTCCCCGATAGTAGCCTTCTCCTTCAAAGTGGCACTGTGCCTTGTTTGGGGCGAAACTTTAATTTTAAAAAAAATTAAAAAACGCATAATCCATTGATAAAGAAAGTTTACGTATTTTTATATATTTCTATTACAAAGGCGTGAAAAAAATAAACCTAAATTATAGTTAACTATTGAAAATAATATTTTTTTAAATTGGCAACGACTGTAATAGACTGTGCAGATCTCAATAAAGTATAGCTAAATAAAATATATTTAAATATAGTACATTTTAAAAAGAAAATACAACTATATTAAAAAAAAAACAAAAAAAACGGAAATATGTTAGAAAAAATATATTAACAAAAAAAAAAAAAATCTTAATATTTTGCCCAAATATATAAGTAAGCAGTTTTGAAGAATAGCGAAAATATTGTATCCATTTTGTGCTTCCATACCTCCATTGACAGACCTGCCGCCATCTTTGAAACTTGGGGTCTCATTTTAAGCACAATTGCCCAATTCTGATTACTGTTGCATCGGGGAAAAGAATTTTTTTTCAAGTTGAAATTAATGGAGATGGTCACTGGACTGGGACCTGAGTTTAAACAGTGAACTCCATGATGATTACCGGACTTGCAACATTCATCCTTGGAAGGCATTATTTAACTCATCGACTTGTTGCAACTACTCTTCGAACAGCGTGGAGTTTTGAATCCAGCAAACGTGAAGATAAACCATGAACTACTACCCTTACGGGTGTTACCAGCTCTGTTACGGCAGAAAGCTAAAGATGCAATTTGGATCTTTTTACTTTAAGAAATTTTGCAGAAATAAGCAGGCTCTTCATTGGTCGTTTTGACCTCCCACGATTTTGTTTGGACTTATCAATTGATTGTTATTAACTGCCGAGTTGTATTTTTTGGCGCTATTTTTATGTTTCAGGTCGCGCCAATTTTCAAAAAGACAGCAAGTCGAATGGACGTGACAACGCATTTCCTTATCCGAGGCATGAAGCCTCAAAACCTTTTGTCTCTTTGAGACTGAGACGTATTAATTCCCTAACATTGGGCGAAATGTTATCATTTGCAAACATCAGGGCCCTTATGTTAGGCGAAATATTATATTCTTCGCATATCGTTGTGTTCTACGAATTGATTGATTTTCATCATTACTTATATAATGTCTCTCTAAGACGATTTTAAGGTCTACATTTTGACCTGTCCTTTGTCCGCCATTCGGATGGTTATCCACAGTGAACTCCCTGATGACTACCAGACTTACAGCATTCATCCTTGGAAGGCATCACTTAACTCTTCGACTTGTTGCAACTATTCTTCAAACAGCGTGGAGTCTTGAATCCAGCAAACGTGAAGATAAACCATGAACTACTACCCTTACGGGTGTTACCAGCTTTGTTACGGCAGGAGGCTAAAGATGCAATTTGGATCTTTTTACTTTAATAAAATTTACGCTGAAGTTTAAAAGTGAGCCTGTTGTAATTTCTGTTTGATTTCTTTCATTATGTAAAGAGCAAAACCGAGGTGAGAGAATATTTCACAGTACTTAACAGGGAACGTGGACCCTGGGTAAACGTTTTTTTTTTTTGGTACTTGTACAGTTTAATCAAGACATTTAAAAATGAAAATAGCGAAAAAAGATCATATTGTACATATCCGTTTCGGACTGAAGATCTCCGAAAAAAAAAATTTCACTCAATTTGATTGAGCAGTTTTTGTTTTTTTTACAGCAGAAAAACACGTTTTTATGAGAGCGCATTGAAGTCAGCCATCTTTGAATTTGTTGAACACACAATGGGGAGATAACTCAATTTAAAGCGCCGACACTCCCTCCCTATCTTTAATACTAGCTTTTCTTCCTAAAAATCGAACCTTTTGCTCGGTATCATAACAAATTGTTTTTTCGCTGTAAAAAAAAAAAAAAAAAAAAAAAAAAAAAAAACACTTGATGACATTAAGTGAAATTTTTTTTTGAGAACTTCGTTCCATATCGGATATGTACAATATAACCTTTTTTCAATATTTTCATTTTTTAATGTCTTGATTAAACTTCACAAGTACCCTTTTTTCAATGACTGCTCACTGAAATGCGCAAAAGGTTTTCAATTTTACTTTCTTCGTATATTTCGTACACTTTTTCAAGCGAACTGTATTTATTTTATTTTTTGGAGTTCTTTTTTATTTCTTTGAATAAATTTGATTCATACTTTTATTTCGTATTCGTTTTTATTTCATTTTATTTTTATTATATTTTCTCCACTAAATGTTATACATGATAGCGAGCGAAAGGTTCGATTTTTAGGAAGAAAAGCTAGTAATATTTTTTTATGTTACATATCAGTACAGCCAAGGCAGCAGGCAGCAGGAAGGGAATTCCAAAGTCTAGCTGTTCGAGGGAAGAAACTATTAGAATAGAAAGCTTTCTGGCATTTAGGGACGTAAATCGTGAAGGGGTGAGAGCTTATTGCTAAGCGGGTTTGCCAGGGATATGTACATCGAGGGGGTACAAGTGAAACGAGTTCATCAGAACACATTCCATTAAAATATTTGTAAAACAGGCACAGTGATGCAACATTGTGGCGATGGGACAGGGGCTTGTGCAGTCACTCACTCACACACACACGCTCGCGCACAAATAAACGGACTTTTATTCATTTCAATTTCACCGCGCATTTTACACAAAAATAAGTTCTTCCAGCAACGGCATAATTTCAAATAAGCCCACACACTTTTCCTCACAACAACAAAAGTAAAATGAACATATTTCTGGCGAACGTAGTTGACGACAGTATCACGTGACACAAGCGACCAAAGAGAAAATTTAGATGATTGTCTTTTTAACGCTTTTCCAAAAACAAAAATATCAGCAGTAGCAATCTTGTTTTGGAGCCGGTCCCAAAATGTATAAAAACGCATCACACATTCTTTCTTCCCTTCTTTTTCCCTTCTTCTTGCTTCAACGTCACACGAGAACATGCTTCTCGTTTTCATAACATCGTCACTATCAAAGCCGTCAAAACCATAATTACACACGCCACGTGGGCACTAAAAAATCACAGTTATACACACACGCACCCATTCCGCACATTTTCTAATTAATAACAACAAATTACTTTCCTCATGGGACTTTTGAATAAGACGAACTTCGTCAGTAAAAACACCAACCTTAAAATAAGGACATTATTTTCACACAAGACTTTCATCTTCTAATCTTATTAATTCCACGAAGGACTTTCATCTAACATTCTAATCATAATGACTTCGCAAGAACTTTCACCAATCGGACCTTTGCTTATTCATCTTGTTGTTTTTGTTAAAAAATAAATGCGGCGCATTTTAAACTGGAAGGAGGTGCCATTTTGTTTTATTCCTTTTTTTTTTTTTTTAATTATTTTGTTTGGGGCAAAGACATTTAATTTCACTTAAACTTCTTTTCCCCTACAGGCTGGAGCTTAGTAGGATGGATTAGATTCACAACTCTTTTTTTGGACCCTATTGTTGGAGGAGATATTGTTTTTAAAAGAGAATACATATCCCATAATATTTTTTTATCAAAGGCAAGATAAGTTACTTTTCTACCTAACTGAATATGTATTTAGTGTTTTTATTTAATGTAACATGTTTATTCAGCTTGAAAAACATACAGTGTTTACCGATGTATTGTAAATATAAACTAATATCTTGTTAATCTTTCCTAGACATGGCCCCAAATTGTTATGATACGAAACTAACACCAACTACATGCAAACAAACTTAGTACGAAACTAATAATAGCTTTACTCTCTATGTAATTATCCTGAATAAAACACACGTGTTCCGTTCCGTTCCCTCCTAACCCGTCTTCATCTATGTTCTTCACCATAGGTCTCACATCATGATGGCAGGGGTGGACCCTACCAAAGTACATGATATCCAACAAATGCCACAGCCGCAAAGCAAGGACGAATTACAGCGCTTCTTAGGAATATTGAACTATCTTTCCCAATATATATACTAAACCGCTGAGAAAGCACACCCTCTGCGCAGTCTCCTGAGATCACAAACACCGTGGATATAGGATCCAGACCACCAAAAATGCTATGATGACCTAAAACAAATGATCACCGCTGACACCCTTTTATCCTACTACGACCAAACAAAACCAGTAACACTGGAAGTGGATGCATCGCAGAAGGGTCTGGGGGTAGTCTACCGCTCAGGCAAAGACATGATCCTTGCAGACACACTTAGCCAACTGCCCAACCCAGAAAACAAGTGTCGTCAAAATAGATGAAAGAATTGATGGTATAGACACAGAAGTCGATGATGGGCACCTCACCATTGCAACCATCAATTTCTCAGCGGAGAAGAGAGCCTTGCTTTGTAGTGAGACAACAAGGGATAGAACTCTAAACCTCCTGAAAGAGATTGTATTCCAGGGATGGCTAGAAACTATCCGGGATGGCCAGAAACTATCCAGGATGTCCCAACTGACATCAGAACATACTGGTCATTCCGTGAAGAACTAGCCTTCGAGGGAGGAATACTCTTTAAAGGAAGGCAAGTTCTGATCCCAGAATTTATGAGGAGTGACATCCTGCGCCAACTCCACGAGGCCCATCAAGGCATAGAAAAAAACCGTCGCCTGACAAGAGAGAGCATATACTGGCCTAACATCAACAAGGACGTCGAAGAAATGTGTCAGTCATACTCACTCTGTCAGGAACACCAGGATGCCAACAGACGGGAACCACTCAAGCCACACAGCATTCCACCACAACCGTTGCAATACATTGCATCGGACCTGTTCAAAATAAATGGACGGCAATATCTTGTAGCGGACTGATGGATATATTATACATATCCCCCAGTCGTACAAAATATGAAAAATGATTTGAATTGGGAAAGGAAAAATCAATTGCTTTGAGGAAGAAATGAACAATGCGTTTCTTTGAGGTAAACGGACTAGGATTTATTTCGTGAAGAAACAAGTGAAAGAAAAGGGTACTACACGTGTTTAGTTTGGCGTGCGTCTCTCGCTGTTTACTGATGAGAAGGAAAGTCTATTGTTGTAGAGAGAGAAAGAGAGAAAGTCAATCCAGTTTGGTGTGCATCTCTCGCTGTTAGCTGGTGAGGAGGAAAGTCTATTGTAGTATAGAGAGAGAATGAGAAAAAGTCAATCCAGGCCATGGAGATAGAAAACGTATAAAGTGTACATACTGTCTGTTAGCTCATGCCCCATACATAGTAGCAGGGGACGTGACGCGCGCGAGCACACGCGCCTCCTGAAAGGGAGGCGGCTGGTTCGCCAAACCTCTCAGCTCAAGAGCTGGTTTGCAAAAGGAAGATGCTGCTTATTGCTCTTGCTTTTATAGTTGTTTCCGGTGGTCTTTTGTGCATGTGTGGATTTCCTTTGAAAGGGGAAGTGACGTTGTCCTTGTGTGCATACGTGTGCGCATGTGAGTACATGTGTGTATGTTAGCGTGTGTGTGTATACACGTGAATGTGAGTGTATGTACGCGAACATGAATATATGTACATGTGTGGATGTGGGCGCGTATGTTTTTGTGCGCGTATTTATATGACAAGTAATATAGCTTGAGATGTGAACGCGTGTTTTTGTGTGAGACTAGGAAAGGCTCCCACAATCTCCTCACCGTGGACAGGTACTCAAAATACCCGGTGGTTGACAAAATGCCCACACCCATCACCAGCAAAGCAGTAGCTGATAAAATCAAGAGCTACGCATCCCTATTTGGGCGACCTGACCAAATCATGACGGACAATGGCCCACAATTCACCGGGCAAGCCTTCCAGAACTTCATTACATCGTGGGGTATTAAACATATCACCAGCTTACAACGCTTCACTAGAAGTAACGGATTTATTGAGAGACATATGCGACATGTCAAATCAGTAATGAAAAAATGCCTTAAAGGCAAGGGGGACATACAACTAGCATTACTGCAGATCAGCGCAACCTCAATAGATAGCAAACCAAGACGACAAGCTATGGTACCCCGGGACAATTGTTCGGAAGGATGAGGACAACTCAAGGAGCTATGTTCTACAGACTCCAAACGGGACCAGACTCTGCCGCAACAGAGCCCACCTTTGTGCTGTACCAATACGGACGACAATGAAGAGAGTTCGCTTTGACGACCCAGCACCAACAACAATGCAAAAAACGGGACAAACCCATGTACACAATGGACAAAAACAAACTAACACACACTGCAACAATACAAAAGACACACAGGATGACACAGTCCAAGAAAGTCCAATTCGTACTCGATCTTGGCGACTCATAAAAACCCCAACAAGGTTCAAGGACTAAAAAAAAAACAAAAAAAAAAACACTAACACATAACTAAACAGGGGGGATGTTATGATACGAAACTAACACCAACTACATGCAAACAAACTTAGTACGAAACTAATAATAGCTTTACTCTCTATGTAATTATCTTCTCTCTATATATATAAATAAAATGAACTCATTTTTTCCCGTCTGATTTTGACATTAATAGGATTAAAAATCAAGATAGTTCATGCAAATATAATATGCACAAACGGCAGAACAATATCTGAGGTGTGTTATAGGCTTATTATTTCTCAAATTCCTCGATAATCTTAGATTTCTATACTTTTTCTGCTGAGAAGTCACAGCCAAAATCGGTTAAGATCAATGGAAGTGGTAAAATATTTTCTCTCTAATAAATTCCTCCTCCCCCTGCCACCACTTAACACCGTTTTGGGGATCGTTCACAAGGAACAGTTGAGAAGAGAACACCGGTTTGGCTTCGTAGTTCCTTCATGTGAACTTATTTAAAATCACTAAACTAAGCTGCAGTGCTCTGTGGCGTAGTGGTTAGCGTGCTGGACAATTCACATTATATTTTCACGTTTGCGCCGACCAACCGTAGTCGTTTTTTTTTTTTTTTTTTCCCTAAACAACTGGAATGGACTTTTCTTGGTGGCCGAACTGTTAACGTTGCAGATGGTTTTTTATTTTTTTATTTTATTTTTTTTTTTTCACACTTTATTTTCCTACTTTTACTCATGACTCCGGGTTTGATCCTTCCTACTTACCTACCATAACATTTTTTTAAACTCCCCCCCCCTCCGTCCCGGAAACAAACACTCGGGTAACGCCGGGTACCCCCACTAGTCCTGAATAAAGCACACGTGTTCCGTTTTCTTCCTAACCCGTCTTCATCTACGTTCTTCACCCTACGTATCACATCACAAATAGTAGTCCCTTCCGTCCAAGTGACGATATGCTTTGTAAGGGGCGAACATGAGTAAAAAAATATATGAAAAAGAACGGTCATAAAATGTTTTCAATTGATATTTTGGTACTGGTAGCGGTTTTAGTTCCATGCCGACCACCATAAAAAAAAAAAAAAAAACAACTGAGTTCTCCCTCTCCCTACGCATGCGCAAAGAACATGTTTTCTCACTTTTATCGGCTTTTTGTTTTTTTAATAGCATTTTCTTTTTAAATGACGACGTTTTACTGTTTATGTCTCACTTTTATCAGCTTTTTCTTTCCATTTAAAAAAAAATGTAAATATAAAATGTAAATAAAAAATTATTACTAATATATGTGTAGCAATTTCATTTATTTCAATATTCATAAACAGTAAAACTTATAAAAAAAATTAAAAAAAGTCGATAAAAATTCATGATCGTTTAGTTACTATGGCAACTAAAACATGTTCTTTGCGCATGCGTAGGGAGAGGGAGAGAACTCAGTTTTTTTTTATGGTCTTCGTCATGGAACTAAAACCGCTATCAGTACCGATATTTTATTCAATAATGGACCAGTTTTCCTACTTAACAAAAATAGACGGTTCTTCCTAAATTCGTACACATGGTAGCCTTCAAATCCAATGTAAACACATTCTTGTTGAGCCGTCCCCATAAATAATCAAATTCGACCCAATTTACACTGTTAACGATTACTACACTAACACCTTACATTCACTTACCCTTATCCTCGAGTGGCCTCCGGGCCTTGATAAGTGGTGACTCCCAAGGGGGGGGGGGAAAAAGAAAATACACGCACTAGCCACGAAGATGAAATATACCAAAATCACATAATTTGATCAAGTAGTTTTTTTGTTTTTATTGATTTATTTTTTATATATTCAACAATTCAAGCAAATCAAATTTCACAACTAAGCGGGTCGTAGTGTCGGTCATTACTTTCTTTCCAACTCGATGACTTTTGCAGGTTTTCGAGAAGGAATGGGTTAGGCGTAAAAGCACCTGACGATTGAATTCAACGGGTTTAATTTTTAGCATTTGATGTAATTGTAAATGCATACACTTTGTCCGACGCTAAAATAGAACATTGCCAATGGAACATTTCTATTTCGGGGCAGACAAGTAGTTTTTTGGACCCCTGACAAAAAGGAGGGTGGACCTGTAAATTCAGGTGCTCGATAAAAATGGCACCGGTAAAAATGGCAAAAGTGAATAACTAGATAAAAATGGCAAAAGTGGATAACTAGGTAAAAATGGCACCAAAGTGCACTAATTGGTTGGTCTCAAATTCTAAACTCGTTTTAACAGTGCTTGTTTTAAAAAGAGGGCCCCGTACCCCCTCATCCCTATTTTTTTAATTTTTTTTCTGTTAAACTCGAGAATAACAAAGTGTAATAACTGTTCTGATGCTTGCTACAGTACACTTCACCTACTTTCTCGTTCAATGAAGGAGAAATCCTTCTAGACTGAGGCAATTTTAATTTTTGTTCTGATCTAGAGTTCCCTTTTTAGGGGAGCTGGTTATTATGCACATTACAAAAACGACCTTGTGTTTAACTTTGACCTTTCGGGGAGGCCAGTAAATAGGAACACTCGAGATTAAAACAGTAGTCCAACCAAAGCGTGTTCATAATTTATAAAAATCGATTTTTTTTTTTAAGACCACTAAGCATATTTTTTTTTGGGGGGGGGTAACTCTTGAACAGCGAGGATATATCTAATTTTCGATGAAATTGATTATTGTAACATTTCTTGTCATTAAATAAATTTCTGTTATTGACTACTACAAAAAACTACTTCTACAGAATTTGAACCGAACTGTTCTTTTTAACCCTAACTGTAAAATAACACTTAAATAATTCAGTACTTGTACAGTTTAGTCAAGACATTAAAAAAATGAAAATATCGAAAAAAAAAAAAAAAGTTTAAATTGTATGTATACGGTATGGAACGAAGTTCTCCGAAAAAAAAAAAAAAAAAAAAAAATTCACTTAATTTTATCAAGTAGTATTTATTTATTTTTTTTTTTTACAGCGACAAAACAATTTGTTATGATACCGAGCAAAATGTTCGATTTTTAGGAAGAAAAGCTAGTATTAAAGATCGGAGAAGGGGTGTCAGCGCTTTAACTAGAGTTATCTCCCTTTGGCATTTCTAAAATTCAAACAAATTTTTTTTTTTTAAATCCAAGATGGCCGCCTTCAGCGCGCTCTCATTAAACGTGTTTTTCCGCTGTAAAAAAAACAAAACTACTTGATTAAATTAAGTGAAATTTTTTTTTGGAGTACTTCATTCTATAAACGGATACATACAATTTAAACATTTTTTAATGTCTTGACTAAACCGTACAAGTAAATTAATTTTTCTAAGTTTTCGTTTTCTACCTAGCTTTGAAAGTTTTTGGTCTCTCAACTTATTTTAAAGAGTTTATTTAGTTTAAAAAAAAAAAAAAAAATTAAAAAAAAAAAAAAAAAAATTAAAAAAAAAAAAAAAAAAAAAAAAAAAAGTAATGTCGAGTGTTAAAAAAATGTCGGACATATAGAAGGATAATTCTAACCGAAGTTTGGGAAAAGTCGGTTTAAATGTTGAAAATTGATGTAAGAATAATTTTAAACAATCAGTGAGTGGAGTGGGTGCATACTGCATGTGATACGAGTAAAAAAAAAAAAAAATCCAACCTTCATTTTTGTTTTGTTTAGCATTATTTATTTTTTAATACCCCAAAAGAATATTTTTAGGCAATGTCCAAGATCAGTGCCCAGAAGAAGAAAGAAAAAAAAAAATCAAGCTACCGGAGGTGGATATTATTATATAAACACAACCGGACGGAACGGAGTCAAAACGAACATATATTTTAGATTTGGTCCACCTCCACAATTTTCTTTTAAATGACACCCTTTTCGACTATGCTGAATACGAAAATCGCATTGAAATTTTGCAGAAATAATTAGTTATCGAGATATAAAAAGTTGTATTATGCATTGTATTCTTTGGCGGCCATCTTTTTTACGCGCGTGCAGTGTCAGTCATAGATGAGTAGATTTGTTTATGGTGCACGCGCACAAAAAAGATGGCCGCCAAAGAATACAACTTTTTATATTGCGATAACTAATTATTTCTGCAAAATTTCTATGCGATTTTCGTATTCAGCATAGTCGAAAACCTAGCAGTCGTCATTTAAAATAAAATTGTGTAGGTGGACCTAATCTAAAAATTTACCCAGATATTTATTTTAAAAAATTACTTTAGTTTTAACACTTCTTGTGGTATTACAACACAAACTAACAAAAAGAAATCACTTCTTGTATTGTCAAAAAAATAACATTTTATTTAGAAAAATTAATTTAGTTTTAACACTGTTCACGAAATAATAAAAAAGCACTTCTGCAGTATACGAACGGCGGCCATCTTTTTTAGTGGAATTTAGAAAAACTTGACCCCTTTTGCTAGGTAGGAAAACTGGTCCCTTATTGAATAAACATCGATTGAAAACACATTTTATGACCGTTCTTCAAGAAGATATTGTCTTTAAAAGAGAATACACATCCCATAATATTTTTAAAACTATTTTTACTTGTTTACCGTTTAAAAAAAAATTAAATTAATTTTTCTAAGTTTTCGTTTTCTACCTAGCATTGAAAGTTTTTGGTCTTTCAACTTATTTTAAAGAGTTTATTTAGTAAAAAAAAAAAAAAAAAGTAATGTCGAGTGTTACTTATGAACAAAAAATGTCGGACATAAGAGGATCACGTCTAAGGAAGCTAATTGCTCAACAATAGAAAATTTTAGAAAATATTAAGGTAGATATAGTTTTAAAACGAGCCCCCCCCCCAAAAAAAAAGAAAAGAAATTTGCATATTTTAAGGTAATAATGCACATCCCATAATATATTTTTTTTTTAAATATTTTTACTTGTTTATTGTTTTTTAAAAAAAAAAAATTGATATCTGGGCAGGACTGACTAAGCTGCTAAAAGCAGCCTATCCTGCCTTGACAGAGTACAAAATAGACTTCGTGGCTTAGTGGGGGATGCCCTTTTCTCTACCCTGCAACCCCTCTCTCACAGGACAGACGTTGCGAGCCTATCCTTGTTTTATCGTTATTTCCATGGCAGGTGAGGTGCTCGTCTGAACTCCAATCTCTGGTCCCCCCCTCGCCAATCTTTCACGAAAGACACCGGTCTAGCTGAATCCACTGTGAAAAATTCCCCCCACTCTTTATCTGTGCCTAAATCAAAACGTGGATTCCATGAACACAGTTTCTTTCTTAGAACTGCACGCGCACGCCTGTTCCGTCTGCCTGACGTGATCCTCTTATGTCCGACATTTTTTTTTCATAAGTAACACTCGACATTACCTTTTTTTTTTTAAAAAAAAAAAAAAAAAACTAAAACTCTTTAAAATAAGTTGAAAGACCAAAAACTTTCAAAGCTAGGTAGAAAAAGAAAACTAAGAAAAATTAATTAAATTTTTTTTAAATAGTAAACAAGTAAAAATATTTTTAAAAATATTATGGGATATGTATTCTCTTTTAAAGACAATATCTTCAAGAACGGTCATAAAATGTGTTTTCAATCGATGTTTATTCAATAAGGGACCAGTTTTCCTACCTAGCAAAAGGGAACGAGTTTTCCGGGGACCAGTTTTCCTAAATTCAACTCTTGTACGTGTCCCACGGGTTCTTTTAGGACTAATAAAAAAACATTCTATTTTTGGGACTACTTTAGTATATTTTTCCAACATTTTCTGTGTATGTCTATTTAACAGTTAGCACACAAAAAAATGCCCCCTCTCTCGGGTGGCCAGAAAATGGGTGCTCATTTTCAGTTAAAGTAATTTCTGCATATCATGAAAACTTTTTTTGCGACGGAAACGGTTTGCAGATTCGTTTTAAGCACAACGAAAACTACAAAAAAAAAAAAAAAAAAAAAAAATTTGTTATATACGTACGTGTAGCAGTATCAGAATTTTTGTAGGAATTTTTGACACCCCTAACACGAAACTGCGAATACAATATAAAAATCTCGTAATTTCTCTGTTAAAAGTGGGTTATTTATTTTCTTTATGGATTATACTTCCAAAATAAACTATTACAGTTGTTTTAAAAGTAATAAAAATATTTTTATTTTTTTTTTAAAACAGTAATGAATTTTCCGAACTCAATATTTTTCAATTTTTAAACTCAATATTTTTAAATTTTTAAATTTTAAAAATCTATCAAAATTTTTCTATTGATTCTATTTTTACGATATTTTCAGGGTCAATGTGAAATTTTATGTTCTTTCCAATAAACCGAATATAATATTTTAGACAAACGTTTTTTTTAAATTCACGCCCCCCCATTTTCACGCCCCCCCATTTTCACGCCCCCCCCCATTTTGAAATGTCTATTAAAAAGTAAATAATTAATTTATGTTTAATAGGTTTATATATCACAAATTGAAGAGAAAAGGTCAATAAATAATATATTCAAATTTAAAACAAAAAAAAAAATCAGTTTTTTAGAAATTTACCTGTAAAGTCCGAAGTTTAAAACCTTATTTTATAAGAACACATTTTTTCTTTTTGTCTTTTTTTTTTTTTTTTAATGAAACCTTGGTCCTTGCTCCTTTAATTGAAAAAAAAAATTAGGGCTTGAATTACATTTTTCGAGGAGTTATAAGCTTAGAAAGATAGGGGGTCGAATAATTTACGCCTCTCATTTTGAAATGTCTATTAAAAAGTAAATAATTAATTTATGTTTAATAGGTTTATATATCACAAATTGAAGAGAAAAGGTCAATAAATAATATATTCAAATTTAAAACAAAAAAAAAATCAGTTTTTTAGAAATTTACCTGTAAAGTCCGAAGTTTAAAACCTTTTTAAAAAAAAAAAAACACATTGTTTTGTTTTGTTTTTTTTTTTAAATAAAACCTTGGTCCTTACTCCTTTAATTGAAAAAAAAAATTAGGGCTTGAATTACATTTTTCGAGGAGTTATAAGCTTGGAAAGATGGGGTGGAATTATTCACTATTTTCACGAAATTTCTGACACTGCTAACGTACGTGAGACGAGACGGGCCTTAAAGTAAAATACCATAAATTGTTAGGTTCCGTAATTTGCTAGAATAATTCTAAATTTAGTAATCAAGTATATATATATATATATATATATATTATAAATAATAAATATAATAAATAATATATATAAATAATAAAATTTAAAAAAAAAAAAAAAAAAGCAATTTTCACTTTATTCTGAATTGAGTGAATTTTTTTTTTTATTATACTTAAAACAGGTCATTTTTCTTATTTCGAATTAATAATTCGAATTGTTTCTGCAATAATGTATACTATTGCTACGGATTCGGAGCATGCCAGCGGGGGGGGGGGGGTTAATGCACTTAGTGCCGCGGCGCGCTATTTTTTTTAAATCGTATTTCCAAGTTTAATTAAGGTTTTATATTTTTTTTATTCAATTGTAAGGTTAAAGTACAGAATAGGTACAAAACACTATCCCCCCATGTTAAGAATGGCTTTTTAAAATAACGTTATTATTTCAGCACGGATCATTAAGTGACTGCACTAGTACAAAAAAAAAAAAAATGTCTGCAACAAGACAACATCTCACTCGTAACTCTTACGGTGAAATTAAAAAAAAAAAAAAAAAAAAAAAAAAAAAAAAGCATAAATGCCTGTTGCAAGTTTAATTTTAGTTATATAAACACCCATTAATTTTATAATTCATCTTCTGTATCCTGAGCGTCGAACACTGGGAACGAAACCCTCACCCATCGCTCGAAGGAGAGACAAAAAGACAGAAAAAGAAATGGTCGTTTTTTGAGGTGTGTGTAATAACTCGTACCGGCATTCTAGCTTAGGGACAGAGATGAAGACGCCAAAGATAAGCAATAGACTTGCTATCAAGAATTTTCTAAGAGAAGAAACATAAAATAAATAAAAGCTTGAAAAAAAATAATGACAGGTAAATCCAAGCATGAACTTGAAATTTACCGGGGTAACAATGACAGGTTAGGGTTAGTTAAACGTGCAACCTTATAAATTGCACTAATGGCGTCTTCAAAACTCTGTCACGTTTTCAACAGGAAACATGGTATTTATAGATTGACGTCAGAGGCTAATCGACCAATTAAAACGGAAGTTACAAAGAGAACCAATCAAAGTTTGATACGTCATAATATTGACTAATTTACGTTCACTCTTTCTATTTATTTATTTCGTTTGTTTCCATCGGTTTCCAAAATAACCTATTCGATTAATATTTTCTTTTAATTAAGGGATTGAATAATTCGAGAACAAGAATTACAGTGTAGGTTGTGGTTGACAGAATTCAAATTAATGCACATTCAATGCTTTTGTTCGTGGAAAAGTGTCTCTTAGGATGAATATGTATATATAAAAAAAGGACCCTTCTACAGAATTGGGACGAGATTTTCTAGTCGATAAATGAAGTTTTCAGATTAAGAAAACAATGGTTTCAACTGATTTTTTTTTGTGTGTGTCAGTTCTAATAAGTTACAATGGTAGCTTCCAAATTATGCAGTCGAAATTACCTGGATATTACTGAATTATTAAAGAAAACAACTTTAATCGTGTTAGCAGGTGAAAAATTGCTGCCATTTTGTTTAAATCAAAACGGACCTCCCTTTTGAACTCTTCTGTGTCTTATGATTGTTTTCATCAAATTCTATTTTTTATTTTCTTTAATAAATAATTCTCTACCTTATCGATTTTCGTAATTTTTGGATATAATCATCTTAAAAATACGAGGAATACGTAGATGCCATTGTTTGCATGTGAAATTCAGTTTTACGATTTCCGAAATTTCGTCTTAATAATGAAGAAGCGCAAAAGAAAATATTTTACGATTTATGGGTTCTTTTACAGATTGGCACTTATTACTTATTAAGTAAAGAAAATACAGAACAGTTTGTATGATGCACGTACCAAACATGGAACGAAAATGAAATATTCCAAAAATCACGTAATTTGATCAAGTAGATTTTTTTTTTTCAAACAAATCACAGTCGTCGTGTTTTTGTCGGCCATGATTAGGTCGATGAAATAAGGGGGGACAACTCAAATCGAATTTGAGAGGTAAAAAATCAGCTTATTTTCAATGCAGTTTAGCAGTAAAATCGCTAAAAATCGTAAATTTTGATTTTCTTAGTTTCAAATAAAACTACTTGATCGATTTACCTAATTTTTAGAATATTCTGGAACAAGTATGTGCATCATCATACTCTGTATGTTTTTTTATTTTTAATTGCCGCCATAAGTACCAATTTGAATAAGCACCGATTTATGTACGACAATTAAGTACCAACAACTGCTCCTGCTGATTCTCTAATCATGCAAATTTTTTTTTTTGATGAAAATCGCTCGAGACAAGGTATGAAGCCACTTGATGTAAGGTGTTAACAAGGACGAAATGATAATTGCAAAAACAGGTGATACCTGTTGACCTTAGTCTTGAAAAGACCAAGGCTGTAGGTAGAAGGAAAACAGTGAGCAGGAAGAGAGTTCTTAAACCTTGTAGTTTTTTTGGGACATCATTTGAGCAACCTGTGACAACAGACAAAAAAATGAACTCGTTTATTTTTTACAAAGATTTTTAATGGAGAAAAAAAAAAAAAAAACATTGTACCAGTTTGTTTAAATTAAAACAGATTGCTTTGTATTCATTTCTTTAGAAATTAGTGGTCATGCCTGGCTGTCCATCATCACAGGTTACTCAGATGACAATATATTCCTGGGCAGCCCTGTCAGCATTTCCTGGTAGGAGTGTCTCAAACGACTACCTCAAACTAGGTGAATTAATAATTAAATACGCTTTTAAAGAATATAAAACTACACAGTATTTCCCCAGCAATATCAAATAAACACAATCCTGCTATGATTTGGGAGAAATTCCTAGAACAGATAGAGCCTCAAGTTAATTTTCGGATTGCACGTCTCAGCTTGCAAAATTACTCTCAAAATGAAACAGAAAATATTGATAACTAGCAGAGGTGCCCGGCGTTGCTCGGGTGTTTGGAGGTGTATGCTGTGCAAAAAAAGCAAAAAAACAAAAAAAATGGTTAATTTTTTAAAACTTTGACTCCTATTATGACCCCTTAAAATTTATAGTTTCAGGCTCAAATCACTTTATTAAGTTAGATCCAGGTTCAAGGAACCTATATCTAAAATTTCAAGTGTCTAGACCCAAAATTGTCAGAGGAGTTTGGTAGAGTTCTTAAAGGTCAAATCGTTGAAATTTGACCCCTTAACAGCCAAATTTCTGGCTGACACCCGTCACATCGATTTTCCCAAATCTCAGTACCCGGTATTTCAAATTTCGAGTCTATAGACTAAAAATTGACAGAGTTATTGCGTAGGGAAATGTACACAGACAGACAGACAGACAGACAGACAGACAGACAGACAGACAGACACGTTCACTTTTATAGATATATATATTTCCTCGTGAGGTGCAGGCTGCAAGCACACAAATGCAAGTTCAGAGAGGAACGAGAGATGGAAGACTGATAATTGTTGGAACTAAATTTCTGAAGTTGCTAAGGCAACTACTAAGCAAAAACGAGGCCATGTCTATACCGGAAGTGCTAAATATGTGTAGAAGCTATGAGGCTTCAATTGGCTACATGAAAAAAATGGGTCAACTACAAGGAAAAAGTGACAACCAACCAAATAAATGCAATAAAGCACAGACATGAGAGCACAGACGTCTGTGGTAGATGCGGGGTTCAGCATCAGCGTGAGAATTGCCCCGCTTGAGGCAACACTTGTGCAGCATGTGGACGTAAAAATCACTGGGCTAACATGTGCAAGATCAAAAAAGTAAAAAAAAAAACAAACAAACAAAAAAAAACTGACAAACAAAAAAAAACTGACAGACCAGCACAAACGAATACGCTTACTAAACATAAGAAATTTGTACCGGCACAACCTACATTTAAAAATCATCAGAGCTGTATAAACGTTCAGAACCAAGTAGTTGACGAATTTGAAAAGATGTCGTTTTATTCAGTTCAGGACCATGAAAAAAAGAGCTCTCGGTCAGAAGCATTCGCCACACTGGATGTTATACTACCAAACAGGAAAGGTGTTCATGAACTGAAGATCAAGGTAGACACATGTGCGGAGGGAAAAACACTCCCTTTACACACATTCCAGCAAATTTTTCCAGAATGTGTAGACCAAAATGGACACCCACACCCAAGCACAACACAGAATGAATCAGCGATTTTTACTATGTATAATAGCGCCAGCATCCCACAGCACGGATCTATAGAAATCCGATGTGCCTATAAATAAAGATGTATGGAGATCTGTGAAGTTCTAGGTGGTAATCTCCAATAGATCTACCATATTAGGATTACCCTCCCTTTGGGAATTAAATTACACTGTCCCATCGAGAAAACAAAATGTGCCCCGCTTTCTCCTCCAAATCATACCCCAATCGACTCTAGGAGAAATCTGATAGAATCATATCCAGACCAATTCGATCAAATTGGCAACTTCGCAGGGAAGTACCATATTGTACTTCGTCCAAACAACAATTCTATAATTCATACACCCAGAAAATGCCCCATCCACATGAGGGACAAGATAAAGGCAGAATTGGATGAACTGGTATCCCAAGAAATAATCCAAAACGTTGATGAGCCAACGGATTGGGTAAACAGCATTGTACATGTGCACAAGAGCAATGGAAAATTTGACCTATGCCTAAGCTCAAAAGATCTAAACAAAAATATCATGCGTTGTCACCACAAATCCCCAACCATGGAGGAACTCTCGCATAAACTATCTGGTTCTAAATTCTTCTCCAAGCTAAACACAAAAAATGGTTACTGATCAGTCAAACTTGACAGAGTCACAGTTAGTAACCACTTTAAATTCACCCTTCGACTGGTTGGTTGGTTGGTTGTTTTGTTTTACGACATTTCAACCCTTTTCAGGTTATTTAATGCCGAATCCAGTGATTTTGAAGAACAATTTTTTAATAGAATATATGTGTTTTTTTTTTCAAGTCGGTTTCTATTTAACCCATAGTTGGGACCCTAACAGGTACTACCACTTCGGGTCAAAGTGGACCTGGGAGCAATGGCAATTAAGGGGTGGCTTCATACTCCCCAAAGCCTGCAAGCTGGGACCTCACCATCGGATATAGTTTAAGATCATATCTAGGACCTCACCCTTCGGGAGATATTGTTTCAAAGAATGCCCTATTGAGAAGTGCCCGGGAGCATTAGCTTTGATTGATGACGTGATCATCGATGGAAAAACCAAAGAACCTGACCACAACTTACGAAAGTTGATGGAGACTACACAGACTGCTGGCCTCACATTCAACAGTAGCAAATATGCAACCAATCAGAAGCAAATCAGTTTATTTGGCTCTATCTTTGATGAGAATGGAATGCACCCAGATCCCCCAAAAGTGGAGGAAATAAAATCACTCCCAAGCCCAACTAATGTTACTGAGTTGCAAAAGGTACTTGGAATTATTACCTACATAGCACCAATCATTCCTAGGCTTTCAGACGTCACTGCAAACCTCAGAGAACTCTTGAAAAAAGATGCTGATTACGAGCAATAGCCACCAGAAATCGCTGCAACAGATAAATGACTTAATATGCAAGGATATGTTATTCTGCTATTATGACCCTTCAAAAAGGTCCATTATACAAGTGGATGTATCATCCAGAGGATTAGGAGCAGCCCTAATCCAAGAAGGCAGACCCATAGCTTTCACTTCAAAATCATTGACCAAAACAGAGCAGTAAATTTATACGAGTATAGATTTAATTGAGCAGAGAAGTTTTGATTAGGATTTTCTGACTTCTGAAATGCACGGCTCTTAAACTATCGACTCTGGCTTCTTTGATATCTCAACTAATGAATTTCCCCTTGTTTTTTTATAAGAACTCTGAAATTATACACAAACATTCTATGTTTTTCCTATTGCTGTAAAGTTCTAATTTAAACATATATAAAATATCTTTTTTTTTTTTTAATAATATATGTCTTCTGAGCTCATTATTTTGTTTTTCGTTTTTTGACAGTATAACATGTCTCTCGTATTTTCACACTTAATCATAAACCTTTTCACTGAAAATATTTTCTGAAACCGGTTCATCCCCAAAATACATCACCCAAATAAAATAACCCCCAAAATTGATGAAGGACATTCTCTGAAGGTCTAAGTCACATGAATAGAGAATCAGCAGGAGTAGTTGTTGTGCCTTGTCGTATATTTGTTGTGACTTAATTTGTTGTAAATAATTAGTTAAAACCCTTAAAAAAGAATCAACTAACCTCAAGTCTAAATCAGCATGTTCTTCATTATTTCAACTGAGTATGATCGTAAAACGAAAAATAAAAAAAGTGAGGTTTATTTGGTTAAATAAAGTCTAATTGTCCCACCGACGAAATGTAGCATCCCTCTGCCTGTTCTAAAAGTGTTTTAATGGTGAATGCTCCTATGAACTGCAAGCACTTGTACCCCCCTCGACGTAAATACCCCTGACAAATCCGACAAGCAGCTAAATCCCACCCCTTCACAGTAGAGATCCCTAGATGTAAGAGAGCCTTCTACTCCAGTAGTTTCTTCCTTAGGACAGCTAGACTTTGGAATTCCTTTCCGGGTTCCTGCCTTGTTTGGGGTGAAAATATAATAATAAAAAAAAAATTGTTACAATTCCAAAATAATAATAGCAGAGATCAATAGATTATGAAAGTACGTTTTAAGTAATAACTAGCCTGAGTGCCCGGCGTTGTAAAAAAAAAAAAAAAAAAAAAAAAAGTGGTAGTAGGCTGGCAGGCTCGAACCTGTACCACAAAGGAGGAAAAGAAAGTGAAAAAAAAAAAAGTGACGTCTTTGCTGTTGCGTCCATCACCAAACCGGAAGTGATGTAGGTTTAAATTAATGCTAGTCAATCGAAAAGAGGAGATGACTTTAGAAAATATCGGCGAAAAAAGCGACCCCTCCCTGTAGTAAAGTGCCAAGTTGAGGGTGAAGGAATTAATGCTTTTAGCAAATTTTTCGATATTTGTCGTCCGAAGGGTTAAGCTTCAAAACGATACTGATCTCATGAAAATTCGTTGCTTCTATCAAAAGTTTTAGGCAGACATACATACATACATATATACATACATAATGATTGCAACGTCTTGTCAGACGAGTGCCACTCCCTCAGACACTTAAAGTCCATGAGCCCAAAAATGACTTCCATTGCCACAGGACCATTTTTATAGACAAATGCCTGAGAGAGTATCTATATACAGATGATGTTACAGAGTCTTAGCTTTGTACGGCAGCTAAATCTCTCTCTCAGTTCAAAATGTTGAGATCCAGCAACAAGCAAGAGCAAGATAGCTAGCAACAAGTTAAACTGCAAACCAGCTTAATGCGGGTACTGGTCTCCCGCTTTATGGTTTTTTTAAATCAGAGATCTGCTTCTCCTAGAAAGGTTGAATTCATTATGGCTTACGGGAGCCCTCTCCACCCCAGCACACACATACACACAAACACACACGGTGCTAGTTGGCCATTGACCCCCCAAAAAAAGGTTCATTCGCCCTTTCGAATTAACATACATACATACATACAGACATACATACATACATACACACACATACATGCATACACACATACATACATACGTACATACATACATACATGATGATGATTGCAACGTCTTATCAGACGAGTGCCACTCCCTCAGTCACTGAAAGTCCATGAGACCAAAGATGACATTTTTTTTTTTAGTCCTGCCAGCGAATTCACACGCTCAAGCAGACATGACATTGAAGACGGTCCTTGGCATACATACATATATATACATATACACACATACATACAGATACATACCCATAAACACACACATCCATCCATACATACATACATACAAAATACATATAACACATATACACAAACATATACATACACATATGCATACACATATATACAAACATATACAAATACATACACATACATATTCACATACCTATACGTACAAATGTATGCACATATACATACATACACATAAAGTTACCTACATATACCTACACATGCATATATATGCACTTCTATGCATATATATATATATATATATATATATATATATATAGATGCATATATACATATACATACACGCATATATATATGATGATGATTGCAACGTCTTGTTAGACGAGTGCCACTCCCTCAAGTACTGAAAGTCCATGAGCCGAAAATGACTTTAGTCCTGCCGGCAAAATTGACACATACACACATACATAATACATACATACATACATACAGACATTTAAAGACAGGTGTGTTTAGATTTAGGCACAGATAGAGAGTAAGGGAAATTGTTGATAGTGGTTGGAGCTAGTCGGGTGGTTTTTGTGAAAGTTTGGCGGAGGGGGCATAGATTGGAGTTCAGTCGAGCACTTGGCATGAAAATAACAATAAAGCATAGACAGGCTTACTAGATTTCGAAGCTGGTTTTGAGCTCTATTACTTGGAACATAGGACGCTACTATTTGAGATTGTGTCTAACAGGAGACTGTGAAGAGTTGAGCTGAGAAATGTTTGTTCATATTACATTTAAACTTGCTTTTAGTTGAAATTGACATAAAAATTAAGTAGATAAAGTTGATTATCAATCTTTGTTATTCTTCTAAAGAAGCGCTATTTTCCTCTCTGGAAGAAGAATTAATATTATTGGAATCTTTTCTTTCTTTCCTTGTACACATTTTTGTGAATTATTCCATGGATTTCTGCCTTTAGATTATTATGGACCATCTTCTTCCAATTACAGGATTTCCTTGGAATTTACTTGTACAAATGGAAATTCTTTTAACTTTCTTGAAGTTTTACATTTGAATTTTACCGTCACTGGATTTTTTTATCTTCCACCAGACTATCCATTCATGTGTAATCACCTTTTTCTTCACCATATTCCCTCTGCTTAACTTATTTTGTTTTCAAGTAATATCTTTGACTTACTTGTTGTTTCATCAAATACTTCTGCATGTAAAATCCGATCCCGCATTTTGCTAATTCCTACCCTCTGATGAGAAGGAAAGTATTTCTTCGAAACTCCGTGGATTAAGGACTATCCTCTTATTAAGTGTTTCCTTTTCAGATTAAATATGTTTTTAACTCTTTTTCAAAGTGTTTTTGTAACATATTTTATTAACTGTTTGCTCATATTATAAGCTCTATTTCCTATTTGGTTTTATCGAGCTTTTATATCTGTCTGAGATAATTTTATAAATATTAATTTTTAAATATTTATAATTTACTTTAATTTTACCATCTTGGATCATTTTGGTAAATTCAATTGTAATTTTCATTTTATATATATATATATATATATATATATATATATATATATATATATATATATATAAAGCTGAATGTGTGTGTGTGTGTGTGTGTGTGTGTGTGTGTGTGTGTGGTCACGAATAGGCTCCTATATGCTTGACTATTTTAAAAAACTGATTACATATAATGATAGAAGATGTATCGAGACACAGGAATGGGTATGTTTGATCCTGCAGAACGGTGGTTCATTAAAATTGTGGGGTCTGTGTTTGCACCTGGTCCACAAAGTATGGAAATAAAAAATTAAAAAAAAAACGTTTACGAATGTTTTTGATATAGATGTAAATAAGAATACTTTGATAAGTATGTTTTAACTTAAATAGGGATGGTATAAT
>NC_136526.1:14223348-14277337 GCF_053919585.1 Euprymna scolopes
TGGTAGAGACAACTTACCTTCTTCGCAGCGGTCCTGGCAATACTCTCGATGTAATTGTTGCAACTCATGTTTCCTGAGAGCGTTAGGCCGAGGAGTTTAAAGGATGTACTTTCAAATAAGGAGTCATTGGCCATTGCTATTGGTGGTAGAGAAGGTTTCTTGTAATTATTGAAGGAAACGAGTTTAGTCTTGGCTGTATTGAATGTGACCATCCATTTATGTTCCCATTCCACTACAGATCGGAGGTCATCCTCTAGTGCTTCTGCCATTTCTTTAGATATGTGTTCATTTGTTTTCCTGTTGTGTCTGTTATAGAGTGTGGTGTCGTCAGCATATATACCCATCTCGTAGGCAATTTTGTCAGGGAGGTCATTTATGAATATTAGGAATAACAGAGATCCCAGGATAGACACCTGAGGCACTCCCGCATTTATATTGTATTGTTTAGATGTACGACCGTCGAGGACAACCTGGATTTTTCTCTTATCTAAGAAGGATTTAATTATGTCATGTATTCTTCCAGTGATACCATATGATCTGATTTTCCTGAGAAGACCTTCATGCCATACCCTGCCAAAAGCCTTAGATATATCTAGAGCTACCGCTCTACCTTCCCTCGCTTTGTCCAGTGACTTGTATATACGTTCTAAGATTACAGTTAGGATGTCTGCTGTTGAACGGGCTTGTGTAAATCCATCTTGTTGGTCAGTCAGAAGTTTAGCATCTGTAAGGTGATGGACTAGAGCTTGGTTAATTATTGTCTCAAATATTTTGGCGAAAAGTAGGAGGATGCTAATGGGGCGATAATTTACTGGATCAGTTCTTTCGGCAGAATTCTTGAAAATTGGTACTACAGAAGCAGTTTTCCAGCAGGCAGGAAAGCAAGATTCATTAAGGCATTTGTTGTAAAGTTTGTAGAGAACTAGAGCTACTTCGGCGGAGCACTTTTTTAATAGCACAGCCGGGAATTTAAATAGAATATAATTCCAATATTCCACGATATGAAGTTTAAAACATAAACTTTTGATTACAGTTTTTCAATTTAAAAAAAATATTTTCATATAATATAAAAAAATGACTATTCGCAATTATAAAATAGCAAATTTAACTCCAACTTGAAATTATTTTAATCATTAAAAGATGTTTATTTCTAGAGGCGGTCAACTTGATTTTAGAGCCGATTTTCCAAAAAAATGTATGGAGGCCTCTAATTAGTAAAATTAACATAAACCATACCCCGCCAAAAAAAAAAAAAAAAAAAAAAAAAAAATAATAATAATAATAATAATAATAATCATGATAATAAATAAAATAAAATAAACGCCGCTTCCCATGATTCAATTAAAGTGTTCAACGTCTTCCGTAAAAAGCATGAACATTTTTACAGTAGACACAAAACAAGGACAAGCTGAAAGTGTGTAACATCTGCCGATATTACATAAAAGTTTGAAATCCCTAATAAACATTGATAAATATTGTACTACAAATTACGTATTTAGAAATATTAATACGTACTGTACTAAAATTATGTATTTTATGAAGATTAATGCATATTATACTTAAAGTTACGTATTTTTTTGTACTGAAAATTATTGATTAAATATAAATACATATTTAACTAAAAATTACGTATTTTATAAATGTTAATAAATATTGTATTCAAAATTACGTATCTTATAAATATTGATACATATTGTCCTAAAAATTACGTATTTTATAAATATTAACACATAGTGTTCAAAATTACGTATTTTGTAAATATTAATACATATTATACTAAAAATTATATATTTTAGAAATATTAATACATATTGTACTAAAAATTACATATTTTATAAATATTAATACATATTGTACTAAGAATTACGTATTTTATAAATATTAATGCATATTGTACTAAAAGTTACGTATTTTATAAATATTAATGCATATTGTACTAAAAATTACGTATTTTATAAATATTAATACATATTGTACTAAAAATTACATATTTTATAAAGATTAATACATATTGGACTAAAAATTAAGTATTTTATAAATATTAATACATATTGTACTAAAAATTACATATTTTATAAATATTAATACATATTGTACTGAAAATTACATATTTTATAAATATTAATACATATTGTACTAAAAATGACGTAGTTTATAAATATTAATACATATTGTACTAAAAATTAAGTATTTTATAAATATTAATACATATTGGACTAAAAATTAAGTATTTTATAAATATTAATACATATTGTACTAAAAATTAAGTATTTTATAAATATTAATACATATTGGACTGAAAATTACATATTTTATAAATATTAATACATATTGTACTAAAAATCACATATTTTATAAATATTAATGCATATTGTACTAAAAATTACGTATTTTATAAATATTAATAGATATTGGACTAAAAATTACATATTTTATAAATATTAATACATATTGTACTAAAAATCACATATTTTATAAAGATTTATACATATTGTACTAAAAATTACGTATTTTATAAATATTAATACATATTGGACTAAAAATTAAGTATTTTATAAAGATTAATACATATTGTACTAAAAATTAAGTATTTTATAAATATTAATACATATTGGACTGAAAATTAAGTATTTTATAAATATTAATGCATATTGGACTAAAAATTAAGTATTTTATAAATATTAATGCATATTGTACTAAAAATTACATATTTTAGAAATATTAATACATATTGGACTGAAAATTACATATTTTATAAATATTAATACATATTGGACTAAAAATCACATATTTTATAAATATTAATACATATTGTACTAAAAATCACATATTTTATAAATATTAATACATATTGGACTAAAAATTACATATTTTATAAATATTAATACATATTGGACTAAAAATTACATATTTTATAAATATTAATGCATATTGTACTAAAAATTACGTATTTTATAAATATTAATAGATATTGTACTAAGAATTACGTATTTTATAAATATTAATACATATTGTACTAAAAATTACATATTTTATAAAGATTAATACATATTGTACTAAAAATTAAGTATTTTATAAATATTAATACATATTGTACTAAAAATTACATATTTTATAAATATTAATGCATATTGTACTGAAAATTAAGTATTTTATAAATATTAATACATATTGTACTAAAAATTACATATTTTATAAAGATTAATACATATTGTACTAAAAATTAAGTATTTTATAAATATTAATACATATTGTACTAAAAATTACATATTTTATAAATATTAATGCATATTGTACTAAAAATTACGTATTTTATAAATATTAATACATATTGTACTAAAAATTACATATTTTATAAAGATTAATACATATTGGACTAAAAATTAAGTATTTTATAAATATTAATACATATTGTACTAAAAATTACATATTTTATAAATATTAATACATATTGTACTGAAAATTACATATTTTATAAATATTAACACATATTGTACTAAAAATGACGTAGTTTATAAATATTAATACATATTGTACTAAAAATTACATATTTTATAAATATTAATACATATTGTACTAAAAATGACGTAGTTTATAAATATTAATACATATTGTCCTGAAAATAATACATTCGTGGAAATATTATTTTATTATAAGGAGACAATTTTGCTTGTGTAGATTAGTGAGCTTTTAAATCAACGTATTTTAGGTGAAATCACTGCTACGTACTTACGTGTGATGTCGCAATTTGTTTAAATTCTCAGTACATGTATTTTTAACACCCCCCCCCAAAAAAAAACAAAAACAAAAAAGAAACATATACAATTGACTTATTTAAAAATGTGTTTAAAACAGCCGACCTTTATTTTAAGTCAGGGGAAATAATTTAGTTTTATCAGACTTAATTAGTCGCATAACTCTTCCACGTTAAAACAAACATAGAATGAAATTTGATAATTCCATAAGCTTTACCTATAATTATTTTTCTGATGAATCATTTTCTGTGTTGTTTACAAATTTGTGCTAATTTCGACATGACACGTAAGTACGTAATAATGTTTTCACCCGAAATGCGTTGGTTCGAAAAACTGATTAACCTACACAATCACCCTAGAAACTTATATACGAACTAAAAACATTGAATGTGCTTCCTATTAATTCGTAGTCTGGCAATAGACAACACTGTTTTCGCTCTTAGCTTATTTAATCAAGTATTAAAAAAAGAAACGTGAAGTTGATTATTTGGATTTCTATGGAAACACAAGCGTAATAAAACAAGAAGAAAACAGTTACAGTAAAAAAAAAAAAATAAAAATATCATCATCATCATCATCATCACCACCACCACCACCACGTAAGTTAACATTCTGACGTGTAAAACTTTGATTGGCTCTTTTCGTAGGTTTCATTTTGATTGGCTGATTAGCCTTTGACGTCAATCTATAAATACAATGTTTTACATTGAAACGGAGACAGAAGTAGAGACGCCATTAGTGCCTTTTGTCACGTTAAACCTAACCCGACGGTCTTCTATCGGTAAATTTAAAGTTCTAGCTTGATTTACCTATTATAAATATTTCTTTTTTATTACTCCTTTTTAATTACTCTTTATTTTTCTTCTTTTTAAAATTCTCGATAGCGGGTCGATTGCTTATCTCTGGCGTCTCTACTTCTGTCCGTGAGATATGTCGGTACGAGTTATACCCCAAAATGGCCATTTCTTTGTCTGTTCTTTTGTCTGTCCTTCGAGCGATGGATTAGGGTTTCTTCCCCAATGTCCTACGCTCAGGATACAAAAGATAGATCATAAAATTAATGACCTTTTTTTTTTTTTCTCTAATGTATAACTAAAATTAAAATTGCAACATTTCATTTTTTTTTCTTTCTTCTCCCGTTGAAGTAACGAAAGAGAAGTTGTCTTGTTGCAGACATTTTAATATTTCAAAAGTTTCGTTTGTATTATTGTACACATAGATTCGAACAAAGTTGTCAAAAAAAAAACAAATATATAACAATTAAATGTTATCAAAAGCAAGATAAGTTATTTTTCTACCTAACTGGATAAGTTTTTAGGGTTTGTACTGTACACATAGATTCGAAAAAGTTGTCAAAAAACATATATAACAAATAAATGTTATCAAAGGCAAGATAAGTTACTTTTCTACCAAACTGGATATATTTTTCGTGTTTTATTCAATGTAACATATTTATTCAGCTCGAAAAAACATACAGTATTTACCGATGTATTCGAAAATTCAAGATGGCGTCTGATTCTCTCTTTAACACGGTAAGTTTGGGAAAAGTTGTTATAAATAAAAAAACTATACAAAATACTACTAAAAGCCCGCCGAATATATGTCAACCTATGTCACGGTAACATATTGAGCGAGTTTTTAACAGTATTTTATCTGGGTTTTTATTTATAGCACCTTTTCCCAAACTTACCGTGTTAAAGAGAGAATCAGACGCCATCTTGAATTTTCCAATTCTATACTAAAGCAATTTTTATTTTTACCTACTGCCAGAGAGCGCCCCTTTGGGGGGGGGGGGCTGCTTTTCGCCTATATTAAAAGCCATCTTGTGTCACTTGCTCTCGTAAGGAAGAAATTAAATAGCAATAGTGATACAATTTGCTTCACTCAGAACAGAAGAAATCCTCCCCTGGTTAACGACAGACTACTTGGATGGTAAGGTCACACATGAATACCGATGTGATCTGGCAAACTCCGAACGCGTGATTGTATTGTCATGCGATGCGAGCGAATTGTTAGGGGGCGATAACTCCAATTTCTTCTTGGTCAAATAACAAACAAGCATTTTTTTTTTTTCCGAACAGGAAAATATTAAAAAACAAAACAAAAACGTTTATTGTTTGAAAATGTATCAATAAATAATTGTAAAAACATTTATTTAAACGTCTCCGTAAGAAAATATGATTTTTAATAAAATAATTTTTTCATGAAAGCAACATTGGATTTTTATGAACTAAAGTTTTTTTTTTTTGTTTTTTTTTTTCGAACAAATAAATATTGTTAATGAAACATTTTTTCGAATTAAAGCAACATTGGATCCCCTCGCCCCGAATAATTTTGTAAAAACATTTTTTCCAAAACGGTCTATTTTTAAATTAAATTTTTGGTGCTTCTATACTTTATTGCCGAAATTGGAGACGCTATTTTATTTCACGCACATGCTGGCTGAGCATGTGCGTGAAATAAAATAGCGTCTCCAATTCATTCCAATTCTTCATGTGACATGCTGTCCAAATCCGGGGGAGAAATCATTATATTATAAACTATGGCCGAAGGGGTCTTACTAAAATTGTACGTCTACTTTATGTCTAATTGCTGATGATGGTTATGAAGCAACTTCTTAAAAGCCACTTCCAGTGTTTGCCAGTGGAAATTATCGTGTGCTATTTAATATATATATATTATCTTTGTTAACGAAAATACAATAATGTTCGGACAAGTGATCTTTTCCTAAGAATTTGTAAAATACAATAACAGATCTGCATAAAATAAAATTAGAATTATATTTAGTAATTTACACTAGTTTTGGGAGATTCAAAAACAAGAAAAGAATCGACCATTCGCATGCTGTTTGTTTTTGCGTTAAGCATTTTTGTAAAAAAGTGCTTCTTTTTTTTTCTTCTTTTTTTTTTCAGAATTAGGGAAATATTAAAAAAAAATTATAAAGTACGAGTCAAAAGGAAAATACTCTGGCCTACAAAAATCGACATTTCCAGGAGCGGGCGCGCCGGGCGACTAGTTATCTAATGCCTTTCGAAGTCTTCTAAAACGTTTTTAGTCATATGTCAAATATATACAGGGGAAAAAAGCGTAACGGAAGATTAGGTGACTACTGACTATGTGAGAAAATAAAATGCTATTGTTTCAGTTGTGTTTTTTGTTTGATTGTTTGTTTGTTTCCCCCCCCACACACACACACACTGTTTTGTAATCGTTTTTAGTATTATATTATAATACTTATAAAAATATATCACTTTATGGAATATTTATTTATATTTGGCAAGGTTGACTTGAGATGTCTACAAGATAGCGGCTGTGAACGAATGTAAAAAATTAAAATGGAACGGAACGCACATTTAAGCGAAACGAGATTATCGCGTGCGTCGACTGTACAGACTAGCACAAAAAAAAAAAAAAAAAAAAACTCGACTGCTGAAACTGCGTCAGTAACGGTTATCCCCTCCCCCCGACAAGAACTAATAATAATAATAATAAGCGTGTATTAATTTTTGACTAATCTATACTTGTTATGAATATGTTAAAAAAAAAACAAAAAAAAAAAAACACAGTAGAGTTTACTTTTTTGTTTTTTTGGAAAACAAAATGTGTTTCCTTACGGGTTTTGGGGTCGCTGACAACGAATCTGATATCCAACCCCGTTGTAAATTTACCGTTTGCATGGTACTATTAATCCCTGAACGCTTGGACTACGAACGAGCGCGCGGTAGCATACACAAATTTACATTGGTCGTCGCTCGTCGACAAGTACTTTTCCTGATAATGCGTTTATTATCCAGTGTATTGCGCGTTGCGAAAGCAACACATGGCGAAAAAGAAAAAAACAAGCATTTAAATTAATTTGTTGTTGACCCTTCAAAGTTGCTTTAATTAAAAAAAAATGTATAAAATTATTTATTTGTTCGAAAAAAAAAAAATAAACAAACAAACAAAAAAAACAACTATTTTATAAAAATCCAATGTTGCTTTCATTACAAAATTGTTTTATTAAAATTATATTTTCTTACGCAAACTTTTCAATAAATGTTTTTCCAATTATATTTTGATAAATTTTTATACAATAAATGTTTTGTTTTGGTTTTCAAATGGCGCTCGCCCAGTTTAAACTATTATGGATATGTCATTTCATTTTCCGTTTTTAATAATAATAAAAAAAATGTTCCATGAAGAACTTTCCCGTTCTAATTAATTAAATCGGAACATTTCCAATTAAACAATTACAGATATATGTTCTCTTTCACTTTCTTTATTTACCTTTTTTTCATAGTTCTTTCCGGAAGTTTAATTTCTTTTGTTATTTATTTCATGCTTCGGCCATAGTTTAATATGATTTCTCCCCTAAATTTGGACAGCAGGTGCGTGAAATAAAATGGTGTCTTCAATTTCGGCAATAAAGTGTACAAGCACCAAGTTTTTTTTTGTTTTTTTTTTACTAAATTGAACTTATTAATAATTGAAAAAGCAGTCTAGATTATTTGAATCGTTCAAACTACTGTTCTCATCTTAGATGCTATTGTCACAACGTTTTCGCCGATGTATCCTCCGACCTGTTTTGGATGCATCTTGTCAAACTCTGCAATCTTTCTCTCAAACTCAAGAATTCTGTACAGAATTTCTCACTGCTGATGCAATTCTCTACCTATATAAAAGCCATGTATGTTCAAGGATGGAGTACTGTTGCCACATCTGGACAGAAACTGCTAGAAGCACCTTATTCTGTCTTGACAGAGTTCAAAATAGACTTTGTAGCCTTGTGGGGGATGCCCTTTTCTCTTCCCTGCAATCTCTTTCCCACAGAAGAGACGTTGTAAGCCTGTCTCTACTTCATCCTTAATTTCATAGCAAGTGCTCGACTGAGCTCCAATCTATGCCCCCCCTGCCCGACCTACACAAAAAGCACTCGTCTACCTAAAACCACTATCAATAATTTACCCCACTCTTTATCTGTGCCTAAACCTAAACGTAGATTTCATGAACAAAGCTTCTTTCTTAGAACTGCACTTTTTCAGAACTCTGTTCCGTTTTCCTGCTTTCCAACTGACTACAATATGGCCGTCTTCAAGTCCATTGTGAACAAGTTCTTGATGAGCTATCCCCTTAAGAAATCCAATTTACCAAATTTTCACTACTAGCGATTACTACGATATTGTCTCATTGGTTACCGTGCACTCATTAACTCTTATCCTCGAGTGGCCTCTGGGCCTTGATAAGTGGTGACTCCTTTGTATGAAAATACAAAAACAAACAAACAATGAGGCATCTGGTACTTTTAAATGCTTGATTCTGAGTGACCACATGACAATTATTTATAGTTTATATATATATAAATTTATTTCAGATTGTTTCAGTGTTTCTGCTTTATGTGTATGCATACTTGTCTTTGTCTAGCCCCACTTCCAGGCTTTCAGGCTTGTACCAATGCGCGTTTCTTTTCTTTTCTTACATGGAGGTCACCACTTATCAAGACCCGGAAGCCACTCAGGGATAAGGATTATTGCGTGTACAGTAATCAATGGGATAGTATCGTAGTGATCGTTAGTATTGGATATTTGATAAAGTTTCTTACTTAAGGGGGTGGTTCATCAGGATTTGTTTGTATTGGACTTGAAGACATCCAAGTTGTAATCAGGTGGGAAACAGGCAAACGGAAGAGAGTTCCACAGGCGTGCACTTCTAAGAAAGAAGCTTTGCTCATGGAATCTACGTTTTGATTTAAACACAGATAAAGAGTGGGGAAAATTAATGACAGTGGTTTCAGCTAGACGGGTGTTTATCATGAAAGATTGGCGAGGGAGGGACCAGAGATTCGAGCTTAGACGAGCACCTGCCATGGAAATAACGATAAAACAAAGACAGACTCACAATGTCTCTTCTGGAAGGAAGGAAAAAGGGCATCTGCCTGGTTTAATCCACAGGGATGGCATGCTCTAGTTTTGTCAGCCATGGCCAGGTAGAAACATTATTTCGAATAATCCGAATAATATGAAATAGCTATCCGCATTTCAAAAATTTCGAAACATAAGATCAGGTGTTTTGTAAGTTTTTAGAATTAGGATTGATAATTTTGGATTATTCGAATTACTATTCTCATCTTTTTGTTTTAAACTCCTTTTCACCACAAACAAAACATATATATTGCCACATAGAATGTAAGGGGCTACTACTGAGAACCATATGTAACAGAGGTCTGTGGGGAGTTGAGCAGAGAGTTGTTTGTTAATACGATATATAAACTTTAGCAGGTTAGTACAGTCAGAGAAGCAGGTAACAGAGGGAATTTCAAGGTCTATCAGCCCGATGGAAGAAATTATTAGAGTAGAAGACTTTCTGGCACCTGAGGGCTTCAACAGTAAAGGGGAGAGATTTTGCTGGTTGTCGGATTAGTCAGGAGTATGTATGTCGAGGCTGCACAAGTGCTATGAGTTCGTCAGAGCACATTCTATTTAAGTACTTTTAAAACAGGCACAGGGATGCAACATTGCATCGATGGGACAGATGTTGGAGGTTGGCAGATAGTGAGGGGTCTATTATTGAAACATGTTGTTGGATATTAGACGGACAACAGCCAGTGATCTTGCTAAAAAATAGTTGATATTAAGAATTATTGTTTAGAGAAATAAAATTGGTCACTGGAATGTAAAAATGAGATTTAACTAAAATGTTTAGAAAATTAATTTAACTAAATATTAACAAAATATCGTAGATTGACCTTGAGCAGTGTCTGTGACCATTAGGTCATGCGTTAATGAGACATGTTGTTGGATCACTTACGTCACTGGAACTCATCAATGAAACGTGTCCTTTTCAGGATGGTGTATCGAAACTGACAAGTCAAAGACTAGAGTTGGGAGTCTAGGAGTTGTCGTCAAACCGGGCGAACGTACGTTGGTACGAGCTCTGAAAGCCTGGAACCGAGGCTAGATGAAAACAAGTATGTAGAAACGTTAGGCGGGCTCCAGAGAAACCCTGAAACAAATATGTAAAAAATTTATACGTATAAAATATAAATTGTTGTCCTGTGGTTCCTCAGAATCACGCATGTAAAGAAAAGTTTCAGGTATGTCTCATTGATCTATTGTGTGCGTATGATGTAACATTGTCACTGCACCCAGCAGTTGAAGACAGATGACCTTCGGATGAATAAATGTATGAAACTTTTTCCGTATTTCCTTCGAGCAATGTAATATAAACACTTTGATACCCTACTATCCAATATATAGACGTTTTGGTACTATGACTATATCTCTGCCTTGACAGAGTACAAAATAGACTTCGTGGCTTAGTGGGGGATGCCCTTTTCTCTACCCTGAAACCTCTCTCCCACAGAAGAGACGTTGCGAGCCTATCCTTGTTTTATCGTTATTTCCATGGCAGGTGCTCGTCTGAACTCCAATCTCTGGTCCCCCCTCGCCAATCTTTCACGAAAAACACACGTCTAGCTGAATCCACTGTAAAAAATTTCCCCCACTCTTTATCTGTGCCTAAATCAAAACGTGGATTCCATGAACAAAGCTTCTTTCTTAGAAGTGCACGCCTGTGGAACTCTGTTCCGTCTGCCTGCTTCCCACCTGACTACAACTTGGATGTGTTCAAGTCCAACGTTAACAAATTCCTAATGAACCGCCCCCTTAAGTAAGCACTTCATCAAATCTCCACACTAACGTAATGTACTTGCAATAACCCTTGTCCCTGAGTGGCTTCCGGGCCTTGATAAGTGGTGACCACCGTGTAAAAAAAAAAAAAAAAATCACAATATTTTTGGATCCTGTCTAAGAAGGAGAGACTACTGATAGATGCACCAGCACAGATGTGGCAGCAACATTCCACGCATGGGTGAATAGTGGCTTTGTAAAGATATAGGATGCTATCTATGGGATTAATGGACTATCTCGTGACGTCACTTCCGGTATGGAGTATCGGTACCCGGCAGTCTGAGTTTGGTATGTGATCAAGGCGGTCGGGTGCAAACACCCAACCGTTGAAGGATATTGCTCCACCTGTTTTTGCCTGTAATATATGTGAATACACGTTTCGTTCCTAAAAATCCTGTGTTCCTTTCGTTTATTACCATTTAACCCCATAACATTAATATGAGTAATTTTCTAACAGGGTAGAGAGAGCCCACCTTCTTGTAGCAGTCTTAGTCGTTATTTTCACAACATTGAGGCCAATGAACTTTGAAGTGAGTCTTTGGGCGGGGGGGGGGGGTCAAAGATTTAATTCTTAATTAGAGGTAAGAATTTCTAAATATATATATATTATTCAGACTACTGTTCTCATCCTGGATGTTATTCTCACAAAGATCTATACTAGCAGAGACATCCGACGTTGCCTGGGATTGAATAATGATCAACAAATCTTTTACAATCCCATATTTTCATTGTCATCGAAATCAGTGAATTTTTCAATCAAATCGATTGATTGCCTGCTCTAGTTAGAGACCCGTCACGGTACACTAGAAGGAAGTTTCACATGCCCCCCCCACTCCCCGCAGTGACTTATTCCACAATACATTGTAGTTTACATTGCACTGTAAAGAACCTGCTGTTGATTTTATAAAATTATTTTTTATATATAACTAGCCTGGGTGCCTGGCGTTGCCCAGGTGTTTGGAGGTGTAGGTTGAGAAAAAAAACAAAACAAAAAAAAACGCGGTAGTAGGCAGGCAGGCTTGAACTCGTACCATGAAGGAGGAAAAGAATGTGAAAAAAAAGGTAACGTCTTTGCTGTTTCGTCCATCGCCAAACCGGAAGTGGTGAAGGTTTGAATTAAGGCTAGTCAATCAAAAAGAGGAGATGACGTTCGAAAATATTGGCGAAAAAAGCGACCCCCTTTTGTAGAAAAGTGCCTAGTTGAGGGTGAAGGAATTAATGTTTTTGGCCAATTTTTTGATTTGTCGTCCTAAAGGTCGAGCTTCAAAACGATACTGATCTCATGAAAATCCATCGCCTCTGTCGAAAGTTTTAGGCAGATATACACACATACATACATAAATACATTTACACAGACAGGTGAGATTTATATTATAGATGGCTTGAATTAAAGTTTAAAATACAAAAGTCAAGTATCATGCTTCAATTGTGCTCTAAACAGAAACATTTATTTCGAATGTGCCCCTGTTATATCAAAGAACCTACTGTTGATTTTATATGTTGGGCCTTCCAGTTCATGTGGTAATAACATTTCTCAAATGCACTTGTTAGGTTGTGTAAGGTGTTAACTTAGGTCAGAATCGTCAGTTCTTTTTTTCTTCGGATTTTTTCGACTATTGATACTTATTGAAGACATTCTAATATAAAACCTATCTTAAAGCATTGCCAGGCACATCAAGTACGTTCGTGTGAAATTTCATAAAAATCAACCCAGTCATTTTCGAGTCCATAGAGAACTCACTCACTCACACACACACACACACATGGACACACGCACACAAAGTTTTTTTATATAATAGATAAATATTTTCTCCATATCTAATTTCTCATCCATCCTCATTGTCTTTCACTTTTTAATATACAAATTGGTTATCCTCTCTCCATCTAATAGTCTGAATGATCCGTTTCTTATCTTAAAAATACTGAAACGTTATGCCAACTCGGTTGTTTCAAATTCACGCATTTTTTTCAGAATTTTAAACTAGATAGCAAAACTGGAATAGATACATTGAGAGCATTGCCAAGGCTGCTGTAAGGAAGGTTGGCTCCCTCTACCGTGCTAGAAAACTACTTACGCCTGACAGTATCCTATACCTCTATAAGGCAACCATTCGCCCATGTATGGAGTACTGTTGTCACATCTGGGCTGGTGCATCTGCTGCTTGTCTCTCGCTCCTGGACAGGGTTCAAAAGAGAGTCGCCAACCTGATAGGTCCTGAACTGTCATTTAGGCTTCAGCCTCTATCCCATCGACGAGATGTTGCATCCCTCTGCCTGTTCTACAAATACTTTAATGGTGAATGCTCTGACGAACTGCAAACACTTGTACCTCCCCAACGTAACTACACCCGACAAACCCGACAAGCTACTAAGTCTCATCCCTTTACAGTAGAGATCCCTAGGTGCAAGAAAGCCTTTTACTCCAATAGTTTCTTCCCCAGAACTGCGGGTCTTTGGAACTCCCTTCCGGGATTCTGCTTTCCCAACTGCAATGATATGCAGAAGTTCAAGTGTAATGTTAACAAACATCTTTCTACTCTTCTCACTTCATAATGACCCCGCTAATTAAGTCCCTAATAGTAGCCCCCTGCTTCAAAGTGGCACTGTGCCTTGTTTGGGGTGAAAATTGAAAAAAAATAATAAATAAATAAAAAAAATAATAATTAATCTTTTTACTTCATTATTTTCATGGAAAGTGTTCGACTGAGCTTCAATCTATGGTCCCCCCTCGCCAACTTTCACAAGAAACACTCGTCTAGCTGAAAACACTATCAATAATTCCCCCCACTCTTTATCTGTGCCTAAACCTAAATGTAGATTCCATGAATAAAGCTTCTTTCTTAGAAGTGCACGCCTGTGGAATTGTCTTCCGTTTTCCTGCTGTCCAGCTGTCTATAATATGGTTGTCTTCAAGTCCAACGTGAACAAGTTTCTGATGAGCCGTTCCACTTAAGTTAACAAATTTACTGAACTTCCATTACTATCGATTACTATATTGTCCTTTTGACTACTCTACACTCTTTAACCCTTATCCTTGAGTGGCCTCTCGGTTTTGATAAGTGGTGACGCCTATGTAAAAAAAAAATTTTTTTTAAATATAAATAAAACAGTAGATGTATCTATGTGTGTATGTATGTATGTATGTAAGTATGTGTGTATGTATGTGTGTATGTATGTGTGTATGTATGTGTGAAAATATTTAATCGATAAACTCTTAAACTACTGGTGACATAGCACTGAACTTAATAGGAAATAGTAATCATTAGGTACCTCCAACGTGTGCCACAGTTTTAAACCCCTCCCCCCTGTATGTAACACGATGTAACACGATGTAACTGTAATTTAATTCAATATTATCATCCTAACTTTTTTACCATTTAAAAGGAGAAGTTTCAAATAAACTGCTATTATTAAAAAAAAAATTTACAGCATACAAAAATAATGAAAATGCGAGACAAAAACCGTATTTACATTATCGACGCTTTAAAATAACGTTCCTATGTAGTGACGCTTTTTAAGCCATAGACACACCCATGTTTTTAAAATCTAGCAAAAATCAAATAATAGTAATATTTTCGTGAAATTTTCGATATTTATTCATTATTAAATAAACTTACATAATAAAAGTAAGTTTCGTTAAACATATTAGAGGATATATTTTTGAGGTGTTCTACCCCTCCATATTCCATGTTACAAAAACTAAGAAAACTAAATATATATAAAATCCCATCATTTTTTTCACTTAGCTTAAAGTTGTAAATAAAATTGGACATAAAATCAATATTATGTTAAAAAAAAATAAACAATTTTTCTTAATTTTTTTTCTCTCAATAATATAATTATTTGAATTACAAAAAAAAAAAAAAAAGCAGAATTCTAAAAACTAATTCTTTTTACAAAGCTTTGAATGATATAAAATTTAAATATTACGTGATATGGAGTTTATACAGTTTTTTTTTTATATAACACGATTCCAATAATAAAAAAATGTATTCATATAAAAGGATATATGACACTTGAGATAATAAAAATTACAAAAGCAAAATCGACTACAAAAAATTTGTTTGGATTTGATTATTTAAAATGACAGAGTGTGATATTCAAATTTTGCGCCATTTTTCCAAAAAAGTATGGACGCCTGTAAGCACAGCATCTTTAGATACATGTATCAACAGAACAGGTTATAATTAATTTAATCTGTGTAGTTCGTTATTAAAAATCCATTTGTTTTACAAAAGGTAAATCTTATATTGTTTTTTATCCATTTTTTTATTTATTGTACATTTTATTTATTCATAAATTTCTGCATAAATGATTTTCCATAGAAATTGACCAAAACTATTGTAAACACATGAAATGATGACGTCGCTATTTATTGTGTATAATAATGACGTTTTACACAACGGGTTGCAGGTACCTAGTAATCATACACTAAAAATGGCTTATAACGAGTAAAATCTTTGTTTGGATGGATGAATACTGCATACAGAAATATATCAGCAAGTTGAAATGCAAAATGTTCATTTCAACTTGATTAGTTTTACTCATGTGCAAATGCAATCATAGTCATAGCTAGAAATCGTTTTAATTTTTAACTTTTCTTATCTATCTATTAAATTAACTGAAATGGTAGGGACTGCATCTAGGGCACTATATGTTTTGGTTTCGATTCCAGCTGATGGCACCCAAGTCAATTTTTTTTTTTTTTTTTAACTTTTGTTACCAGTACTACATATTAGGTACAATATAATATTCAATAGAGAACTGTCTCTGTAATAATAGATACAAAATCTGCATGAATTAAAATATATGTGAGTATATTTTACAACTTGCAAGACCGGACACCTCTTGTCTTACTAGTCTATCTATTAGTGATGGGACGATTCTATTATTTTTCTGATTCTAATACAATTACTGATTCTGTACTAAATTCCCAATTCCAATACAATTACTGATTCTGATTCTTTACAAATGTTTCAATATTTAACTATAATGTGGTTATTTTTCATGAATATTGTAAAAATACACGTTAATTGTGCAGATATTTTTTCAAACATAAAAATACACGTGTGTGTGTGTGGGGGGGATAATCTATCGATTTTAGTTTTACTGGAAGTTAGAAATCAATCAATATTTATTATTTTATTATTGCTATCAGCAGTGGAAGATTTTGTTTTAAACAAAATCAAATCAAAAAAAGACAAAAGAATCGTTTTTTTGGCATCCGAAAATAAGCAGAAATTTTTCCGATTCTGATACTGATTCCGATACCAATTAATCATTCCAACACTACTATCTAAATAATAATAATAATAAAATTGATAAGACTTCCATATAACTCCGGGGGGGGGGGGTAAAATTAATTACCTGTAAGAATATTACCAATTTATGTCCCTTTATGATGATAAAAATCAAGATATTATGATACTAAACCTTGTGTCTAGAATCCTTATTCTAATTTTCATCAAAATCTATTACATGATTTTGATTGTAAAAAAATATCTAAAATTTAAAGCTTAAGGTTAAAGAGTCTTAAGAACAAATTGAAATTCAAGAAATCTTGCTTAATGAGTATGATTTGAATTTAATGTAAATCTGAAATATTTGAAGATAAAATATCATTTGAAATATCAGATATTATGTGCTCAAGTTAGGAGTGCTCATTATGTGCTCAAGTAAGGAGTGCTCATTACTGGTTGATCGTAGAAACTTTGTGGGTAGATTGCATGGTATTGAAAAAAAAAAAATTGGACAAATACTTAACATAATTAAATCCTTCTTAAATAAGAGAAAAATCCAGGTTATTTCCAACAGTCGTACATCTAAACAATATGATATAAATGCAGGAGTACCCCAGGGGTCTATGCTTTGACCTTTATTATTCCTAATATTCATGAATGACCTCCCTGATAAAATTGTCTCTGAGTGAGATGGGTATATTTGTTGATGACACTATGATCTATAACAGGCACGAGGGAAAAACAAATGAACACGTATCGAAGAAAATGGTAGAAACACAAGAGAAAGACCTCCAATCTTTTTTTTTTTTTTTTTTTACACAGTGGTCACCACTTATCAAGGCCCGGAAGCCACTCAGGGATAAGGGTTATAATCAGTCGTGAAATGGGGACAAAAATGGATGGTCATGTATGTATGGAGTATTGTTGTCATATTAGGGCGTATGCATCTGCTACAAGTCTCTCGCTTCTGGACAGGGTTCAAAAGAGAGTCGTCAACCTGATAGGTCTTGAACTGTCTTCTAAGCTCCCCCACCCCCTACTAGCAATGAATAAATAAATATCTAAGGAAATGTCAGAAACCTCCAATCTGTAGTAGAATGGGAACAAAAATGGATGGTCACATTCAATGCCGCCAAGGCTAAGCTTTTTTTCCTTCAATAATTACAGGAAATCTTCTCAACCACAAATAGCTATGGCTAAAAATACATTACCTGAAATTACTTCCTTAAAACTCCTATGATTAACGTTCACAGGAAAAATGAGTTGGAACAGATGCAGTGAGAGCATTGTCAAGGCTGCTGCGAAGAAGGTGGGCTCTTTTTACCGTGCTAGAAAGTTACTTATGCCTGTACCTCTACAAGTCCACCATTTGCGCATGTATGGAGTATTGTTGTCACATTCTGCTACTAGACTCTTACTCCTGGACAGGGTTCAAAAGAGAGTTGCTCACCTGATAGATCCTGAACTGTCATCTAAGCTTCAACCTCTGTCCCATCGATGAAATGTCATATCCCTCTGCCTGTTCTATAAGTATTTTAATGGTGGATGTTCCAGCAAACTACAAACCCTAGTACCCCTTCGACGTAAATACCCTCGACAAACTCCACAAGCAGCAAAATCCCACCCCTACACAGTAGAGATCCGTAGATGTAAGAAAGCCTTCTACTCTACCTTTTTTCTTTTCCAGAACTACTAGTTTGTGGAACTCCCTTCCGGGTTCCTGCTTTCCCAATTGTACTGACATGCAGAAGTTCAAGTGTAATGTGAACAGACATCTAGCTGCTCAACTTCCTACATAGTACCCGTGCAACTTATGTCCCTAATAGTAGGCCCCTGCATCAAAGTCGCACCATGCCTTGTTTGGAGTGAAATTGTAATAAATTGTAATAAAGAAAAAAAAAAAACGTTAGTACTGGCAAATTTTCAGAACCTCACAGCAGAGCTGGAGACACAAGAGCCGTCATGTGCGCACATTGAGAATGCACGCTAGATAAAGCATTAACAATTGTCCGTCAGAGTTCAACAAACGCTTTAAAGACTTTGCTTTACTCGAGTTAATCGCTACATTCGTGTGTTGCCCTTTCTAAAAAGATGCTGAGGTTGTTCCACTCGCATCGAAAATTGCAACCTGAACTCTTCTGGAATGAGGGATGAGATTCTGACACTAAGAGCAAACATTCAGCTGATGAAGAACTCATAGACAATTCTGGAACTTACAGAGGACCCCAACATCAGTAAATGTGCTAGCTTCTTATTTATTTATTAAAAAGGAGGACAGAAAGCGACATATATGCTTTCTTAATTCATTATTTTGTCTTGTTTACCGTGCGACAATGAACTTTCTTTTTACAAGCAAAGCTGGCGACACAAGAGCAGTCATGTGCGCAGCTTGAGAGCGCACGCTTGATAAAAACAAATTGTCGATTGTCCGTCAGAATTCGACAAATGCTTTAAAGACGTTGCTTTACTCAAGCTAATCTCTACATTCGTGTGTTGCCCTTTTCTAAAAAGATGCTGAGGTTGTTCCACTCGCATCGAAAATTGCAACCTGAACTCTTCTGGAATGAGGGATGAGATTCTGACACTGTAAGCCGACATTCAGCTGATGCAGAGGTCATAGACAATTATGGAACTCACAGAGGACCATAACATGAGTAAATGCGCCATCTTCTTGATTGCATTATTTGGCTTCACTTATTTATGCGAGTTCGCCTTTTTTCCACATGAAAATCATTAAATCCAAATACCGCTCCACCATGACTGATGAGCATCTATAAATCTGTTTGAGGCTGGCTGTTAGCAACTACTGTCTGGACTTTGCATCCCTGACTGATTCCATCTAATGCAAGTCATTAGCATAACGACCAAAAAATGTACAGAGTTGGACTGTGCAATATGGGTTGATGCAATAATGCAAAGTACAAATGTATAAACTGTACGTTAGTGTGGAGATTTGGTGAAGTGTTTACTTAAGGAGGTGGTTCATTAGGAATTTGTTAACATTGGACTTGAAGACATCCAGGTTGTAGTCAGGTGGGAAGCAGGCAGACAGAACAGAGTTCCACAGGCGTGCAGTTCTAAGAAAGAAGCTTTGTTCATGGAATCCACGTTTTGATTTAGGCACAGATAAAGGGTGGGGGAAATTTTTCACAGTGGATTCAGCTAGACGGGTGTTTTTTGTGAAAGGTTGGCGAGGGGGGACCAGAGTACTGTGCAATATGGGTTGATGCAATAATGCAAAGTACAAATGTATAAACTGTACATATAAAAACAATTTACAACATATTTATAAATAAAGTTTTTTACATTTTTTAGTAGGTGGTAGATCATTTAGACTTAGTCCTGTCATAAGTAGCTCCCGTGCTGAAAATTATGGGTGTGCACCATTGAGTTAAATGGTTACAAGCTCCCATTAATTCCATAAAAATGATGAAAACTACTTAATTGATTTTAGGAATATGATATTTTCAGTAATTGCCTGTATTTTTGAGATGAGGTGTTTCCATTGATTGAGATTGTCGGACTGACTTCCTCATCTTGGTTGTTATAGCCATAACGTTTCGGCCGTTTTGCCCTCCGGCCTTCATCAGGTGTTTTGTATCAAACTGGGGAACCGTTTGTTAGGAGTCTCGAACCCAACCCTTTATTATTATTACAGGGGTACCGTGTTCTAGCTGGAGTCCGAACATGCTACCCCTATAATAATAACCCTTATTTGTGTGTACAGTAATCAATGGGATAGTGTAGCAATAGTATTGGAGAATTGGTAAGGTGTCATTACTTAGGGGGGGGGGCGGTTCATCAGGAATTTGTTTGTGTTGGCACAAACTGAAGACATCCAGGTTGAAGTCAGGAGGGAAACAGACAAGCAGAACAGAGTTCCACAGTAATTAGTAAAAACCTGAAAAGAGTGCTCAATGAGGGGGAGAACTGTCGACTGTCAACACAACGGTTCTAGGTTCAATCCTTGGCTTGGGAGAGATGCTAGTCTAGTGGCACTGATGAGTTGTGATACAACGAAACAGGACTTTAGGCGATGACTACAAATATATATATATATATATATATATATATATATATATATATATATATATATACATATATATATATATAAAATGATAGTTGTGTAGTTCCAACGAGAGATAAAAAATGTATATTTAAAAGAGTGTAGCCATCAACAATTGTGCGTTTTTCAGCCTTTTATCATATTTTTATTTTAAAATATTTTTATAACGTGTTTCAAGCTTTATTTCGCTATCTTCAGATATTTTCGTAAAAAGTTTTTTTTAATGAGAGTTTGAAACAAACAATTAAAAATTATACGTGTGTATGTGTATGTGTATGTACACACATGTGTGTATATATATGTGTGTGTGTGTGTATGTATGCGTGTATGCGTATGTGTATGTATGCGTATATATATATCATCTGTTATCTATTCTCCATCGTGTTTGTGTGTGTACGTGCACTTATATTGGGTGACTGAATACATGTATACATATGTGCTTGGATTAGGAAAGAAAGAAAACTTCAACCAATATATATGTAAGGTATAGGTGTATGTATGAATATGTACGTGTGTGTGTGATAGTGGATGCGTGTGTCCATATATGTATGGGTGGATGGGTGTATATGCACCTGTATGTATGTGTGTCTATATATATATATATATATGTATGTATGCATATATATGGGTGGGTAAATGCATTCGTGTATGTGTGTATATGGATGTATGTGTATGTGTGAGCCCCTGCATATGTCTCCATATATATGCATGTGTGTATGTATGTGTGTGTGCCTGCATATGTATGCGGATGTATGTGAGCGTGTATGTGCATACATGTATGTATATGTATTTTTTAAATTTTTTTTTATTTTTCTTCCTTTGAAGATTGTAATGCTGGGTATGGAGCAGCCAAACAAGCTACCAATATTGCCCCGCTTTTTTATTGAAACCGACCGAGAGCTCTTTTTAGTATCCTCGCTGTTCCCTTAAGTGCAATTGGCTGGATCTCTTTTGCACTTGGTTCACCAGGAATATTAGTTAGGTAGGACTTTAGGTTCTTCTTCATAAGCCCTGTGGCACCTATAATAACTGGTATGATCGATATCCCCTTTAGGTTCCAGTTTCTTTTCATATCATACATGAGACCTTGGTATTTGGTCTGTTTCTCTCTTTCAGCTCTGTTCAGTCCTCCATCATTAGGGATACTCACTTCAACCAAGGTTGCCACTCTCTCTGACTTATTCCATATAACTATGTCAGGTTTCACAGCAACATTTTCAAGGTAGGTGGCTGTAGGGATTACATGGTCGTAATGTATGGTATATGAGTCATTTTCAACTGTTCTTTCAGGTTGATGCTCCCAGGACTTGCTGCTACACTGGATATTTAATTTTTTACAGATGGTCCAGTGGAGGTACTTGCATACTCCATCATGTCTCGCTGTATAGTAGCCGTCCCCTAGAAGAACTTTGCAACTTGATATCAGATGACCAACACTTTCCAATTCTGTATGGCAGAACCTGCAAGTGTATGTATATGTATGTGTGTGATTATGTGTGCGTGTGTGTGTATATCATCTCCTACCTATTCTCCATCTTACTTGTGTGTGTGTGTGTGTGTACTTATGTTTGAATGATTAAGTACATGCATGCGTGTTTTGATTGGGGGAAAAAAAAAGAAGATTTAACCAATATGAGTGTGATATATAGGTTTGAAGACAGGTTGCCGCAAGTTCCTTGCAGACGCAGACTATCACCAGGCGCCACCGGTTGCTGGCAGACGCAGCTGGATTTAAGAGCAGACAAACAGTTATAGCGCTGAATACTCGCTTGCATTCCCGCTCATTCGGTGTTAACCGGTTTCGCGACGTGGACGCATGGGCGTGAATTTGTCTGTCAGAGGTTATAAGTGACACACGCCTTATGGAACCATTTTATAGAGCAGTGGGGGCTCATACCCATGGAACGACTGTCGATAATCGGCGGCTCCATGGTCGGACTATCCCTCTGCGTTTGCTGACAATCAGCGGCAAGGATATCCGTTCCTGGGCACACACCCACAGTGTACACTTGCGACTGGCGTCCGCCTGTGGTTACTACCGCCAAGAAACTTCATGAGAAATATGCACAATTATACAACTGCGGACCCTACTACGGCGTACGCTGGAGCCGACGCGCTTGTTCATTCGGTGGAACAAGTGTTAAATTTGCAAGCCGGAATGCTTCGAAGAAGACAGAACTACTTCTTCGCCTGTTGGAACATCCAAACCCTGAGATCTGAGGCGGCACAAGCCCTAACGGTGCGCTCTCTACACCAATACAAGGTGGACGTCGCATGCTTGTCTGAGGTCAGATTACCGGACAGTGGTCACCAATCCATCAAGGTACCACAAGAAGATACTTCCTACCACCTCTATCACAGTGGGGTAACGGACAACTCAGGACTTTATGGCGTCGGAATCGCTCTGAGCGACCGCGCACAAAAATCTCTTTTGGACTGGGAACCCATTTCCCCTCGTCTTGCCCGAATTCGGCTAAAAGGAGTTATCCACAATGTCTCTGTCATCGCAGTCTATGCACCCACGCTAGACTCAGCCGACGCTATAAAGGATACCTTCTACAACGAATTACAAGCTGCCGTCAATGGAACCCCCGCCGGCGACATGCTTGTCATAGCAGGTGATTGGAATGGCAGAACTGGCAAGGCGGATGCTCAAACAAGATCTACGCTGGGCCCATTTGGCGTCGGGAATCGCTGTGCCAATGCCGAATGTATCATTAACTTCGCGATGAACAATCACCTCATTGTCTCCAAATCGAAGTTTCAGCATCCAAATCATCACCTGGTGACGTGGTACTCGAATGACGGTGTCACGGCGAACCAGATAGACTACATTTTGATACGCAAACACTGTGTAAGCAATATGCGTGACTGCCGCACTTACAGAGGTGCTGAAACAGGAAATACCCATGGATCGGATCATGTCCTTGTTAGAGCCAAGCTCACAATGCGACTGAAGGCCAACAAACACGTTTCCCATCAAAAACGTCTTGATATCACGAAGCTGAAAGTGGACGACACTGCGACTCAGTTTAGACTGGACCTACGCAACCGATTCAATGGTTTACAACCAGAAGAATCGGTGGAAGATATATGGAAAGCACTCAAAAAGGACGTCACTGAAGCAGCGGCCAACACCGTGGGTTTCACAAAGCGCCGTCAAAAGGACTGGATCTAAAGTTGAACGGTGAAATTGGGTGAGGAGGCTAAACGTGCCAGACTCAACGGAGATGCCAACTATTGTCGCCTTCGCCGAGAAACAACGCACTCTGCCCGCAACGACCGCAATGTTTACTGGCACAATATCGCAACTGACATGGAACATGCGGCCTCGGTAGGGGACTCCCGCAAGTTATATCAACTATTGAAGTCCAGCACACAGACGAGGTCATCCGTGAGCGAATCCATCCACAACAGTGGAGGTGAAATCATTACTGAGCTAAACGCATGATTGGATCGGTGGCACGAGCACTTCCGTGAACTCCTGAACCACCAGCCTCCACCTACAATACCAGGTCAAAACACCCCCACCGCTGCAGATCTCTACGATTGCTCGTCGGATACCCCCAGCCATGAAGAAATCAGAGCCGTCATTGCCAAGTTGAAGAATAACAAAGCTCCAGGCGAGGACGGTATCCCGGCTGAGGTCTACAAGACCGGAATCGATGAATTAACCCCTCGCCTACACCAGCTGATTTCTGAGATTTGGAATAGTGGGGAGATTCCCCAAGATTGGAGTGACGCCATCCTTATTCCCTTTTTTAAGAAGGGTGACAAACGGACATGTAGTAACTACAGAGGCATCAGCCTTATAGATGTCGCTGCCGAAGTCTTCACTATCCTCATTCTGAGACGGTTTCAATACGAAAGGGACAGAAGGACTCGTCCTAACCAATGCGGATTCCGACCTGGCCGCGGATGCGTCGACCAAATATTCACACTGAGGCAAGCCTTGGAACAGCGCTGGTGCTACCAACAGTGTACAATCGTATGCTTTATCGACTTCGCTGCCGCTTTTGACTCGGTCGACCGCGGTACCCTGTGGAGAGTGATGGAAGCAGATGGTATCCACCCGAAGCTACTCAACTTGATCAAGGCCTACTACCATCGGACTCGCACGCGTATCCGCTGTTATGGCCAGGACTCCTCTTTCTTCAACGTCAGCAGTGGTGTCTGCCAGGGATGCGCGCTCTCGCCCACCCTTTTTAATTACGCTATTGATTGGATCATGGAGCAGGCGCTGCCTGGATATCCTGGCGTCGTTGTAGGGCGTAACTTTCATCTCACCGATTTGGACTACGCGGACGATATTGCGGTTCTCGGGAGAGCTACAGAGACATACAGACGGTGCTGAACCAAATCCAGGAGAAGGCAGCTGCCATCGGCATGAGAATCAACGCCAGCAAGACGAAGATTCTATCGGCTGGCATCCCCCAAGCAGAAAGGTCCTCCGTCACTCTCAACGGGGAAACCCTCGAGGAGATGGATAGCTTCAAATACCTGGGCTGCACGTTCATTTGTACCGGTCAAGGCATGAATGAGATTGAAACGCGCATTAATGCCGCACGAGCTGCCTTTTGTCGACTCCAAAGGCGATTATGGTCACGGCCTGAAATAAGTCTGAGGACAAAAATATGAATCTACCAGGCCCTCGTCCGCTCAATACTTTTGTATGGATGTGAGACCTGGCCCATACGGAAAGCGGATCTGCGACGCGTAGAAGTTTTCGACCACTACAATCTCCGCCGCATTCTCCATGTCCGTCCCCTGGATTTCGTCGCCAACAAAGAAGTCCGGTGTCGCTGCAATCTCCAGGCAATTACTGACCTACTGCGGGCCCGACGCCTTCGATGGTTCGGCCATGCCTCTCGCTGTGATGCAGGGGTATTTATCCACGAGACTATCTCCCCACGTCCTCTACCCGGCTGGAAAAAACGTGTCGGTGGCTAGCTAAGAACGTGGCTCGGGACTATCAAAGCCGATGCTGAGCTTATTTCGGGCCCGCTCATCTATGGCCTGTCTCGTTGGAGACGTGACTGGCTGTTGCTCACTCGGGATCTTGCCTCCAATCGCCGGGCTTGGGCCGCAGATGTATGAGATGTGCATCTTCATGAAGCCGACTCAACTCCTCCAGGGTGAATGTCGTTTCAAGTACAAGTAAGTAAGTAAGTGTGATATATAAGTGGGTGGATGTGTGAGTACGTGTGTGAGTGTGTAGGTGGGTACATACATATGTCTGCTCCTACATATATTTCTGTGTATAAGCATGTGTATATGCATGTATACCTGCGTGCGTGCATATAAGTGTGTATATGTATATGTACATGTATGTATATGTATGTGTGTGTAATTGTGTGTGAGTGTGTACTATACATGGGGATAGAAAGTCATAAAAAACATAAAAACCTTTACCAATTGAACCAAAAGCCCCTATTTGAACTCAACTTTGACTGGACACTACCAACACTTACTGTTGGAGACAGAATGTCTGAGACCTCATCACTCTGAAAAACACATTTAGTATCAGCAGATGTAAAAATAACATTTCAAACTCTCATTTTAAAAAGCAAACTTTTTACGAAAATATCTGAAGAGAGCGAAACAAAGCTTGAAACACGTTATAAAAATATTTTAAAATAAAAATATGATAAAAGGCTGAAAAACACACAATTGTTGATGGCTACACTCATTTGAATATATATATATATATATATATATATATATATATATATATATATATATATATATATATAGTGTTAATTAATATTAATATTAATATTATTGGAATCTGTTCTTTATTGCTTGTACACATTTTTGTGAATTATTCCATGGATTTCTGCCTTTGGATTATTTTGGATCATCTTCCAATTACGGGATTTCCTTGGATTTTACTTGTGCAAATGGAAATTCTTTTAACTTTCTTGAAGATTTACATTTGGATTTTACCATCACTGGATTTTTTATCTTCCACCAGACTATCCATTCATGTGTAATCACCTTTTTCTTAACCATATTTCCACTGCTTCACTTTTTTTGTTTACAAGTAAGATCTTTGACTTACTTGTTGTTTCATCAAATACTTCTGCATGCAAAATCCGATCCCGCATTTTGCTAATTCCTACCCTCTGATGAGAAGGAAAGTATTTCTTCGAAACTCTGCGGACTATCCATTTATCTAGTGTTTCCTTTTCAGATTAAATATGTTTTTAACTCATTTCAAAGTGTTTTTTAACATATTTTATTAACTATTTGCTCATATTATAAGCTCTATTTCCTATTTGGTTTTATCGAGCTGAGATAATTTTATAAATATTAATTCTTTAATATTTATAATATACTTTAATTTTACCATCTTGGATCATTTTAGTAAATTTAATTGTAATTTTTATTTTATATATATATATATATATATATATATATATATATATATATATATATATATATATATATATATACCCGTTCGTATACACTTTTCCATGATAAAGCTAGAACCCAGAATTAGATTGAATCGAGCAATTGCATTGACAATGGACAACGCCAGACCCAAAGCGAGTTTCAATATTCTGCATCTTATCGTGCTCCGTTGTTGTTGTCCATTGTCGATGCAATTGCTCGATTCTATCTAATTCTGCATTCTAGCTTTATCATGAAAAAGTGTATGTGAACGGGTATTTATATATATGTATATCTCCTCTTAATGTCCTATATATATATATATATATATATATATATATATATATATATATATATATATATATATTACCGTTTTATCTGCTTAAGTACACAAGTTTCGATTACTGAATCAACGATCCAATGATTTTGTTAAACTTTACTTTTCTGTAAAGTCTGACGAAATTGTTGGATCGTTGATATGATTTGGTAATCGAATATATATATATATATATATATATATATATATATATATATATATATATATATATATATATATATTATAGTATCCCAAAATTGTTATCGAATTAAAATATAAATTGAATATTTATCTCTCACAGCGGAAAGATGTGACTCAAAGGTCAGAAAGTAGGATTTAAAAAGCTAACGCCCTAGCGAACGGACACTCTGGCTGGAAAAAAATTTCCTGTGCAGCCCTATAGGCATTCCCCGGTAGAGGTGCCTTAAACTAACTCTGGAAGGTAAAAATAAAAACAGCCCAAGATTCTGCCAGTATGAAAAGTATTTTGAATAATATATTTTACATTACATGGGAGATAACTCAGGAGGTATTTTGTGCTAGTTATCTCCCATATTTCTCTCTCTCTCTCTCTCTCTCTCTCTCTCTCTCTCTCTCTCTCTCTCTCTCTCATATAATTGTCTGAGTCGCCCTGATATGGTGTTTCAATATGAGAAATACGTCAAATAGCAAAACATCGTGGGCATGGTTGATGGGAGAAAGAGCTTTCAACTATTGACAATGAGATCTAGTTTATGATCTCTGTAACACTCGCCTATTCTAACCGTGATTTCACGAAACTAAGTACGGGCAAAAATGGGCGGATAAAGATAGAGGGATCTAGTTTTGAAAACTGATTTATCATAATTTTTTTTTGTAGGCTTCCGACTACTTTTTGATTGCATTTGAAAGATTAGGGGCTAAAGTTATTTTCGTAAAGGAAAAAAAATATTTGTACATGTGAAAATTATAAAAAAATGTTTTCAGCTAAATTTTGAAGTTAAATAAATTCATTGTAAAAATCTTTTAAAAGATAAATATTAGTTTTCTGAGTCTATTTCACAGATAATTAGTAAAGTCCTAAGATATTGAATTAAATAATAATAATAAAAAAACAAACAAAGAAAGACCTTGTTTCTACAAAAAATAGCTTAATTAGCCCGCAAAAAAAGCAAGCCATTGAAGTTAAATAAATTCATTGTAAAAATTCTTTAAAAGATAAATATCAGTTTTCTGGGTCTACTTCAAAGATAATTAGTAAAGTCCTAAGATATTAACTTGAATAATAATAATAATAATAATAAAAAAAACAATTTAATTTTTTAATTGTATTTGAAAGATTAGAGAATAAAGTTAATTTCCTAAAGGAAAAAAAAAAAAAAAATAGTTGTACATGTGAAAAAAAAAAAAAAAAAAAAAAAAGTTATGAAAAATGTTTTCACGGCGAGCTAACCAATTCAGCTAAATTTTGAAGTTAAATAAATTCATTGTAAAAATTCTTTAAAAGATAAATATTAGTTTTCTGGGTCTATTTCAAAGATAATTCGTAAAGTAAAGAGTAAAGTTCTAAGATATTAAATTAAATAATAATAAAAAAACAAACAAAGAAAGATCTTGTTTCTACAAAAAATAGCTTAATTAGCCCGCAAAAAAGCAAGCCATTGAAGTTAAATAAATTCATTGTAAAAATTCTTTAAAAGATAAATATTAGTTTTCTGGGTCTACTTCAAAGATAATTAGTAAAGTCCTAAGATATTAACTTGAATAATAATAATAATAATAATAAAAAAAACAATTTAATTTTTTAATTGTATTTGAAAGATTAGAGAATAAAGTTAATTTCCTAAAGGAAAAAAAAAAAAAAAATAGTTGTACATGTGAAAAAAAAAAAAAAAAAAAAAAAAAGTTATGAAAAATGTTTTCACGGCGAGCTAACCAATTCAGCTAAATTTTGAAGTTAAATAAATTCATTGTAAAAATTCTCTAAAAGATAAATATTAGTTTTCTGTGTCTATTTCAAAGATAATTCGTAAAGTAAAGAGTAAAGTTCTAAGATATTCAATTAAATAATAATAAAAAAAAAACACCTTGTTTATACAAAATATAGCTTAAATAGTCATCAGAAAACAAATAATTCTGCCGTTCGTCAAAACACAACAAATAAAAGTTTGCAAACACAATTATACAGAAACTCCAAATTACAGCCAATCAAAACGCTGTTTTAAAATGAAGTCATGATACTAAAAGAAGGTAGGGGTGTCAGATTTCTTTTTTTCTTTCTTCCCAGACGTGCATCCGTACATTCCTATTCTGAACGTTTGTATCCATTTTTATGAGTTTTTAATATAATTATTTTTTATGTTCCTGTTTTTAAATTAATTTTTTTTTAAATTATTGTTTGAGATTATATAAAAAGTATGTTATGCCGAAAGTTTCACATTCTTGCGAGCAAGAAAATTATTAAAATCTCGAGTATAAAAATTATGCAAAACCTGTAATTTAAAAAAGAAAAAAAGAGAAATATTTTTGCAATTATAATTTTTTGTGAAAATATTAAATAATTAATGTTTAATTCAATGGTACTATCGGTAGTTTGAGAAATTCATTTTTCTTCGAGTTATATTGAATTCTATTAATACGGACTTGGGGGCTTTTTTCGTAATGTTCCTGTAAAAATTAAATAATTTTAAAAAAATTCTTATAATTTACGATGCTTTATTTTCATAAAAAAAGCAAAAATAAATTCTTTCATTTTTTTTTTTACTGTATAAAACCATAACTTTAGTAAAGGTATTTTTTGTTTAAATAAAATAATATATTTCCATTAAGATTTAAATAAAAATAATTGGTTCATTATATTCGGTGATCATTATTTTATAAATACTGAAAATTTCATTAAAATTGGTTAATTTCCCGATTTTTAGTAAATTTTTATATAAAGGGAGGGGTCAAAATGTTTATACATTTTGAGCGTCGCATTCATTTTGCCCGTACCTAAACGGTACAAATTGTCTGATTTAAACACATTTGGAGACATTTTTTCATTCAAGGGAGATAACTTTTGTCACCTAAAATTTTTCGTATTTGATACAGTTTTTTTTTTTTTTTTTTTTTTTTCGGTTCTTGTCCAGAATTTCCCCTAGATTAAAACTCAAAAATAAAGAAAAATCTGTATGAGTACCTGTGACGAAACGAAAATATCATATTCCAAAAATCACGTAAATTGATCTAGTAGTTTTATTTTTTTTATAGGGAAAATCATTTTTAAGCGATTAATGAGAATCTGTAGGAATTACAACATAAATCGCGCTAGTTTGAATCGTATTTCTTTAGGTACCTCCAACGCGCGCCACAGTTTTAACCTCTCCTATTGTAACACGATGTAATTGTAATTTAATTAAATATTATCATCCTAACTTTTTTACCATTTAATAATAGAAAAGGCTTTAAATAAACTGCTAATATTAAAAAAAAAAATTTTTACAGCATAAAAAAATAATGAAAAATGAAACCAAAATCGTGTTTACATTATCGATGCTTTAAAACAACGTTCCTATGTAATGACGTTTTTTTAAGCCGTTCACACACCCATGTTTTTAAAATCTAGTAAAAATCACATAATAATCATATTTTCCTGAAATTTTCGATATTCAATCATTATTAAATAAACTTACATATTAAAAGTAGGTTTCGTTAAATATATTAGCAGAAATATATTTTTTTAGGTGTTCTACCCCCCCCCCATATGTCGTGGTTCGAAAACTAAGGAAAATAAATGTGGGTTGATAAAAGTTTCAACATTTTTTAAAGCTGAAAAGATCAAATAATTAAAAAATAGTAATTTTTATATAAAATCCTGTTATTTATTTCACTTACCTCAAAGTTGTAAATAAAAGTGGACATAAATTCAATAATATATGTAAAAAAAAAAAACAAAAACAAAAAAAAACAACACTTTCTGGATAATTTTTTTTCTCTGTAATAATAATTATTTGAATTACAACAACAACAAAAAAAAAATTCTAAAAGATAATTATTTTTAAAAAGCTTTAAATGATATTAAATTCAAATATCACGCAATATGAAGTTTAAATGGATTTTTTTTTAATAACAGACTTCCAATAATAAAAAAAAATATTCATATAAAAGAATATAAGACTATTGAGATAATAAAAATTGTAAATCTAAAATCGACCTTTAAAAAATTCGTTTTGATTTTATTATTTAAATTGATAGAGGGTGGTCCTGGTCCTTATGTTTGGCCCTTTTTTTTTTCAAAAATGTACGGAGCCTTGTAAAGAACATTATTTTTTAAATACATGTGTCAACAGAAGATGTTAAAATCAATTTTATTTTATTAACAAAATTCTTTAAAAGATAAATATTAGTTTTCTGGGTCTATTTCAAAGATAATTCGTAAAGTAAAGAGTAAAGTTCTAAGATATTCAATTAAATAATAATAAAAAAACACCTTGTTTATACAAAATATAGCTTAAGTAGTCGTCAGAAAACAAATAATTCTGCCGTTCGTCAAAACACAACTGATGAAGGTTTGCAAACACGATTATACGGAAGCCCAAAATTTCAGCCAATCAAAACGCTGTTTCAAAATGAAGTCATGATACTAAAATAAGGTAGGGGTGTCAGATTTCTTTTTTTTTTTTTTCCCCAGACGTGCATCCGTACATTCCTATTCTGAACGTTTGTATCCATTTTTATCAGTTTTTAATTTAATTATTTCTTATGTTCCTGCTTTTAAATTAATTTTTTTTAAAATTATTGTTGAAGATTATATAAAAATTATATTACGCCGAAAGTTTCACATTCATATTATAATTTATTTTTGTGTGAAAATATTAAATAAACAATGCTTAATTCATTGGTAATATCGGTAGTTCGAGAAATTCATTTTCGAGTTATATCGAATTCATTAATACGGACTTCAGGGGCTTTTTTCGTAATGTTCCTGTAAAAATTAAATAATTTTAAAAAAATTCTTATAATTTACGATGCTTTATTTTCATAAAAAAAGCAAAAATACATTCTTGCATTTTTTTAGTGTATAAAACCATAACTTTAATAAAGGTGTTTTTGTTTAAACAAAATAATACATTTCCACTAAGATTTAAATAAGGATAATTGGTTCATTATATTCCGTGATCATTGTTTTATAAATACTGAAAATTTCATTAAAATTGGTTAATTTCCTGATTTTTGGTGAATTTTTACGTAAAAGGAGGGGTTAAAATATTTATACATTTTGAGCATCGGCATTCATTTTGCCCGTACCTAGGAAACATTCATATATAGCTCATTTTTGGAGATCTATACGAATGATATCGGTAATAATTAAATATAAGATACCAGGGCCATAATTTTGCTTGAGGTAATTAGAGTTATCCCCCTTTAATTATGTCTAACTGAACGATAGGTATTAAATTGAATTTCTTTTTTCTTTAAATCTGCTTTAAAAAACGGAAAAATTAATAGATTTTACGACGCCACAAAACTTAATTACTGAAATTTCTAATATTTATAATATACTAGCAGGAAAAATCTGCGCTGCCCGGGATTGAATGATGATCGGCCTATGTTTTACACTCAAATATTTTTATCATCATCAAAGTCGGCGAAATCGCACATTTTTCAATCAAATCAATTGATTGCCTGCTCTAGTTGGGAACCCACTAAGGTGTACAGGAAGGCAGCTTCACATGCCTTCCCGCAGTGACTTAGTCCACAGTCTTTGTGGTTACATTGCACTGTAGAGAACCTACTGTTGATTTTATAAAATTATTATTTTTTTATATTTAATAGCTTGAATTCAATGGCTTGAATTTAAGTTTAAAATGCAAAATGATTCAAGTTTGCCCTAAACAGAAACATTCATAAAGAACCTACTGTTGATTTTATACGCTGGACCCTTCTGCTTGTGCAATGATAAAACTTCTCAAATGCACTTGTGATGTTAGGCTATATAAGGGTGTTAACTTGTAATGAAACCGTTGTTCCTTCTTTAATTGAAGTTTTTGATTATTGATTATCGATACTTATAGAAGACATACTGACACAAAAATTTTCTAAGAACACTGCCAGGAACATAAAGTACGTTCGTGTGAAATTTCATAAAAATTGGTCCAGCCGTTTATGAATTCATAGGGAACGACCCCCCCCCCAAGCTTACTTTTATATATAGAGATAGAGATACTGGCAAGAAGATCTGATGTTGTCCGGGATTTAATAAGAAAGACTATGTACTTTTCCGCTCTGCTCAAATTATTATTTTTTACTCCCACTCTCCTCCTACCCTCCCCCTATTATAGCCAAAAGATAGTCCTGGATATGACCTTAAACTATATCCAGTGATGAGACCCCAGCTTACAGGCTTTGGGGAGTGTGGAACCACCCTTTAATTTCCATTGCTCCCAGGTCCACTCTGACCTGGAGTGGTAGTACCTGTTAGGGTCCCAACAACAAATATATTCTATTAAAAAATTTTTCTTCAAAATCTTTGGATTCGGCATTAAATAACCTGAAAAGGGTTGATATGCCGTGAAACAAAAACAACCAACCAACCAACCATAGCAAAAAAAATTAGTGTTTTATAGATATAGTTTAAATTTCAGTAAAATTAAATTCATAAAACTCACTATGTCTGCCTGCCTGTTAGTCTGTCTGTCTCCATATTTTCAAACTATCTCTTCCGAAACTAAAAGTCGTAGAGTGGTGTGAGGGGCCTCAAATGATTGGATTTTTTACGAACCATTCTTTTATAGGTCTTTAGCCAATTAAAATAGTTTTTAAAGCGTCAAAAATGGGTTAAAATTTTAAAAAATCGTTATACATTTTGTACATTCACCTTAGTTTATTTTTAATCGGTTCAAATATGCGTGTCACGTTGGTACAGTGGTAACGTCACCAGCTTTGAATGCTACGGTTTGACCTTTACTCCTGATCTGAAATGGAACACGTACATCAAATCTGTTGCCAAGGCCGCTGGAAAACTGGTGGGATCTTTCTATTGATCCAGTAGATATCTCACTGCTGATGCAATTCTCTATCTATATAAGAGCCAGGTACATTCAAGGATGGAGTACTGCTGCCACATTCGGGCAGGAGCTGCTAGAAAGAACTTGTACTGCCTTGATAGAGTTCAAAATAATCTTCGTAGCCTTGTAGGAGATGTCCTTTTCCTTTCCCTGCAACCTCTATCTCACAGAAGAGATGTTGCGAGTTTGTCTCTGCTTTATCGTTATTTTCATGGCAAGTGCTCGACTAAGCTTCAATCTATGGTTCCCCTCGCCAAACTTTCACAAGAAACACTCGTCTAGCTGAAACCACTATCAATAATTCCCCCCACTCTTTATCAGTGCCTAAACCTAAACGTAGATTCCATGAACAAAGCTTCTTTCTTAGAAATGCACGCTTGTGGAATTATCTTCCGTTTTCCTGCTTTCCAGTTAACTACAATCTGATTGTCTTCAAGTCCAACATAAACAAGTTCTTGATGAGCCGTTCCACTTAAGTTAACAAATTTACCGAATTTCCATTACTAATGATGACTATATTGTCCAATTGACTACTGTACACTCTTAACCTTATCCTCGAGTGGTCTCTGAGCCTTGATAAGTGGTTATTCTTATGTAAAAAAAAAAAAAAAAAAAAAAGAAAGATGGGTGACCAATTTGGGAATTCCAGGCAATGTACGTAGGAAGACGTCGACAGCTCTCTGCAAGAGTTGCAAAAAGCCTAACACCGTTATCTCCTTTAACGGGGAAAGACATGTGACTGGAGACCACTTGTGAATTTAATACTCCCACGAAACTTACTCCTTTGAAGGAAGCCTGTTAAACCCGCATAGGGTTAGTGCCGTTTCCATTTCCATTTTTCCATTGTCTCCCTTGGTAAATATTACATATGATTTCATGTAAATTCTTCTATATTCTTTCTTTCTATATGGCGCCCACAAACATAAAAAAAGAAACATGCTACACACATAGCCAATGACTTTTAAATTACAGGCTGGAGCAATAAAAGTTATCGCCCTAAAGAAAACAACAATACAACTTTATTTTAAAATTTTTATTGAAAAAATCAATTCAGGTAACTTGATTATGTAGTAGAGCTGACATCTATTCAATGTAGCCGCCTTCAGCCTCAATCAATCAATTCAGGTAACTTGATTATGTAGCAGAGATGACATCTATTCAATGTAGCCGCCTTCAGCCTCAATCAATCAATTCAGGTAACTTGATTATGTAGTAGAGCTGACATCTATTCAATGTAGCCGCCTTCAGCCTCAATCAATCAATTCAGGTAACTTGATTATGTAGTAGAGTTGACATCTATTCAATGTAGCCGCCTTCAGCCTCAATCAATCAATTCAGATAACCTGATTATGTAGCAGAGATGACATCTATTCAATGTAGCCGCATTCAGCCTCAATCAATCAATTCAGGTAACTTGATTATGTAGTAGAGCTGACATCTATTCAATGTGGCCGCCTTCAGCCTCAATCAATCAATTCAGGTAACTTGATTATCTAGTAGAGCTGACATCTATTCAATGTAGCCGCCTTCAGCCTCAATCAATCAATTCAGGTAACTTGATTATGTAGTAGAGCTGACATCTATTCAATGTAGCCGCCTTCAGCCTCAATCAATCAATTCAGGTAACTTGATTATGTAGTAGAGCTGACATCTATTCAATGTAGCCGCCTTCAGCCTCAATCAATCAATTCAGGTAACTTGATTATGTAGTAGAGCTGACATCTATTCAATGTAGCCGCCTTCAGCCTCAATCAATCAATTCAGGTAACTTGATTATGTAGTAGAGCTGACATCTATTCAATGTAGCCGCCTTCAGCCTCAATCAATCAATTCAGGTAACTTGATTATGTAGTAGAGCTGACATCTATTCAATGTAGCTGCCTTCAGCCTCAATCAATCAATTCAGGTAACTTGATTATGTAGTAGAGCTGACATCTATTCAATGTAGCCGCCTTCAGTCTCAATCAATCAATTCAGGTAATTTGATTATGTAGTAGAGCTGACATCTAGTCAATGTAGCCGCCTTCAGCCTCAATCAATCAATTCAGGTAACTTGATTATGTAGTAGAGCTGACATCTATTCAATGTAGCCGCCTTCAGCCTCAATCAATCAATTCAGGTAACTTGATTATGTAGTAGAGCTGACATCTATTCAATGTAGCTGCCTTCAGCCTCAATCAATCAATTCAGGTAACTTGATTATGTAGTAGAGCTGACATCTATTCAATGTAGCCGCCTTCAGCCTCAATCAATCAATTCAGGTAACTTGATTATGTAGTAGAGCTGACATCTAGTCAATGTAGCCGCCTTCAGCCTCAATCAATCAATTCAGGTAACTTGATTATGTAGTAGAGCTGACATCTATTCAATGTAGCCGCCTTCAGCCTCAATCAATCAATTCAGGTAACTTGATTATGTAGTAGAGCTGACATCTAGTCAATGTAGCCGCCTTCAGTCTCAATCAATCAATTCAGGTAATTTGATTATGTAGTAGAGCTGACATCTATTCAATGTAGCCGCCTTCAGCCTCAATCAATCAATTCAGGTAACTTGATTATGTAGTAGAGCTGACATCTAGTCAATGTAGCCGCCTTCAGCCTCAATCAATCAATTCAGGTAACTTGATTATGTAGTAGAGCTGACATCTATTCAATGTAGCTGCCTTCAGCCTCAATCAATCAATTCAGGTAACTTGATTATGTAGTAGAGCTGACATCTATTCAATGTAGCCGCCTTCAGTCTCAATCAATCAATTCAGGTAATTTGATTATGTAGTAGAGCTGACATCTAGTCAATGTAGCCGCCTTCAGCCTCAATCAATCAATTCAGGTAACTTGATTATGTAGTAGAGCTGACATCTATTCAATGTAGCCGCCTTCAGCCTCAATCAATCAATTCAGGTAACTTGATTATGTAGTAGAGCTGACATCTATTCAATGTAGCTGCCTTCAGCCTCAATCAATCAATTCAGGTAACTTGATTATGTAGTAGAGCTGACATCTATTCAATGTAGCCGCCTTCAGCCTCAATCAATCAATTCAGGTAACTTGATTATGTAGTAGAGCTGACATCTATTCAATGTAGCCGCATTCAGCCTCAATCAATCAATTCAGGTAACTTGATTATGTAGTAGAGCTGACATCTATTCAATGTAGCCGCCTTCAGCCTCAATCAATCAATTCAGGTAACTTGATTATGTAGTAGAGCTGACATCTATTCAATGTAGCCGCATTCAGCCTCAATCAATCAATTCAGGTAACTTGATTATGTAGTAGAGCTGACATCTATTCAATGTAGCCGCCTTCAGCCTCAATCAATCAATTCAGGTAACTTGATTATGTAGTAGAGCTGACATCTATTCAATGTAGCTGCCTTCAGCCTCAATCAATCAATTCAGGTAACTTGATTATGTAGTAGAGCTGACATCTATTCAATGTAGCCGCCTTCAGTCTCAATCAATCAATTCAGGTAACTTGATTATGTAGTAGAGCTGACATCTATTCAATGTAGCCGCATTCAGCCTCAATCAATCAATTCAGGTAACTTGATTATGTAGTAGAGCTGACATCTATTCAATGTAGCCGCCTTCAGCCTCAATCAATCAATTCAGGTAACTTGATTATGTAGTAGAGCTGACATCTATTCAATGTAGCCGCATTCAGCCTCAATCAATCAATTCAGGTAACTTGATTATGTAGTAGAGCTGACATCTATTCAATGTAGCCGCCTTCAGTCTCAATCAATCAATTCAGGTAACTTGATTATGTAGTAGAGCTGACATCTATTCAATGTAGCCGCCTTCAGCCTCAATCAATCAATTCAGGTAACTTGATTATGTAGTAGAGCTGACATCTATTCAATGTAGCCGCCTTCAGTCTCAATCAATCAATTCAGGTAACTTGATTATGTAGTAGAGCTGACATCTATTCAATGTAGCCGCCTTCAGCCTCAATCAATCAATTCAGGTAACTTGATTATGTAGTAGAGCTGACATCTATTCAATGTAGCCGCATTCAGCCTCAATCAATCAATTCAGGTAACTTGATTATGTAGTAGAGCTGACATCTATTCAATGTAGCCGCCTTCAGCCTCAATCAATCAATTCAGGTAACTTGATTATGTAGTAGAGCTGACATCTATTCAATGTAGCTGCCTTCAGCCTCAATCAATCAATTCAGGTAACTTGATTATGTAGTAGAGCTGACATCTATTCAATGTAGCCGCCTTCAGCCTCAATCAATCAATTCAGGTAACTTGATTATGTAGTAGAGCTGACATCTATTCAATGTAGCTGCCTTCAGCCTCAATCAATCAATTCAGGTAACTTGATTATGTAGTAGAGCTGACATCTATTCAATGTAGCCGCCTTCAGCCTCAATCAATCAATTCAGGTAACTTGATTATGTAGTAGAGCTGACATCTATTCAATGTAGCTGCCTTCAGCCTCAATCAATCAATTCAGGTAACTTGATTATGTAGTAGAGCTGACATCTATTCAATGTAGCCGCATTCAGCCTCAATCAATCAATTCAGGTAACTTGATTATGTAGTAGAGCTGACATCTATTCAATGTAGCTGCCTTCAGCCTCAATCAATCAATTCAGGTAACTTGATTATGTAGTAGAGCTGACATCTATTCAATGTAGCCGCCTTCAGCCTCAATCAATCAATTCAGGTAACTTGATTATGTAGTAGAGCTGACATCTATTCAATGTAGCTGCCTTCAGCCTCAATCAATCAATTCAGGTAACTTGATTATGTAGTAGAGCTGACATCTATTCAATGTAGCCGCATTCAGCCTCAATCAATCAATTCAGGTAACTTGATTATGTAGTAGAGCTGACATCTATTCAATGTAGCCGCCTTCAGCCTCAATCAATCAATTCAGGTAACTTGATTATGTAGTAGAGCTGACATCTATTCAATGTAGCCGCATTCAGCCTCAATCAATCAATTCAGGTAACTTGATTATGTAGTAGAGCTGACATCTATTCAATGTAGCTGCCTTCAGCCTCAATCAATCAATTCAGGTAACTTGATTATGTAGTAGAGCTGACATCTATTCAATGTAGCCGCCTTCAGCCTCAATCAATCAATTCAGGTAACTTGATTATGTAGTAGAGCTGACATCTATTCAATGTAGCTGCCTTCAGCCTCAATCAATCAATTCAGGTAACTTGATTATGTAGTAGAGCTGACATCTATTCAATGTAGCCGCCTTCAGCCTCAATCAATCAATTCAGGTAACTTGATTATGTAGTAGAGCTGACATCTATTCAATGTAGCTGCCTTCAGCCTCAATCAATCAATTCAGGTAACTTGATTATGTAGTAGAGCTGACATCTATTCAATGTAGCCGCATTCAGCCTCAATCAATCAATTCAGGTAACTTGATTATGTAGTAGAGCTGACATCTATTCAATGTAGCCGCCTTCAGCCTCAATCAATCAATTCAGGTAACTTGATTATGTAGTAGAGCTGACATCTATTCAATGTAGCCGCATTCAGCCTCAATCAATCAATTCAGGTAACTTGATTATGTAGTAGAGCTGACATCTATTCAATGTAGCCGCCTTCAGCCTCAATCAATCAATTCAGGTAACTTGATTATGTAGTAGAGCTGACATCTATTCAATGTAGCTGCCTTCAGCCTCAATCAATCAATTCAGGTAACTTGATTATGTAGTAGAGCTGACATCTATTCAATGTAGCCGCCTTCAGCCTCAATCAATCAATTCAGGTAACTTGATTATGTAGTAGAGCTGACATCTATTCAATGTAGCCGCATTCAGCCTCAATCAATCAATTCAGGTAACTTGATTATGTAGTAGAGCTGACATCTATTCAATGTAGCCGCCTTCAGCCTCAATCAATCAATTCAGGTAACTTGATTATGTAGTAGAGCTGACATCTATTCAATGTAGCTGCCTTCAGCCTCAATCAATCAATTCAGGTAACTTGATTATGTAGTAGAGCTGACATCTATTCAATGTAGCCGCCTTCAGTCTCAATCAATCAATTCAGGTAACTTGATTATGTAGTAGAGCTGACATCTATTCAATGTAGCCGCATTCAGCCTCAATCAATCAATTCAGGTAACTTGATTATGTAGTAGAGCTGACATCTATTCAATGTAGCCGCCTTCAGCCTCAATCAATCAATTCAGGTAACTTGATTATGTAGTAGAGCTGACATCTATTCAATGTAGCCGCATTCAGCCTCAATCAATCAATTCAGGTAACTTGATTATGTAGTAGAGCTGACATCTATTCAATGTAGCCGCATTCAGCCTCAATCAATCAATTCAGGTAATTTGATTATGTAGTAGAGCTGACATCTATTCAATGTAGCCGCCTTCAGCCTCAATCAATCAATTCAGGTAACTTGATTATGTAGTAGAGCTGACATCTATTCAATGTAGCCGCATTCAGCCTCAATCAATCAATTCAGGTAACTTGATTATGTAGTAGAGCTGACATCTATTCAATGTAGCCGCCTTCAGCCTCAATCAATCAATTCAGGTAACTTGATTATGTAGTAGAGCTGACATCTATTCAATGTAGCCGCATTCAGCCTCAATCAATCAATTCAGGTAACTTGATTATGTAGTAGAGCTGACATCTATTCAATGTAGCCGCCTTCAGTCTCAATCAATCAATTCAGGTAACTTGATTATGTAGTAGAGCTGACATCTATTCAATGTAGCCGCCTTCAGTCTCAATCAATCAATTCAGGTAACTTGATTATGTAGTAGAGCTGACATCTATTCAATGTAGCCGCCTTCAGTCTCAATCAATCAATTCAGGTAACTTGATTATGTAGTAGAGCTGACATCTATTCAATGTAGCCGCCTTCAGCCTCAATCAATCAATTCAGGTAACTTGATTATGTAGTAGAGCTGACATCTATTCAATGTAGCCGCCTTCAGCCTCAATCAATCAATTCAGGTAACTTGATTATGTAGTAGAGCTGACATCTATTCAATGTAGCCGCCTTCAGCCTCAATCAATCAATTCAGGTAACTTGATTATGTAGTAGAGCTGACATCTATTCAATGTAGCCGCCTTCAGCCTCAATCAATCAATTCAGGTAACTTGATTATGTAGTAGAGCTGACATCTATTCAATGTAGCCGCCTTCAGTCTCAATCAATCAATTCAGGTAACTTGATTATGTAGTAGAGCTGACATCTATTCAATGTAGCCGCCTTCAGTCTCAATCAATCAATTCAGGTAACTTGATTATGTAGTAGAGCTGACATCTATTCAATGTAGCCGCCTTCAGTCTCAATCAATCAATTCAGGTAACTTGATTATGTAGTAGAGCTGACATCTATTCAATGTAGCCGCCTTCAGCCTCAATCAATCAATTCAGGTAACTTGATTATGTAGTAGAGCTGACATCTATTCAATGTAGCCGCCTTCAGCCTCAATCAATCAATTCAGGTAACTTGATTATGTAGTAGAGCTGACATCTATTCAATGTAGCCGCCTTCAGCCTCAATCAATCAATTCAGGTAACTTGATTATGTAGTAGAGCTGACATCTATTCAATGTAGCCGCCTTCAGCCTAAATCAATCAATTCAGGTAACTTGATTATGTAGTAGAGCTGACATCTATTCAATGTAGCCGCCTTCAGTCTCAATCAATCAATTCAGGTAACTTTATTATGTAGTAGAGCTGACATCTATTCAATGTAGCCGCATTCAGTCTCAATCAATCAATTCAGGTAACTTGATTATGTAGTAGAGCTGACATCTATTCAATGTAGCCGCATTCAGCCTCAATCAATCAATTCAGGTAACTTGATTATGTAGTAGAGCTGACATCTATTCAATGTAGCCGCATTCAGCCTCAATCAATCAATTCAGGTAATTTGATTATGTAGTAGAGCTGACATCTATTCAATGTAGCCGCATTCAGCCTCAATCAATCAATTCAGGTAACTTGATTATGTAGTAGAGCTGACATCTATTCAATGTAGCCGCCTTCAGCCTCAATCAATCAATTCAGGTAACTTGATTATGTAGTAGAGCTGACATCTATTCAATGTAGCCGCATTCAGCCTCAATCAATCAATTCAGGTAATTTGATTATGTAGTAGAGCTGACATCTATTCAATGTAGCCGCCTTCAGCCTCAATCAATCAATTCAGGTAACTTGATTATGTAGTAGAGCTGACATCTATTCAATGTAGCCGCCTTCAGTCTCAATCAATCAATTCAGGTAACTTGATTATGTAGTAGAGCTGACATCTATTCAATGTAGCCGCCTTCAGCCTCAATCAATCAATTCAGGTAACTTGATTATGTAGAAGAGCTGACATCTATTCAATGTAGCCGCATTCAGCCTCAATCAATCAATTCAGGTAACTTGATTATGTAGTAGAGCTGACATCTATTCAATGTAGCCGCCTTCAGCCTCAATCAATCAATTCAGGTAACTTGATTATGTAGTAGAGCTGACATCTATTCAATGTAGCCGCATTCAGCCTCAATCAATCAATTCAGGTAACTTGATTATGTAGTAGAGCTGACATCTATTCAATGTAGCCGCCTTCAGTCTCAATCAATCAATTCAGGTAACTTGATTATGTAGTAGAGCTGACATCTATTCAATGTAGCCGCCTTCAGTCTCAATCAATCAATTCAGGTAACTTGATTATGTAGTAGAGCTGACATCTATTCAATGTAGCCGCCTTCAGTCTCAATCAATCAATTCAGGTAACTTGATTATGTAGTAGAGCTGACATCTATTCAATGTAGCCGCCTTCAGCCTCAATCAATCAATTCAGGTAACTTGATTATGTAGTAGAGCTGACATCTATTCAATGTAGCCGCCTTCAGCCTCAATCAATAAATTCAGGTAACTTGATTATGTAGTAGAGCTGACATCTATTCAATGTAGCCGCCTTCAGTCTCAATCAATCAATTCAGGTAACTTGATTATGTAGTAGAGCTGACATCTATTCAATGTAGCCGCCTTCAGTCTCAATCAATCAATTCAGGTAACTTGATTATGTAGTAGAGCTGACATCTATTCAATGTAGCCGCCTTCAGTCTCAATCAATCAATTCAGGTAACTTGATTATGTAGTAGAGCTGACATCTATTCAATGTAGCCGCCTTCAGCCTCAATCAATCAATTCAGGTAACTTGATTATGTAGTAGAGCTGACATCTATTCAATGTAGCCGCCTTCAGCCTCAATCAATCAATTCAGGTAACTTGATTATGTAGTAGAGCTGACATCTATTCAATGTAGCCGCCTTCAGTCTCAATCAATCAATTCAGGTAACTTGATTATGTAGTAGAGCTGACATCTATTCAATGTAGCCGCCTTCAGTCTCAATCAATCAATTCAGGTAACTTGATTATGTAGTAGAGCTGACATCTATTCAATGTAGCCGCCTTCAGCCTCAATCAATCAATTCAGGTAACTTGATTATGTAGTAGAGCTGACATCTATTCAATGTAGCCGCCTTCAGCCTCAATCAATCAATTCAGGTAACTTGATTATGTAGTAGAGCTGACATCTATTCAATGTAGCCGCCTTCAGTCTCAATCAATCAATTCAGGTAACTTGATTATGTAGTAGAGCTGACATCTATTCAATGTAGCCGCCTTCAGTCTCAATCAATCAATTCAGGTAACTTGATTATGTAGTAGAGCTGACATCTATTCAATGTAGCCGCCTTCAGTCTCAATCAATCAATTCAGGTAACTTGATTATGTAGTAGAGCTGACATCTATTCAATGTAGCCGCCTTCAGCCTCAATCAATCAATTCAGGTAACTTGATTATGTAGTAGAGCTGACATCTATTCAATGTAGCCGCCTTCAGCCTCAATCAATCAATTCAGGTAACTTGATTATGTAGTAGAGCTGACATCTATTCAATGTAGCCGCCTTCAGTCTCAATCAATCAATTCAGGTAACTTGATTATGTAGTAGAGCTGACATCTATTCAATGTAGCCGCCTTCAGTCTCAATCAATCAATTCAGGTAACTTGATTATGTAGTAGAGCTGACATCTATTCAATGTAGCCGCCTTCAGTCTCAATCAATCAATTCAGGTAACTTGATTATGTAGTAGAGCTGACATCTATTCAATGTAGCCGCCTTCAGCCTCAATCAATCAATTCAGGTAACTTGATTATGTAGTAGAGCTGACATCTATTCAATGTAGCCGCCTTCAGCCTCAATCAATCAATTCAGGTAACTTGATTATGTAGTAGAGCTGACATCTATTCAATGTAGCCGCCTTCAGTCTCAATCAATCAATTCAGGTAACTTGATTATGTAGTAGAGCTGACATCTATTCAATGTAGCCGCCTTCAGTCTCAATCAATCAATTCAGGTAACTTGATTATGTAGTAGAGCTGACATCTATTCAATGTAGCCGCCTTCAGCCTCAATCAATCAATTCAGGTAACTTGATTATGTAGTAGAGCTGACATCTATTCAATGTAGCCGCCTTCAGCCTCAATCAATCAATTCAGGTAACTTGATTATGTAGTAGAGCTGACATCTATTCAATGTAGCCGCCTTCAGTCTCAATCAATCAATTCAGGTAACTTGATTATGTAGTAGAGCTGACATCTATTCAATGTAGCTGCCTTCAGCCTCAATCAATCAATTCAGGTAACTTGATTATGTAGTAGAGCTGACATCTATTCAATGTAGCCGCCTTCAGTCTCAATCAATCAATTCAGGTAACTTGATTATGTAGTAGAGCTGACATCTATTCAATGTAGCCGCATTCAGCCTCAATCAATCAATTCAGGTAACTTGATTATGTAGTAGAGCTGACATCTATTCAATGTAGCCGCCTTCAGCCTCAATCAATCAATTCAGGTAACTTGATTATGTAGTAGAGCTGACATCTATTCAATGTAGCCGCATTCAGCCTCAATCAATCAATTCAGGTAACTTGATTATGTAGTAGAGCTGACATCTATTCAATGTAGCCGCATTCAGCCTCAATCAATCAATTCAGGTAACTTGATTATGTAGTAGAGCTGACATCTATTCAATGTAGCCGCCTTCAGTCTCAATCAATCAATTCAGGTAACTTGATTATGTAGTAGAGCTGACATCTATTCAATGTAGCCGCCTTCAGCCTCAATCAATCAATTCAGGTAACTTGATTATGTAGTAGAGCTGACATCTATTCAATGTAGCCGCCTTCAGCCTCAATCAATCAATTCAGGTAACTTGATTATGTAGTAGAGCTGACATCTATTCAATGTAGCCGCATTCAGCCTCAATCAATCAATTCAGGTAATTTGATTATGTAGTAGAGCTGACATCTATTCAATGTAGCCGCCTTCAGCCTCAATCAATCAATTCAGGTAACTTGATTATGTAGTAGAGCTGACATCTATTCAATGTAGCCGCCTTCAGTCTCAATCAATCAATTCAGGTAACTTGATTATGTAGTAGAGCTGACATCTATTCAATGTAGCCGCCTTCAGCCTCAATCAATCAATTCAGGTAACTTGATTATGTAGTAGAGCTGACATCTATTCAATGTAGCCGCCTTCAGCCTCAATCAATCAATTCAGGTAACTTGATTATGTAGTAGAGCTGACATCTATTCAATGTAGCCGCCTTCAGCCTCAATCAATCAATTCAGGTAACTTGATTATGTAGTAGAGCTGACATCTATTCAATGTAGCCGCCTTCAGCCTCAATCAATCAATTCAGGTAACTTGATTATGTAGTAGAGCTGACATCTATTCAATGTAGCCGCCTTCAGCCTCAATCAATCAATTCAGGTAACTTGATTATGTAGTAGAGCTGACATCTATTCAATGTAGCCGCCTTCAGTCTCAATCAATCAATTCAGGTAACTTGATTATGTAGTAGAGCTGACATCTATTCAATGTAGCCGCCTTCAGCCTCAATCAATCAATTCAGGTAACTTGATTATGTAGTAGAGCTGACATCTATTCAATGTAGCCGCCTTCAGCCTCAATCAATCAATTCAGGTAACTTGATTATGTAGTAGAGCTGACATCTATTCAATGTAGCCGCCTTCAGCCTCAATCAATCAATTCAGGTAACTTGATTATGTAGTAGAGCTGACATCTATTCAATGTAGCCGCCTTCAGCCTCAATCAATCAATTCAGGTAACTTGATTATGTAGTAGAGCTGACATCTATTCAATGTAGCCGCCTTCAGCCTCAATCAATCAATTCAGGTAACTTGATTATGTAGTAGAGCTGACATCTATTCAATGTAGCCGCCTTCAGCCTCAATCAATCAATTCAGGTAACTTGATTATGTAGTAGAGCTGACATCTATTCAATGTAGCCGCCTTCAGTCTCAATCAATCAATTCAGGTAACTTGATTATGTAGTAGAGCTGACATCTATTCAATGTAGCCTGCCTTCAGCCTCAATCAATCAATTCAGGTAACTTGATTATGTAGTAGAGCTGACATCTATTCAATGTAGCCGCCTTCAGCCTCAATCAATCAATTCAGGTAACTTGATTATGTAGTAGAGCTGACATCTATTCAATGTAGCCGCCTTCAGCCTCAATCAATCAATTCAGGTAACTTGATTATGTAGTAGAGCTGACATCTAGTCAATGTAGCCGCCTTCAGCCTCAATCAATCAATTCAGGTAACTTGATTATGTAGTAGAGCTGACATCTATTCAATGTAGCCGCCTTCAGCCTCAATCAATCAATTCAGGTAACTTGATTATGTAGTAGAGCTGACATCTATTCAATGTAGCCGCCTTCAGCCTCAATCAATCAATTCAGGTAACTTGATTATGTAGTAGAGCTGACATCTATTCAATGTAGCCGCCTTCAGTCTCAATCAATCAATTCAGGTAATTTGATTATGTAGTAGAGCTGACATCTAGTCAATGTAGCCGCCTTCAGCCTCAATCAATCAATTCAGGTAACTTGATTATGTAGTAGAGCTGACATCTATTCAATGTAGCCGCCTTCAGCCTCAATCAATCAATTCAGGTAACTTGATTATGTAGTAGAGCTGACATCTATTCAATGTAGCCGCCTTCAGCCTCAATCAATCAATTCAGGTAACTTGATTATGTAGTAGAGCTGACATCTATTCAATGTAGCCGCCTTCAGCCTCAATCAATCAATTCAGGTAACTTGATTATGTAGTAGAGCTGACATCTATTCAATGTAGCCGCATTCAGCCTCAATCAATCAATTCAGGTAACTTGATTATGTAGTAGAGCTGACATCTATTCAATGTAGCCGCCTTCAGCCTCAATCAATCAATTCAGGTAACTTGATTATGTAGTAGAGCTGACATCTATTCAATGTAGCCGCATTCAGCCCTCAATCAATCAATTCAGGTAACTTGATTATGTAGTAGAGCTGACATCTATTCAATGTAGCCGCCTTCAGCCTCAATCAATCAATTCAGGTAACTTGATTATGTAGTAGAGCTGACATCTATTCAATGTAGCCGCATTCAGCCTCAATCAATCAATTCAGGTAACTTGATTATGTAGTAGAGCTGACATCTATTCAATGTAGCCGCCTTCAGCCTCAATCAATCAATTCAGGTAACTTGATTATGTAGTAGAGCTGACATCTATTCAATGTAGCCGCATTCAGCCTCAATCAATCAATTCAGGTAACTTGATTATGTAGTAGAGCTGACATCTATTCAATGTAGCCGCCTTCAGCCTCAATCAATCAATTCAGGTAACTTGATTATGTAGTAGAGCTGACATCTATTCAATGTAGCCGCCTTCAGCCTCAATCAATCAATTCAGGTAACTTGATTATGTAGTAGAGCTGACATCTATTCAATGTAGCCGCCTTCAGCCTCAATCAATCAATTCAGGTAACTTGATTATGTAGTAGAGCTGACATCTATTCAATGTAGCCGCCTTCAGCCTCAATCAATCAATTCAGGTAACTTGATTATGTAGTAGAGCTGACATCTATTCAATGTAGCCGCCTTCAGCCTCAATCAATCAATTCAGGTAACTTGATTATGTAGTAGAGCTGACATCTATTCAATGTAGCCGCCTTCAGCCTCAATCAATCAATTCAGGTAACTTGATTATGTAGTAGAGCTGACATCTATTCAATGTAGCCGCCTTCAGCCTCAATCAATCAATTCAGGTAACTTGATTATGTAGTAGAGCTGACATCTATTCAATGTAGCCGCCTTCAGCCTCAATCAATCAATTCAGGTAACTTGATTATGTAGTAGAGCTGACATCTATTCAATGTAGCCGCCTTCAGCCTCAATCAATCAATTCAGGTAACTTGATTATGTAGTAGAGCTGACATCTATTCAATGTAGCCGCCTTCAGCCTCAATCAATCAATTCAGGTAACTTGATTATGTAGTAGAGCTGACATCTATTCAATGTAGCCGCATTCAGCCTCAATCAATCAATTCAGGTAACTTGATTATGTAGTAGAGCTGACATCTATTCAATGTAGCCGCATTCAGCCTCAATCAATCAATTCAGGTAACTTGATTATGTAGTAGAGCTGACATCTATTCAATGTAGCCGCCTTCAGCCTCAATCAATCAATTCAGGTAACTTGATTATGTAGTAGAGCTGACATCTATTCAATGTAGCCGCCTTCAGTCTCAATCAATCAATTCAGGTAACTTGATTATGTAGTAGAGCTGACATCTATTCAATGTAGCCGCCTTCAGCCTCAATCAATCAATTCAGGTAACTTGATTATGTAGTAGAGCTGACATCTATTCAATGTAGCCGCCTTCAGTCTCAATCAATCAATTCAGGTAACTTGATTATGTAGTAGAGCTGACATCTATTCAATGTAGCCGCATTCAGCCTCAATCAATCAATTCAGGTAACTTGATTATGTAGTAGAGCTGACATCTATTCAATGTAGCCGCCTTCAGTCTCAATCAATCAATTCAGGTAACTTGATTATGTAGTAGAGCTGACATCTATTCAATGTAGCCGCCTTCAGCCTCAATCAATCAATTCAGGTAACTTGATTATGTAGTAGAGCTGACATCTATTCAATGTAGCCGCCTTCAGCCTCAATCAATCAATTCAGGTAACTTGATTATGTAGTAGAGCTGACATCTATTCAATGTAGCCGCCTTCAGCCTCAATCAATCAATTCAGGTAACTTGATTATGTAGTAGAGCTGACATCTATTCAATGTAGCCGCCTTCAGCCTCAATCAATCAATTCAGGTAACTTGATTATGTAGTAGAGCTGACATCTATTCAATGTAGCCGCCTTCAGCCTCAATCAATCAATTCAGGTAACTTGATTATGTAGTAGAGCTGACATCTATTCAATGTAGCCGCCTTCAGCCTCAATCAATCAATTCAGGTAACTTGATTATGTAGTAGAGCTGACATCTATTCAATGTAGCCGCCTTCAGCCTCAATCAATCAATTCAGGTAACTTGATTATGTAGTAGAGCTGACATCTATTCAATGTAGCCGCCTTCAGTCTCAATCAATCAATTCAGGTAACTTGATTATGTAGTAGAGCTGACATCTATTCAATGTAGCCGCCTTCAGTCTCAATCAATCAATTCAGGTAACTTGATTATGTAGTAGAGCTGACATCTATTCAATGTAGCCGCCTTCAGCCTCAATCAATCAATTCAGGTAACTTGATTATGTAGTAGAGCTGACATCTATTCAATGTAGCCGCCTTCAGCCTCAATCAATCAATTCAGGTAACTTGATTATGTAGTAGAGCTGACATCTATTCAATGTAGCCGCCTTCAGCCCTCAATCAATCAATTCAGGTAAACTTGATTATGTAGTAGAGCTGACATCTATTCAATGTAGCCGCCTTCAGCCTCAATCAATCAATTCAGGTAACTTGATTATGTAGTAGAGCTGACATCTATTCAATGTAGCCGCCTTCAGCCTCAATCAATCAATTCAGGTAACTTGATTATGTAGTAGAGCTGACATCTATTCAATGTAGCCGCCTTCAGTCTCAATCAATCAATTCAGGTAACTTGATTATGTAGTAGAGCTGACATCTATTCAATGTAGCCGCCTTCAGCCTCAATCAATCAATTCAGGTAACTTGATTATGTAGTAGAGCTGACATCTATTCAATGTAGCCGCATTCAGCCTCAATCAATCAATTCAGGTAACTTGATTATGTAGTAGAGCTGACATCTATTCAATGTAGCCGCCTTCAGCCTCAATCAATCAATTCAGGTAACTTGATTATGTAGTAGAGCTGACATCTATTCAATGTAGCCGCCTTCAGCCTCAATCAATCAATTCAGGTAACTTGATTATGTAGTAGAGCTGACATCTATTCAATGTAGCCGCCTTCAGCCTCAATCAATCAATTCAGGTAACTTGATTATGTAGTAGAGCTGACCATCTATTCAATGTAGCCGCCTTCAGTCTCAATCAATCAATTCAGGTAACTTGATTATGTAGTAGAGCTGACATCTATTCAATGTAGCCGCCTTCAGCTTCAATCAATCAATTCAGGTAACTTGATTATGTAGTAGAGCTGACATCTATTTCAATGTAGCCGCATTCAGCCTCAATCAATCAATTCAGGTAACTTGATTATGTAGTAGAGCTGACATCTATTCAATGTAGCCGCCTTCAGCCTCAATCAATCAATTCAGGTAACTTGATTATGTAGTAGAGCTGACATCTATTCAATGTAGCTGCCTTCAGCCTCAATCAATCAATTCAGGTAACTTGATTATGTAGTAGAGCTGACATCTATTCAATGTAGCCGCCTTCAGTCTCAATCAATCAATTCAGGTAATTTGATTATGTAGTAGAGCTGACATCTAGTCAATGTAGCCGCCTTCAGCCTCAATCAATCAATTCAGGTAACTTGATTATGTAGTAGAGCTGACATCTATTCAATGTAGCCGCCTTCAGTCTCAATCAATCAATTCAGGTAACTTGATTATGTAGTAGAGCTGACATCTATTCAATGTAGCCGCCTTCAGCCTCAATCAATCAATTCAGGTAACTTGATTATGTAGTAGAGCTGACATCTATTCAATGTAGCCGCCTTCAGTCTCAATCAATCAATTCAGGTAACTTGATTATGTAGTAGAGCTGACATCTATTCAATGTAGCCGCCTTCAGCCTCAATCAATCAATTCAGGTAACTTGATTATGTAGTAGAGCTGACATCTATTCAATGTAGCCGCCTTCAGCCTCAATCAATCAATTCAGGTAACTTGATTATGTAGTAGAGCTGACATCTATTCAATGTAGCCGCCTTCAGCCTCAATCAATCAATTCAGGTAAACTTGATTATGTAGTAGAGCTGACATCTATTCAATGTAGCCGCCTTCAGCCTCAATCAATCAATTCAGGTAACTTGATTATGTAGTAGAGCTGACATCTATTCAATGTAGCCGCCTTCAGCCTCAATCAATCAATTCAGGTAACTTGATTATGTAGTAGAGCTGACATCTATTCAATGTAGCCGCCTTCAGCCTCAATCAATCAATTCAGGTAACTTGATTATGTAGTAGAGCTGACATCTATTCAATGTAGCCGCCTTCAGCCTCAATCAATCAATTCAGGTAACTTGATTATGTAGTAGAGCTGACATCTATTCAATGTAGCCGCCTTCAGCCTCAATCAATCAATTCAGGTAACTTGATTATGTAGTAGAGCTGACATCTATTCAATGTAGCCGCCTTCAGCCTCAATCAATCAATTCAGGTAACTTGATTATGTAGTAGAGCTGACATCTATTCAATGTAGCCGCCTTCAGCCTCAATCAATCAATTCAGGTAACTTGATTATGTAGTAGAGCTGACATCTATTCAATGTAGCCGCCTTCAGCCTCAATCAATCAATTCAGGTAACTTGATTATGTAGTAAGAGCTGACATCTATTCAATGTAGCCGCCTTCAGCCTCAATCAATCAATTCAGGTAACTTGATTATGTAGTAGAGCTGACATCTATTCAATGTAGCCGCCTTCAGCCTCAATCAATCAATTCAGGTAACTTGATTATGTAGTAGAGCTGACATCTATTCAATGTAGCCGCCTTCAGTCTCAATCAATCAATTCAGGTACTTGATTATGTAGTAGAGCTGACATCTATTCAATGTAGCCGCCTTCAGCCTCAATCAATCAATTCAGGTAACTTGATTATGTAGTAGAGCTGACATCTATTCAATGTAGCCGCATTCAGCCTCAATCAATCAATTCAGGTAACTTGATTATGTAGTAGAGCTGACATCTATTCAATGTAGCCGCCTTCAGCCTCAATCAATCAATTCAGGTAACTTGATTATGTAGTAGAGCTGACATCTATTCAATGTAGCCGCCTTCAGCCTCAATCAATCAATTCAGGTAACTTGATTATGTAGTAGAGCTGACATCTATTCAATGTAGCCGCCTTCAGCCTCAATCAATCAATTCAGGTAACTTGATTATGTAGTAGAGCTGAACATCTATTCAATGTAGCCGCCTTCAGTCTCAATCAATCAATTCAGGTAACTTGATTATGTAGTAGAGCTGACATCTATTCAATGTAGCCGCCTTCAGCCTCAATCAATCAATTCAGGTAACTTGATTATGTAGTAGAGCTGACATCTATTCAATGTAGCCGCATTCAGCCTCAATCAATCAATTCAGGTAACTTGATTATGTAGTAGAGCTGACATCTATTCAATGTAGCCGCCTTCAGCCTCAATCAATCAATTCAGGTAACTTGATTATGTAGTAGAGCTGACATCTATTCAATGTAGCCGCCTTCAGCCTCAATCAATCAATTCAGGTAACTTGATTATGTAGTAGAGCTGACATCTATTCAATGTAGCCGCCTTCAGCCTCAATCAATCAATTCAGGTAACTTGATTATGTAGTAGAGCTGACATCTATTCAATGTAGCCGCCTTCAGTCTCAATCAATCAATTCAGGTAACTTGATTATGTAGTAGAGCTGACATCTATTCAATGTAGCCGCCTTCAGCCTCAATCAATCAATTCAGGTAACTTGATTATGTAGTAGAGCTGACATCTATTCAATGTAGCCGCCTTCAGCCTCAATCAATCAATTCAGGTAACTTGATTATGTAGTAGAAGCTGACATCTATTCAATGTAGCCGCCTTCAGCCTCAATCAATCAATTCAGGTAACTTGATTATGTAGTAGAGCTGACATCTATTCAATGTAGCCGCCTTCAGCCTCAATCAATCAATTCAGGTAACTTGATTATGTAGTAGAGCTGACATCTATTCAATGTAGCCGCCTTCAGTCTCAATCAATCAATTCAGGTAACTTGATTATGTAGTAGAGCTGACATCTATTCAATGTAGCCGCCTTCAGCCTCAATCAATCAATTCAGGTAACTTGATTATGTAGTAGAGCTGACATCTATTCAATGTAGCCGCATTCAGCCTCAATCAATCAATTCAGGTAACTTGATTATGTAGTAGAAGCTGACATCTATTCAATGTAGCCGCCTTCAGCCTCAATCAATCAATTCAGGTAACTTGATTATGTAGTAGAGCTGACATCTATTCAATGTAGCTGCCTTCAGCCTCAATCAATCAATTCAG
>NC_136526.1:14277437-14297437 GCF_053919585.1 Euprymna scolopes
TAGCCGCCTTCAGCCTCAATCAATCAATTCAGGTAACTGATTATGTAGTAGAGCTGACATCTATTCAATGTAGCCGCCTTCAGCCTCAATCAATCAATTCAGGTAACTTGATTATGTAGTAGAGCTGACATCTATTCAATGTAGCCGCCTTCAGCCTCAATCAATCAATTCAGGTAACTTGATTATGTAGTAGAGCTGACATCTATTCAATGTAGCCGCCTTCAGTCTCAATCAATCAATTCAGGTAACTTGATTATGTAGTAGAGCTGACATCTATTCAATGTAGCCGCCTTCAGCCTCAATCAATCAATTCAGGTAACTTGATTATGTAGTAGAGCTGACATCTATTCAATGTAGCCGCCTTCAGCCTCAATCAATCAATTCAGGTAACTTGATTATGTAGTAGAGCTGACATCTATTCAATGTAGCCGCCTTCAGCCTCAATCAATCAATTCAGGTAACTTGATTATGTAGTAGAGCTGACATCTATTCAATGTAGCCGCCTTCAGCCTCAATCAATCAATTCAGGTAACTTGATTATGTAGTAGAGCTGACATCTATTCAATGTAGCCGCCTTCAGCCTCAATCAATCAATTCAGGTAACTTGATTATGTAGTAGAGCTGACATCTATTCAATGTAGCCGCCTTCAGTCTCAATCAATCAATTCAGGTAACTTGATTATGTAGTAGAGCTGACATCTATTCAATGTAGCCGCCTTCAGCCTCAATCAATCAATTCAGGTAACTTGATTATGTAGTAGAGCTGACATCTATTCAATGTAGCCGCCATTCAGCCTCAATCAATCAATTCAGGTAACTTGATTATGTAGTAGAGCTGACATCTATTCAATGTAGCCGCCTTCAGCCTCAATCAATCAATTCAGGTAACTTGATTATGTAGTAGAGCTGACATCTATTCAATGTAGCTGCCTTCAGCCTCAATCAATCAATTCAGGTAACTTGATTATGTAGTAGAGCTGACATCTATTCAATGTAGCCGCCTTCAGTCTCAATCAATCAATTCAGGTAATTTGATTATGTAGTAGAGCTGACATCTAGTCAATGTAGCCGCCTTCAGCCTCAATCAATCAATTCAGGTAATTTCATTATGTAGTAGAGCTGACATCTATTCAATGTAGCCGCCTTCAGTCTCAATCAATCAATTCAGGTAACTTGATTATGTAGTAGAGCTGACATCTATTCAATGTAGCCGCCTTCAGCCTCAATCAATCAATTCAGGTAACTTGATTATGTAGTAGAGCTGACATCTATTCAATGTAGCCGCCTTCAGCCTCAATCAATCAATTCAGGTAACTTGATTATGTAGTAGAGCTGACATCTATTCAATGTAGCCGCCTTCAGCCTCAATCAATCAATTCAGGTAATTTGATTATGTAGTAGAGCTGACATCTATTCAATGTAGCCGCCTTCAGCCTCAATCAATCAATTCAGGTAACTTGATTATGTAGTAGAGCTGACATCTATTCAATGTAGCCGCCTTCAGTCTCAATCAATCAATTCAGGTAACTTGATTATGTAGTAGAGCTGACATCTATTCAATGTAGCCGCCTTCAGCCTCAATCAATCAATTCAGGTAACTTGATTATGTAGTAGAGCTGACATCTATTCAATGTAGCCGCCTTCAGTCTCAATCAATCAATTCAGGTAATTTGATTATGTAGTAGAGCTGACATCTAGTCAATGTAGCCGCCTTCAGCCTCAATCAATCAATTCAGGTAACTTGATTATGTAGTAGAGCTGACATCTATTCAATGTAGCCGCCTTCAGCCTCAATCAATCAATTCAGGTAACTTGATTATGTAGTAGAGCTGACATCTATTCAATGTAGCCGCCTTCAGTCTCAATCAATCAATTCAGGTAATTTGATTATGTAGTAGAGCTGACATCTATTCAATGTAGCCGCCTTCAGTCTCAATCAATCAATTCAGGTAACTTGATTATGTAGTAGAGCTGACATCTATTCAATGTAGCTGCCTTCAGCCTCAATCAATCAATTCAGGTAACTTGATTATGTAGTAGAGCTGACATCTATTCAATGTAGCCGCCTTCAGCCTCAATCAATCAATTCAGGTAACTTGATTATGTAGTAGAGCTGACATCTATTCAATGTAGCCGCCTTCAGTCTCAATCAATCAATTCAGGTAATTTGATTATGTAGTAGAGCTGACATCTAGTCAATGTAGCCGCCTTCAGCCTCAATCAATCAATTCAGGTAACTTGATTATGTAGTAGAGCTGACATCTATTCAATGTAGCCGCCTTCAGCCTCAATCAATCAATTCAGGTAACTTGATTATGTAGTAGAGCTGACATCTATTCAATGTAGCTGCCTTCAGCCTCAATCAATCAATTCAGGTAACTTGATTATGTAGTAGAGCTGACATCTATTCAATGTAGCCGCCTTCAGCCTCAATCAATCAATTCAGGTAACTTGATTATGTAGTAGAGCTGACATCTATTCAATGTAGCCGCCTTCAGCCTCAATCAATCAATTCAGGTAACTTGATTATGTAGTAGAGCTGACATCTATTCAATGTAGCTGCCTTCAGCCTCAATCAATCAATTCAGGTAACTTGATTATGTAGTAGAGCTGACATCTATTCAATGTAGCCGCCTTCAGCCTCAATCAATCAATTCAGGTAACTTGATTATGTAGTAGAGCTGACATCTATTCAATGTAGCCGCCTTCAGCCTCAATCAATCAATTCAGGTAACTTGATTATGTAGTAGAGCTGACATCTATTCAATGTAGCTGCCTTCAGCCTCAATCAATCAATTCAGGTAACTTGATTATGTAGTAGAGCTGACATCTATTCAATGTAGCCGCCTTCAGCCTCAATCAATCAATTCAGGTAACTTGATTATGTAGTAGAGCTGACATCTATTCAATGTAGCCGCCTTCAGCCTCAATCAATCAATTCAGGTAACTTGATTATGTAGTAGAGCTGACATCTATTCAATGTAGCTGCCTTCAGCCTCAATCAATCAATTCAGGTAACTTGATTATGTAGTAGAGCTGACATCTATTCAATGTAGCCGCCTTCAGTCTCAATCAATCAATTCAGGTAACTTGATTATGTAGTAGAGCTGACATCTATTCAATGTAGCCGCCTTCAGCCTCAATCAATCAATTCAGGTAACTTGATTATGTAGTAGAGCTGACATCTATTCAATGTAGCCGCCTTCAGCCTCAATCAATCAATTCAGGTAACTTGATTATGTAGTAGAGCTGACATCTATTCAATGTAGCTGCCTTCAGCCTCAATCAATCAATTCAGGTAACTTGATTATGTAGTAGAGCTGACATCTATTCAATGTAGCCGCCTTCAGTCTCAATCAATCAATTCAGGTAATTTGATTATGTAGTAGAGCTGACATCTAGTCAATGTAGCCGCCTTCAGCCTCAATCAATCAATTCAGGTAACTTGATTATGCAGTAGAGCTGACATCTATTCAATGTAGCCGCCTTCAGCCTCAATCAATCAATTCAGGTAACTTGATTATGTAGTAGAGCTGACATCTATTCAATGTAGCCGCCTTCAGTCTCAATCAATCAATTCAGGTAACTTGATTATGTAGTAGAGCTGACATCTATTCAATGTAGCCGCCTTCAGCCTCAATCAATCAATTCAGGTAACTTGATTATGTAGTAGAGCTGACATCTATTCAATGTAGCCGCCTTCAGCCTCAATCAATCAATTCAGGTAACTTGATTATGTAGTAGAGCTGACATCTATTCAATGTAGCCGCATTCAGCCTCAATCAATCAATTCAGGTAACTTGATTATGTAGTAGAGCTGACATCTATTCAATGTAGCCGCCTTCAGCCTCAATCAATCAATTCAGGTAACTTGATTATGTAGTAGAGCTGACATCTATTCAATGTAGCCGCCTTCAGCCTCAATCAATCAATTCAGGTAACTTGATTATGTAGTAGAGCTGACATCTATTCAATGTAGCCGCCTTCAGCCTCAATCAATCAATTCAGGTAACTTGATTATGTAGTAGAGCTGACATCTATTCAATGTAGCCGCCTTCAGTCTCAATCAATCAATTCAGGTAACTTGATTATGTAGTAGAGCTGACATCTATTCAATGTAGCCGCCTTCAGCCTCAATCAATCAATTCAGGTAACTTGATTATGTAGTAGAGCTGACATCTATTCAATGTAGCCGCATTCAGCCTCAATCAATCAATTCAGGTAACTTGATTATGTAGTAGAGCTGACATCTATTCAATGTAGCCGCCTTCAGCCTCAATCAATCAATTCAGGTAACTTGATTATGTAGTAGAGCTGACATCTATTCAATGTAGCTGCCTTCAGCCTCAATCAATCAATTCAGGTAACTTGATTATGTAGTAGAGCTGACATCTATTCAATGTAGCCGCCTTCAGTCTCAATCAATCAATTCAGGTAATTTGATTATGTAGTAGAGCTGACATCTAGTCAATGTAGCCGCCTTCAGCCTCAATCAATCAATTCAGGTAACTTGATTATGTAGTAGAGCTGACATCTATTCAATGTAGCCGCCTTCAGCCTCAATCAATCAATTCAGGTAACTTGATTATGTAGTAGAGCTGACATCTATTCAATGTAGCCGCCTTCAGTCTCAATCAATCAATTCAGGTAATTTGATTATGTAGTAGAGCTGACATCTATTCAATGTAGCCGCCTTCAGTCTCAATCAATCAATTCAGGTAACTTGATTATGTAGTAGAGCTGACATCTATTCAATGTAGCTGCCTTCAGCCTCAATCAATCAATTCAGGTAACTTGATTATGTAGTAGAGCTGACATCTATTCAATGTAGCCGCCTTCAGCCTCAATCAATCAATTCAGGTAACTTGATTATGTAGTAGAGCTGACATCTATTCAATGTAGCCGCCTTCAGCCTCAATCAATCAATTCAGGTAACTTGATTATGTAGTAGAGCTGACATCTATTCAATGTAGCCGCCTTCAGTCTCAATCAATCAATTCAGGTAATTTGATTATGTAGTAGAGCTGACATCTATTCAATGTAGCCGCCTTCAGTCTCAATCAATCAATTCAGGTAACTTGATTATGTAGTAGAGCTGACATCTATTCAATGTAGCTGCCTTCAGCCTCAATCAATCAATTCAGGTAACTTGATTATGTAGTAGAGCTGACATCTATTCAATGTAGCCGCCTTCAGCCTCAATCAATCAATTCAGGTAACTTGATTATGTAGTAGAGCTGACATCTATTCAATGTAGCCGCCTTCAGTCTCAATCAATCAATTCAGGTAATTTGATTATGTAGTAGAGCTGACATCTAGTCAATGTAGCCGCCTTCAGCCTCAATCAATCAATTCAGGTAACTTGATTATGTAGTAGAGCTGACATCTATTCAATGTAGCCGCCTTCAGCCTCAATCAATCAATTCAGGTAACTTGATTATGTAGTAGAGCTGACATCTATTCAATGTAGCTGCCTTCAGCCTCAATCAATCAATTCAGGTAACTTGATTATGTAGTAGAGCTGACATCTATTCAATGTAGCCGCCTTCAGCCTCAATCAATCAATTCAGGTAACTTGATTATGTAGTAGAGCTGACATCTATTCAATGTAGCCGCCTTCAGCCTCAATCAATCAATTCAGGTAACTTGATTATGTAGTAGAGCTGACATCTATTCAATGTAGCTGCCTTCAGCCTCAATCAATCAATTCAGGTAACTTGATTATGTAGTAGAGCTGACATCTATTCAATGTAGCCGCCTTCAGCCTCAATCAATCAATTCAGGTAACTTGATTATGTAGTAGAGCTGACATCTATTCAATGTAGCCGCCTTCAGCCTCAATCAATCAATTCAGGTAACTTGATTATGTAGTAGAGCTGACATCTATTCAATGTAGCTGCCTTCAGCCTCAATCAATCAATTCAGGTAACTTGATTATGTAGTAGAGCTGACATCTATTCAATGTAGCCGCCTTCAGCCTCAATCAATCAATTCAGGTAACTTGATTATGTAGTAGAGCTGACATCTATTCAATGTAGCCGCCTTCAGCCTCAATCAATCAATTCAGGTAACTTGATTATGTAGTAGAGCTGACATCTATTCAATGTAGCTGCCTTCAGCCTCAATCAATCAATTCAGGTAACTTGATTATGTAGTAGAGCTGACATCTATTCAATGTAGCCGCCTTCAGTCTCAATCAATCAATTCAGGTAACTTGATTATGTAGTAGAGCTGACATCTATTCAATGTAGCCGCCTTCAGCCTCAATCAATCAATTCAGGTAACTTGATTATGTAGTAGAGCTGACATCTATTCAATGTAGCCGCCTTCAGCCTCAATCAATCAATTCAGGTAACTTGATTATGTAGTAGAGCTGACATCTATTCAATGTAGCTGCCTTCAGCCTCAATCAATCAATTCAGGTAACTTGATTATGTAGTAGAGCTGACATCTATTCAATGTAGCCGCCTTCAGTCTCAATCAATCAATTCAGGTAATTTGATTATGTAGTAGAGCTGACATCTAGTCAATGTAGCCGCCTTCAGCCTCAATCAATCAATTCAGGTAACTTGATTATGCAGTAGAGCTGACATCTATTCAATGTAGCTGCCTTCAGCCTCAATCAATCAATTCAGGTAACTTGATTATGTAGTAGAGCTGACATCTATTCAATGTAGCTGCCTTCAGTCTCAATCAATCAATTCAGGTAATTTGATTATGTAGTAGAGCTGACATCTAGTCAATGTAGCCGCCTTCAGCCTCAATCAATCAATTCAGGTAACTTGATTATGCAGTAGAGCTGACATCTATTCAATGTAGCCGCCTTCAGCCTCAATCAATCAATTCAGGTAACTTGATTATGTAGTAGAGCTGACATCTATTCAATGTAGCCGCCTTCAGTCTCAATCAATCAATTCAGGTAACTTGATTATGTAGTAGAGCTGACATCTATTCAATGTAGCCGCCTTCAGTCTCAATCAATCAATTCAGGTAACTTGATTATGTAGTAGAGCTGACATCTATTCAATGTAGCTGCCTTCAGCCTCAATCAATCAATTCAGGTAACTTGATTATGTAGTAGAGCTGACATCTATTCAATGTAGCCGCCTTCAGTCTCAATCAATCAATTCAGGTAATTTGATTATGTAGTAGAGCTGACATCTAGTCAATGTAGCCGCCTTCAGCCTCAATCAATCAATTCAGGTAACTTGATTATGCAGTAGAGCTGACATCTATTCAATGTAGCCGCCTTCAGCCTCAATCAATCAATTCAGGTAACTTGATTATGTAGTAGAGCTGACATCTATTCAATGTAGCCGCCTTCAGTCTCAATCAATCAATTCAGGTAACTTGATTATGTAGTAGAGCTGACATCTATTCAATGTAGCCGCCTTCAGTCTCAATCAATCAATTCAGGTAACTTGATTATGTAGTAGAGCTGACATCTATTCAATGTAGCCGCCTTCAGTCTCAATCAATCAATTCAGGTAACTTGATTATGTAGTAGAGCTGACATCTATTCAATGTAGCCGCCTTCAGTCTCAATCAATCAATTCAGGTAACTTGATTATGTAGTAGAGCTGACATCTATTCAATGTAGCTGCCTTCAGCCTCAATCAATCAATTCAGGTAACTTGATTATGTAGTAGAGCTGACATCTATTCAATGTAGCCGCCTTCAGCCTCAATCAATCAATTCAGGTAACTTGATTATGTAGTAGAGCTGACATCTATTCAATGTAGCCGCCTTCAGCCTCAATCAATCAATTCAGGTAACTTGATTATGTAGTAGAGCTGACATCTATTCAATGTAGCTGCCTTCAGCCTCAATCAATCAATTCAGGTAACTTGATTATGTAGTAGAGCTGACATCTATTCAATGTAGCCGCCTTCAGCCTCAATCAATCAATTCAGGTAACTTGATTATGTAGTAGAGCTGACATCTATTCAATGTAGCCGCCTTCAGTCTCAATCAATCAATTCAGGTAACTTGATTATGTAGTAGAGCTGACATCTATTCAATGTAGCTGCCTTCAGCCTCAATCAATCAATTCAGGTAACTTGATTATGTAGTAGAGCTGACATCTATTCAATGTAGCCGCCTTCAGCCTCAATCAATCAATTCAGGTAACTTGATTATGTAGTAGAGCTGACATCTATTCAATGTAGCCGCCTTCAGCCTCAATCAATCAATTCAGGTAACTTGATTATGTAGTAGAGCTGACATCTATTCAATGTAGCCGCCTTCAGTCTCAATCAATCAATTCAGGTAACTTGATTATGTAGTAGAGCTGACATCTATTCAATGTAGCCGCCTTCAGCCTCAATCAATCAATTCAGGTAACTTGATTATGTAGTAGAGCTGACATCTATTCAATGTAGCCGCCTTCAGTCTCAATCAATCAATTCAGGTAACTTGATTATGTAGTAGAGCTGACATCTATTCAATGTAGCCGCCTTCAGCCTCAATCAATCAATTCAGGTAACTTGATTATGTAGTAGAGCTGACATCTATTCAATGTAGCCGCCTTCAGCCTCAATCAATCAATTCAGGTAACTTGATTATGTAGTAGAGCTGACATCTATTCAATGTAGCTGCCTTCAGCCTCAATCAATCAATTCAGGTAACTTGATTATGTAGTAGAGCTGACATCTATTCAATGTAGCCGCCTTCAGCCTCAATCAATCAATTCAGGTAACTTGATTATGTAGTAGAGCTGACATCTATTCAATGTAGCCGCCTTCAGCCTCAATCAATCAATTCAGGTAACTTGATTATGTAGTAGAGCTGACATCTATTCAATGTAGCTGCCTTCAGCCTCAATCAATCAATTCAGGTAACTTGATTATGTAGTAGAGCTGACATCTATTCAATGTAGCCGCCTTCAGCCTCAATCAATCAATTCAGGTAACTTGATTATGTAGTAGAGCTGACATCTATTCAATGTAGCTGCCTTCAGCCTCAATCAATCAATTCAGGTAACTTGATTATGTAGTAGAGCTGACATCTATTCAATGTAGCCGCCTTCAGTCTCAATCAATCAATTCAGGTAATTTGATTATGTAGTAGAGCTGACATCTAGTCAATGTAGCCGCCTTCAGCCTCAATCAATCAATTCAGGTAACTTGATTATGCAGTAGAGCTGACATCTATTCAATGTAGCCGCCTTCAGCCTCAATCAATCAATTCAGGTAACTTGATTATGTAGTAGAGCTGACATCTATTCAATGTAGCCGCCTTCAGTCTCAATCAATCAATTCAGGTAACTTGATTATGTAGTAGAGCTGACATCTATTCAATGTAGCCGCCTTCAGCCTCAATCAATCAATTCAGGTAACTTGATTATGTAGTAGAGCTGACATCTATTCAATGTAGCCGCCTTCAGTCTCAATCAATCAATTCAGGTAACTTGATTATGTAGTAGAGCTGACATCTATTCAATGTAGCCGCCTTCAGCCTCAATCAATCAATTCAGGTAACTTGATTATGTAGTAGAGCTGACATCTATTCAATGTAGCCGCCTTCAGCCTCAATCAATCAATTCAGGTAACTTGATTATGTAGTAGAGCTGACATCTATTCAATGTAGCCGCCTTCAGCCTCAATCAATCAATTCAGGTAACTTGATTATGTAGTAGAGCTGACATCTATTCAATGTAGCCGCCTTCAGCCTCAATCAATCAATTCAGGTAACTTGATTATGTAGTAGAGCTGACATCTATTCAATGTAGCTGCCTTCAGCCTCAATCAATCAATTCAGGTAACTTGATTATGTAGTAGAGCTGACATCTATTCAATGTAGCCGCCTTCAGTCTCAATCAATCAATTCAGGTAATTTGATTATGTAGTAGAGCTTACATCCATTCTATGTAGCCGCCTTCAGCCTCAATCACCACCTCGATCTGGAACAAGGAGCATGTCTTTTCCACAAGTGCCGGTTGAAGCTCAGTGAATACTCAGCGATCAGGCTGGCTTTGGTGTTGTGGGAGGTCATGTTGGTGATGTTCTTGACGTATGATCAAACGAAGTAGTCCAGCGGCTTCAGGTCAGGGAAGGAGGGGGGGGCAGTGAGAGAAGGGTACAACGTCATTGTACTCCTTCTGAAGACAAGCCTGGGTCTCTTTGGACTTGTGAGCTGGCGCCGAGTCTTGCTGCTACATCCAAGATTTGCTAGTAGCCACTTGAAACCACACTAAAGACGGTAGCCAGAAACTTTGTTTTCATCACCCTTGACACATACCTGTTATTTGTGGCAATTCAGTGATACATTTTGAGGATGCTGGCAATGGTCCTGTTGTCATAACTTGGATCAGTACAGAGCATCACTTGTACAGTGGCACATTTCCGATCTGATTCCTGCTGCCACACCCAGAGTCTGCCAGTGGCCACCTGATTGCACCAGGGGATCACCACACTCTTTCAAGCCAACTATGAAGATATGAGGTGGCTCTAACTTGAAACCACATCAAAGACATAAACAATGGCCAGAAACTTTGTTTTCATCATCCTGGGCATGCCCCTGTTATTCGTGGCAATCCAGTGATACATTTTGAGGGTGCTGGCAATGGTCCTGTTGTCAGAACTTGGATCGGTAGATGCATGAGTTGCACACTAGCACATCTCTGATCTCGCTCGTTGAACAGTGTATCGGTTTTCATCAAATATAAAAATTATGTATATGCATGCGTATACAATGAAACCCGGATATAAGAGACAACAGCAATAACTATAACAACAACAGCAATTACAACAACAGCAACAACAACAGCAATAACTACAACAACAACTACAACAACAGCAATAACTACAACAATAACCACAACAACAACAATAACTACAACAACAGCAATAACTACAACAACAACAGCAACAACAACAACAACAACAACAGCAACAACAATAACAACAACAACAACAATAACTGCAACAGCAACTACAACAACAACAACAGCAATAACTACAACAACAGCAATAATAACAACAACAGCAATAATAACAACAACAACAGCAATAACAACAACAACTACAACAGCAATAACTACAACAACAACAGCAATAACTACAACAACAACAGCAATAACTACAACAATAACTGCAACAACAACTACAACAGCAATAGCTACAACAACAACAGCAATAACTACAACAACAACTACAACAACAACAGCAGCAACAACAACAACAAAACCAGATATAAGAGAGATTTTCTCTTGTCCCAAATTAGAACCTGTGTTAATGTTAAGTGTAACCCGGATATAAGAACCCCTGGATATGAGAGAGTTGTAGGGACCGGCGAGTAAGTCTCTTATATCCGGGTTACACTGTATATGCAAGTGATCTTGGCTCAAAGGCCAAGAAAAAATAATTCTAAATATGATGTTGCAAAAACCTGAAACTCTCCGAAACGACAAAAACATCGCTGATGATGACTTCCGACATCCTTGGGATAAACCTTGATTCTTTTTTAAAAGATGTGGTTATGTGTCACTTCCAAGGTGCACTTTACCTCTCGTGGTTCATAGCACTATTCTGATGATTCTTCTGACTAGGTAAACGAAGATTGTTACGTTTTTGTGTGTTTAGAGCTATTCACTGCAACATATATATTACTAGCGAGGGTACCCGGCATTGTCCGGCTGTGTTTGGAGGTGTGTGTGTGTGTGTGGGGGGGGTAAATCAAAACAAAATGGGAAATAAAGAATAAGCGAACGTAATAACACAGTTTAAATATCATAACTTTCTTTTTAAATAGAAAATTAAAAAAATGCAAAAAAACAAAAAAAACAATAAGTGAACAAAAAAAGAAATGACATAAATAATCCTGTTTAAATGTTAAAACTTCTTAAAAACATCGGGAAAACAAAAACAAAAACAAAGAAAACAGCAAACGTGATGAAAAATTTAAAAAAACGGATGAAAAAAATGGCATAAGGAATCCTGTTTCAATATTAAAACTTTAAAAATCGAAAAAAAATTATATCTGATATCTTGGCTGGAATGTTCAATCTTAAGATAACAACGTTGCCACTATAACGACTGGTCTATGACCGCATGAGCGAAATTAAGTCTTTTTTATATTTAAACTAATTCAAGAAAGAACCTTTTTTGCGCATGCATGTTTGGCTAAATTGTTATGAAGGAACGATTTTTTGCTACCCCTCCCTGTAGAAAAGTGCCCAGTTGAGGGTGAAGGAATTAATGTTTTTGGCCAATTTTTTGCTATTTGTCATCTGAAGGGTCAAGCTTCAAAACGATACCAATCTTGTGAAAACCCGTCGCCTCTGTCGAAAGTTTTTGCAAGACATACATACATGCATACATACATGATTGCTGCATCTTTCCAGATGATTGCCGTCACATTGAATTCTCCCAATCTTGTCGTCCATGCCATCTCAGATGACTCTGCACTCCCGCCGCAGATTTTCACATCTTGAAGCAGACGTGACATACAAATTTAGCAATTTCCATCGAGTTGATTCCTCTGGAGGTTGAAGAGTATTCCTATGAACAATCACGTCTTCTCAAACCAGCAGTAGACTTGCAAACTTTGCTGCATGTTAAACAGATCGTTTGGTTTGGACTAATAGGTGCAACGTTGACCTGAACAGAAGTTTTGTGTGACTTAAGGTGGTTGACATAGCCAGCTTTTGACAAAAGCACTCGTTTACAAATATGGTATTTCCAGCTGTGTGTCTCATGGTTAAGACCATCAATTAAACCTTTGCAAAGCTCTCGTTTCAGATTGAGCCTGCTTTCTTTTCTCTAGAGCATCACAACTTTCACGTACAAGCTTTCGCCATTTCGGCCTTTGCAGAGTAAGTTCTTCCCATGCGTCGATGTCGATTTGTAAAACTTTCAAATTATTCTTTGTAGAGTCCCTGAACCTCTTCCTAGGCTTGTGTTGAGGGCGCTTGCCATTTTCCAGCTCCCCATAAAAAAATTGTTTTGGCAGCCTACAATCTTTCATTCGAACCAGGTGGCTCACCTAATGCATGTGAGATCTGATTACAAGGGTCTCAACACTAGAGCAACATTCTCTCACAAGGACTTCAGTATCGGGTACTTAAGCTTGCCACTTGATGTTTAAGATACGTCTCAAGCATTTTTGGCGAAATCATCCAAGCCACTTAATGTGTCTTTCATGCAATGCCCATGTCTCCGATGAATACAACAGTGTGGTTAGCACACAGGTCTTGTAAACACAGATCTTAGTCCTGTCTGTGATGCCACGATCAGACCACACTCTCTTCTCCAACCTTCCAAAAGCTACAGATGCCTTCTTAATTCGCCTGTGAATTTCAGCGTCGAGACAGCCACCCCTCGACAGAGAACTATCAAGGTACACAAATGAATCAACTACTTCCAGTCTAGCACTACAGACCATGATGTTTGGCTCCATGCATGACTGGCCCAGTACAGGAGTGAACATCACCTTTGTTTTAGACAAACTGATCCTCAAACCAAAGGCAGTGCAGGAGTCAGCAAAGCTATCCATTATATGCCGCATATCAGTCTCAGTGTGCGACAAAAAACAGCATCGTCTGCATACATGATGATTGCAACGGCTTGTCAGATGAGTGCCACTCCCTCAGACACTTAAAGTCCATGAGCCCAAAAATTACTTCCTTCGCCATAGGACCATTTTAATAGACAAATGCCTGAGAAAGTATCTATACACAGATGATGTTACAGAGTCTTAGCTTTGTACGGCAGCTAAGTCTCTCTCTCGGTTCAAAATGTTGATATCCAGCAATAAGCAAGAGCAAGATAGCCAGCAACAAGTTAAACTGCAGACCAGCTTAATGCGGGTACTGGTCTCTCACTTTATGGTTTTTAAAATCAGAGATTTGCTTCTCCTAAGAAGGTTGCCTTCATTACGGCTTACGGGAGCCCTCTCCACCCCAACACACACACACACAAATATACACGGTGCTAGTTGGCCGTTGACCCAGAAAAAGGGTTCATTCGCCCTTTGGAAAGTCTTGTTTTTAATCCTTCAGGGAGACTAGCCGCCCTCCCCACCAAACAAGTCTGGTGGGGGAACCAGTTTAGTCGCCGGTAACCCGACTATGAGGCAGGTAGTACTGTGTTACATGGTACCAGTAGCATATGACATGACCTGACATACATACATACACACATACATACATTTAAACAGACAGGTGAGATTTATATTATAGATTAAATAAAAAAAAAAGAGTTAAAAGAAAAATTTATTTGTCAACAAAGTAAAAGTAACAAAAATTATTTCACAGTAAACAAAATGATCTAAGGGAGATAATAAAGATTTTTGTTCTAGCAATTAGTTAAATGAGTTAAAAATATTTAAATAACATTCACAGATATATTTACTTTGGTCAATATCAAAATTCAGAAAAATCTATATTTACCAAAATGTTCGTCGTTGTGGTTTGTTTGAAGGGTGGTTTTCTTTGGCTTGGTGTTCAGTATGCTTATTTATGACGAAGGTTTATTTCAGTTTCTCATTAGTGGCCGGAGTCGATTGATTTTAGCAAGAAGATCGCCCCAAGTTTGCATCCCTTACATTTGGTGTACTAATCAATAACTGGTTTTACAAACGCATATCCTTCTATTCAGACTCAATAATAAAGAACACTTAGTTTTTGGAACCTTCTGGAACCAACGAAAAAAGAATACTTTTTTCAGTTATATTTTAAAAGTGTCCAGAAACACTTCAAAGGATATTTTTACTTTCTAATATTAAAGTAATATTATTTACGTTATCTTATATATTATTTTAATTTATATATCATTAATATTTAGTTTTGTATTATATTTTATATTTCATTTTATTATATAATATTTCAAGTATAACTATTTTATTATAATATTTAATTATATTAATAAATATTTTCATTATATATTATATTTATTAAATATTATGTTTGGTTAATTATGTTATTTTGTGTAAGAAATTGTAATTTTTTCATATTTTTAATGGAAAAGATGTCCTCATATGACAAGATTGATAAGGGTTGATCAGCAGTTAATGATTAGGCAACCCGTGTTTCACTATAAAATCCATCATTATTGCGTTTATTTCCCCATCACAACCACCACCGACACTATAATTTTCAAGTAAAACGCTGTTATATTAAAACAACAAAAGCAGAAAGTTGAAGATTGAACAGTGTCCGGGTTGAAAAAAAAAAAAGTAGAAAATTTGCTGCAACTGCACCATTCTCTTGGATAATGTCCCAAAAAAGAGTTTTCAATCTAATATATCCCACTTTGCCAACTAAGCTCCAACCCCTGTCCCATCGCTGCAATATGGCATCTCTTTGCTCGTTTTACAAATATTTTAATGGAATGTAGAACAGTTGAGATAGCAAGGTCAGTTTTTAATTACTTCATATGCACGTCACGTTGGTACAGTGGTAACGTCACCAGCTTTAAATGCTACGGTTTCGATTCTAGCGAATGGAACCCAAATACTTTTTTTTTATTTTTGAAATCATGACTCTATAATAATATATACGAGATCTGGACAAATTAAAATATCATATTCAAGCGTATTTTATGCCCAGGCAAAAAAAGTGGGGTCTCCCCCCCCCCCCGCTAGTGAGTAGCTAAAGATTGATCAGTAGTAAAAATACAGTATAGTTAACAATCGAAAAATTGAAATCTCTACTATTATATAAAAATCACTTTGTGTGTGTGTGTGTTTGTGTGTTTGTTTGTGTGTGTGTGTGTTTGTGTGTGTGTGTGTTTGTGTTTGTGTGTTTATGTTTGTGTGTTTGTGTGTGTGTGTGTGTTTGCGTGTGTTTGTGTTTGCATGTGTTTGTGTGTTTGTGTGTTTGTGTGTGTTTGCGTGTGTGTTACTTCCTCATAGGTTCCAAAACGGCTGAGACTGTCTTTTGCAAATTTCTCACAAAGCTAATTTATATGTTTGGCAGTGTTCTTAGATATGTTTTTCTATAGGATTGTGTGGTTTAGTAGAATAACCAATTGATAACCTGGGTTTATCAATTTTCAGGACCGAGGTTGCGTATGTTGCAACTTTATTGAAGTTGAAAGTAGGAGTGTACCAGCGGGACCATTAAAGGTAAATTTAATGGGATTGAACTTAAGCAAAGACGTTGTTTTAATAAGTTCGTTTGAGTACTTTACACTGTTGCCTTTTTTTATTTTCATTTCAATAAATAATACACCACACAGTAAATAAATGAATAAATAAATAAAATACTAATAATAATTCATTAGTCACGTAGAGGCGAGCCACACAAAAACTAGAAGTTATTAACGTGCTTCTACAGAATTTGGATAGAATAACCCAATCGACTTTTGCTGAAATAAACGTAAGACTAAGTTATAGGATTAAAAAACAGTTCGGTTAAAATTCTGTAAAAGTAATTGTACCTTTATAGATATAATAAACTTATGTAAGTTGAAAAAAAGTTCATAGGATGTAGGTCAGCAGGATAACCAATTTATAATCGGGATTTATTAATTTAAAGGACCGTGGTTGAGTGTGTCGCAATTTTATTGAAGTTGAAAGCAGGAGTGCATCCGCAGGATCATTAAAGGTAAATTTAATGGAATCGCCGATTAATAGAAAAGTTTTACCAATCCACATTTTTACATCTTCTATATATATAAAAGCGAAAATGTATGTATGTATGTATGTATGTGTGTCTGCTAAAAACTTTTTACCGACGGAACAAAAATTCACAAACTTGGTCTCATATGAAAGCCCCACCCTCCGGACGACAAATATCGAAAAATTGTCCCAAAAGGACCATCAGAAGTGCGTCAACTGATCGATTTTCTGCAGGGGGGCCCCCCACCAAAAAGTGACATTTTAATGTTAAACATTACATATTTTTAAATCGATTTATAACTGCCCAAAAAATACGGGCGCCAACTTTTCTACATAAACTATACACAGGGCCGTTTATTTTGGGTAAACTTGTATTTAAAACCTGCTGAGTCATGTCACGTGATCTTGATGTCAGCAAGCTGTAATGGCAGTCTGAGTTTAAAAAACATTGTTGTTATCGGTAAAAAAAAATTTAACCCTCACACAAGCTAAACTATGAACTTCTACGCTATGACAACATTACCAAAGTTATTAGCACTTTAAAAGCAGTTAGATACGATAGTTAAACGAAAAATAACAAGCCAAAAATGTGAAGTAAAAAAAAATACGCTTACAAAAAATATTAACGATTAAAGTTTTTACAAAAAAACAAACCCAGACGCCATTTTCTTTTTTAGTAACACTCTTTAGAGTAAGGAATACGAAGTGTGTATGTGAGAGAGAGAGAGAGACGTTAACTTTTTCACCCCGAAATCGACAATTTTCGACATGGGGGGGTCAACAACGCATGCGTCAGATGACGTCATGACGTTGTGACCTGATTTACTTTAAATAGTTGAAAAACCAAAAAAATTTCATATACCTCGCTTTAGCACAGGTAGTTAAGGCCTTGGTTCATTATCTAAACGTTTTGGGTTCGAATCGTGGTGTGAGATGTTTTTGTTTTTTTTCGATTTTTTAAATTTAAATATTGAACCCTGTATTATTTAAGCCATTTTTCACGTAACGTTCGTTTTCCTGTTTTTTTTTTTACTTTGCTTATTCTTAGCGACACCCCAAAACACTCGGGTACTCACCGATTTTTTAAATTTTAATATCGAAACAGGCTTATTTAAGCCATTTTTCACGTGTTCGTTTTTCTGTTTTCATCGTTCGTTTGCCTTACGTTAGTTTTTTTGTGTTTTTTTTCTCAATGTTTTGATTACCCCCCCCCGCTTAATTAAAACGTTGTTTTCTTTTCTTACTTCGCTTATAACAATGCTTACATCGTCATCGTCGTCGTAACGCTCGACGACTTTCAAACATCTTTCATTTATTCGCTTATAACAATGCTTCATTCTGGCTGGCCGATTTTATTTTCAAACTTCGCCTCAGGGCTTCGGCTTCGATCCTACGCCCCCGGTTTCTTTTTTATTTAACACCACGCACACCTACAAACACCCGGGCAACGCCGGATACCCCTCGCTAGTCTATAAATATAAAAGCGAAAATGTTTATGTGTGTGTGTGTGTGTGCGTGTGTGTGTGCGTTTTCGAGTATGTCCAAGAAAGGCTTTTTTTCCGAGAACCGATCGGTCGCCTGACAACTTCTTAAAACTTTTTATATCGTGCCTAAATGATAATATCTACGAGTTAACAACCGGGGTCACCTGTCTATTTAATTTGCCCGACTTTCAAAACAAATATTCAACAATTTTCTATCGCCGCGTGTGCATTAAGCTTTTTGGTATAAAAAAAAGAAGCGAACAGACTCGCGATAAATAAAACACTGTCCCGCACTCAAAGTGTGAATAAAAACCTGCCGTTAAACGTCGCACGTTTTTATTCACACTTTATTATTTTCCAACTGCGCGTCAAGGATTGTTTTTTTTTTTAAACAAACACCCGGCCAACGATTTTTCTTCTCATTTACCCAAAAACACACACACACACCTACAAACACCCGGGCAACACCGGTTACCCCCGCTAGTATAAAATAAACAGCATTTATTTATGTGTGAGGAATATTAGTTTAAATCATTCCAACATAAGTGTTTTCTCGTGTGGAATATTCATTATGAAGGATTAGTCAAGTGAGAATATTGTGAAAAGTAAGTAATTTCAAAATTACTGATATTTTATGATCAGTATGCCACACGTGGGCTTAAAGTTAATATGACTATTTCCTGAGAAAAACAGTCCATAATTCATATAAGCAAATGCGCACGTGTGTGTATACATATCACAAGAACAGTAGTTCGAAATAAAATTATTTAAAGGAACATTTAAATTCTCGTTTGATGTGGTAACTTTCCATGATGGGAATTAAAGTTCATGTGCATGGCACGTAATACCAATTAACGTTCATGTGCATGGCACGTAATACCAATTAAAGTTCATGTGCATGGCACGTAATACCAATTAAAGTTCATGTGCATGGCACGTAATACCAAGACGGAGGGGGTGGTTAACATGTCTCGGTGACGGAGTTATCCTGAACATGTACTGTTTTTGAGAAATCGGAGAGGAAACTAACTTGATTTTTGGCAGGCAAATCTTTAAATATAGGCCTTCTCGAACGTTCCAACCTGTTTACTGTATTTCTATGTGAGGGAGCGTAACATAATTACTTTTGTTTTATGTGTGCGTGTGGTCGCATCACGACGTCATGTATCCACGCATTTGAAGAATGCATGGGCGTGGAAGCGGTGATCGCTATGAGATGTTCCTGACGAAGATTTATTCCAGCCGGGAATAGCGGTTGCTACATTTGTACAGAAATTTATCTGATAAGCATCGAAAATTGAAAAAATTCTATTTTAAAAATAGTCCTTACTCTCATATAGATTTAAAAAAAAAAAAATTATAGGGGAATATTTTACGTTACACCGGCCATAGTTTTTTCTATATATGACGTTGCAAAAACTCTTGTAGCGAATCGTTATTTTACAAACAGAGTCGCTACATGCGTTTAAAAGGTGTGTGAACACCAGCGTCTGTCTACATTGAAGAATACACAATTGCGGGTGCGTAGAATCGCGTAGAATCACTAAAAGACAGTGAACGCATCCCGACAATTACAAACGTGTTTAAACAGATTATTAGTAGACATTACAGGTAGCAGTAGTTGTATTAGTAGTAATAGTAGATACCGGCTGTTGAAGGATTTCATATAAACGTAACTAAATTTTTTTTTTTTTATGGCTGACCTGTACGAGAGTACCCACCCTTTTACAATCTTTTTTTTTAAAGCTTTTTCCCGACGATTATCATAGATTACAGACACAAGTATCATATTAGCAGAATATTAATTAAATGACTTTCTAGTTATCACGTTCTACTTGATTGCTACCTGACTGTCCATTTCTTGACCGACGTGTAGAACGTGATTAGAACGTTATAACGAGAAAGTGACCCCCCCTTTCTTAAACGTCATTGAATTTTTATTTTTATTTTTTTTTA
>NC_136526.1:14302437-14312437 GCF_053919585.1 Euprymna scolopes
TCGTCGATCACTCATCGGCTGGATGTAATGCCTGGGAGAGAACTAAAATATGTATAAAACTAATTATTCGTCTTGGGTCGTTAAAACAGATTTCCAGCTCCACCAAGGATGGATGGCAAATTCCCCAGGTAAGCACCCCCAAAAGACATAGGTGGTTGACAGCAGAAAACAGGTATGTCGTCACATGTATATGTAATTCTGTTGACACGCACACATCAATGCACCTAGACGAGATTAATCACAGGCCATAAAATAGACTGTCTATATATATATATATGAGAAAGAAAATAAAAACTTTAAGTTGAACTTTACAATCAAAATTTATTGTTCGACTGAATACTTCAAAAAACAATTTACAAAGTCCTTATTCCATGGAGTTTCAAAGAATGCTATTCTTGTTATTCTTCTCATCAGAGGACACTCCGCGGAATAAGGACTTTGTAAATTGTTTTTTGGAGTATTCAGTTGAACAATAAATTTTGATTGAAAAGTTAAACTTACAGTTTTTATTTTCTTTCTCTTATAATAAGCTCTACTCTCTATTGCGTATTGATTTTTAACTGATAAAGAGCGATTATAAAGGGAGGTAATTCTTTTCTCATTACTTAATATTTGCGGTGACGATGTATTTTTTTTTCTGACACTGGATGCATGGACAAGTAAATTAATATTGTCATACCAAACTTGGATCATCTTGACACCATTCTGGCAACCTAGGGTCTAACTTGAACCATCAGGCTCTTCACACAAACAGATCTCCTTTTATAATAAACTACAGATTATCTGTATATACCTAAGCCTAATTAAGTGTTGCAGTTTTTAGGCCAATAATAATAAAGACAAACATTGTGGTATAATACACACAACATGTATTAGCAAACACGTCATGATTCCGGCGCCATAACTGCCACGAATCGCTACCCAGTAATATGATAGATTTAACTATTATTTCTTTCATAGATATAACCCAGAGACTACAAATATAGACTACCAATTTAGCCCATAACAATATTAGATTTACAAAAGTATATTACAGAAGTACACGTCATGATTCTGGCGCCATAACTGCCATGAATCGCTACCCAGTAATATGATAGATTTAACTATATTTGTAGTCTCTGGGTTATATCTATGAAAGAAATAATAGACTACCAATTTAGCCCATAACAATATTAGATTTACAAAAGTATATTACAGAAGTACACGTCATGATACTGGCGCCATAACTGCCACGAATCGCTACCCAGTAATATGATAGATTTAACTATATTTGTAGTCTCTGGGTTATATCTATGAAAGAAATAATAGACTACCAATTTAGCCCATAACAATATTAGATTTACAAAAGTATATTACAGAAGTACACGTCATGATTCTGGCGCCATAACTGCCATGAATCGCTACCCAGTAATATGATAGATTTAACTATATTTGTAGTCTCTGGGTTATATCTATGAAAGAAATAATAGACTACCAATTTAGCCCATAACAATATTAAATTTGCAAAAGTATGTTACAGAAATATACATCATGATTCTGTGACCATAACTGCCTCGACTCATTACTCAATACCGTGCTAGAACCATATTTATAATGTAAGTCTCAAATCCGCCGTAACCAGTATTGTGTCGTTGCAGGCCGGTAGAAAACAAGCCAAAGACAGTGGTATAATTAACAAAAAGTGTAATAACAAAAGTATGTTTCAGAAGTCCACGTCAGGATTCTGAAACCATAACTGCCATGAATCACTGTTTAGTTGTAACTATAGTTATAGCCTCTGGGTGAGGCTATTGTTTCCTGAAAATAGGTAGATCAGCTTACCCCATAACATAATCACGTTGACATACTTGTTCTCATTAGATCACTGAAGTTAAGCAACGTTGAGCCTGTTTAGTACGAGATGAGTGACCAATTTGGAAATTCCAGGAGGACATAGACCCCTCTCTGCAAGAGTTGCAAAATCCCAACGTCGTCATCTCTCCTAATGGGGATATCATGCGACTGGGGACCGCTTGTGGATTTCATAATCCACCAAAAACGAATTAATAGTGTAATGGAAACACATTAAAAGGTATTTGCAGCTTCTCTTCCAATTTTCGGATTTTAATCATGTCTTTATTTCCTTTTGACGGATTGATTGTTGCTATTTAATTGCTTCTAATGAGTTAAGGGCAAAATAGATTCACTTATTAATATAATAATTAAGTGATTGATTTTGTGCTACGATACAGATACAGTCAGGAATTTTAAGTGTCAACTGAATTAAAGGAATAAATTGTAAGATGATCAACATCATGTACTTTGAAATATAGACTGTTGTCATTCATTCACCCTGTCCTGGATATGACCTTAAGCTATATCAAGTGGTGAGGCCCCAGCTTGCGGGCTTTGGGGAGTGTGGAGCCACCCTTTAATTGTCATTACTCCCAAGTCCACTCTGACTCGGAGTGGTAGTACCTGTTAGGGTCTCAACTATAGGTTAAATAGAAACCGACTTGAAAACAACAAAGATATTCTATTAAAAAAAATTTTCTTCAAAATCTTTGGATTCGGCATTAAATAACCTGAAAAGGGTTGATATGCCGTAAAACAAAAACAACCAACCAACCATTCATTCACTATATTGCTCTGTAATTGCATTGAGTCACGTCAATAATGATTGGTATATATTATAAGAAAAAAATATATTTCCACAGATTATATATATATATATATATATATATATATATATATATATATATATATATATATATATATATATATATATACTTATTCTTTATACTTACAGACACCAGTGTTTCATGCTTACGAAATCATCAGTGTAGGAGTGACAATTCCTGACGGTCATGAGATTTGAACCTAGCCACGAAGCCACTTTTTGCCAAGCCTCTATCTCAGGGCCATCAGAAAATACCCACGGGAATAAAGGGAATTAAGAACTTTGAAACGCCGAATTCGAGAAAGACAACTTCCCGTATGTGTTTTGTTTGTTTGTGGGTTGGTTTGTTTGTGTGTGTGTGTCGTGTTAGCGTAACTTTCATAAATGTATAAAAAATGCGGGCATTTTGCAACAAAACGAAAAAAGGGCCAGAAAAACAAACATAAGTTTGAAACACAAGTAGTGCCGAGTCTTAAGTTAGAACAAGAAAAAAAAAATTCACTGACATGAGGCACTGAGGCAGTCATATGGGGAGTCGCGAAAGTCGCTCAAAAATCGAAAACTAAACAAAATCCTGGTTGAAACCCATCCACAGTCATTTTTTTGTTCTAACGTAAGACTCGGCACGGCTTGTTTCAAAGTAAACGCTTCTTTTTTTTTAAAAAATCATTTTTTATTTTGTTGTCTATAATGCAAACTGCCCGCATTTTTTTTTTATTTCAATACATCTATAAAAATAAAATAAATAAACGCTTTAAAATAAGTTAAAACACACAGAAAAACCAATTCAGATACGTATAAAAATAACTTATCTTGTTTCTGGTCTTGCCCTTCGTGACAAGATCACAGTGTAGTATCTGTTCTGATGCTACACTTCACTTTTCTGTCCTCGGTCAGTGAAGGAGAAATTTTCCATCACCGAGACAAGTTTTATTTTTGTTCATATTCAGAGTGCCCCTTTTCAGTGAGCTGGATTTTCCCCACATTAAAAATCAACTTTGTGTCTAAGTCTGTCCTCGTGGGGAGGCAAGTAAATAGGAACATTTATTTTTAATGTATTTGTTTTGGGCCCCTTTTTTCATTTCGTTGCCTTCACTGCAAAATGTCCTGGAATGCAATACGAAATTTAAAAAATGCCCTAAAAATGTCCTAGAACGCATTACGAACTGTCCTATACGAAAAATATCCTAAAAGTATCCTAAAAAAGGTCCTACGAAATTAAAAAAAATCCTGCTTAAAAGCATAAATGATGATATTAAATCCACCACAATGCATTTCGATTGCAGCCCATCACCCTCCTTTTTATTATCTCCTATGCCCAGTACCCCTCCTTACAATTTTCTATTCCTTTTCGGCATTCCTACTTCCTTCTTTTATATCTCATATTCCCAGACCTCTCTTCTTATTCTTAAAATTCTCTTATCCGTAGGCGTTTTTACCGCTTTTTTTTTATCTACTAATCCCCGCCCCCTCTTTCTCCTGGTCACTTCTTATCTTTTTCAACTATTCATGACGTCAGACAGTACATCGTTGACATTCAAGGTCGTCTGCCTTATTTTTTTCTTCTCTCGACTGTTTTGCCGTATCTGACCATATTTCGTTATCCAATGACCATGAAATATGAACGTGCTAAAGAGATAACCAAGAGTGGCAAAGATCAGGGACTCTGCATATAAATTCCTTCCGTTGCGATAAAAATAATAAATTGATAAAAAAAAAAAAAAAAAAAAAATCGGCCATTACTTGCAGTTTTAAGTTGGGGAAGACAAGTCAAGTGGGCGGAAGCTAGTATCAAGAAGATTGCAAGGCATAAATACTTGCAATGTTTCTCTTTGTTAACAAAAAAAAAAAAAAAAAAAAAAAAAAAGTAGAAGAGCGGGGTGCTTGTGCAGATTGATTTTTTAAGAGAACGTGTTTCAGGTGAAAACATTATTACCTACTTACGAGTCATGTCGAAAGTAGTACAAATTCCAAAAATTAGGAAAAATGATCCGGTAGAAAAATAATTACAAGTAAAAAAAGAATTAACGAGTTTTATCGTATGTTTTAATGTAGAAGAGTTGTGCGACTAATTCAGTATGATAAAACAAGGGAGATAACCATTGGCTTAAATTCAGGGTTTGCCATTTTTAAACAATAAAAAAAAATCTCAGAATGTAATTGTAGATGATTCTTTTGTTAAAAATACATCTAGCACATCTGAACAATATACTCCTCACTTCCTTCGTTGTTGTTAATGTGTTTTTTTTTTTCATTTCAGCAGCTAACTGGTCTTTAGCCATCTAACTCCCTTTCGTCGGGCTTATGGTCCTGCATTCAAATATGGCGCTTCGAATAGGATTCGAACCTGTGCAAGTAATACCCATTCGATTTCGAATAATACTCCCCTGCCTGATGTGAAGTTGAGTCCTGCTCAGACCCTGTTACATCTCCAAATCTATGATGGAATTCCATCCCATCCACATCATTATAACCTCCACAAAGAGTGGCTCATCTCTTCACAAGATAGGGAAGCATCACCCAGTAAGCGCAACGATAGCTTGTTGTAACACTGTAACACCCGGTAAGCGCAACAAGGGTTTATTGTAACACTGTAACACCCAGTAAGCGCAACGAGGGCTTATTGTAACACTGTAACACACAGTAAGCGCAACGAGGGCTTATTGTAACACTGTAACACTCAGTAAGCGAAACGAGGGTTTATTGTAACACTGTAACACACAGTAAGCGCAACGAGGGCTTTATGGAACACTGTAACAACCAGTAAGCGCAACGAATTCTTGTTGTAACACTGTAACACCCAGTAAGTGCAACGAGGGCTTTTTGTAACACGGTAACACCCAGTAAGCGTAATGAGGGTTTATTGTAATGCAGTAACACCCAGTAAGCGGAGCGATGGCTTATTGTAACACTGTAACGCCCAGTAAGCGCAAGAAGGGCTTATTGTAACACTAATATCTAGTAAGCGCAACGAGAGCTTATTGTAACACTGTAACAGACAGTAAGCGCCACAAGGGTTTATTGTAACACTGTAGCACATAGTAAGCGCAACGAGGGCTTATTGTAACACTGTAACACCCAGTAAGCGCAAAGAGGGTTTATTGTAACACTGTAACAGCCAGTAAGTGCAACGAGGGCTTATTGTAACATGTAACAGCCAGTAAGCACCACAACGGTTTATTGTAGCACTGTAACAACAATAAGCGCAACGAGGGCTTATTGTAACACTGTAACACCCGGTAAGAACAACAAGGGCTTATTGTAACATTGTAACACCCAGTAAGCACAACGAGGGCTTATTGTAACACTGCAACACCCGGTAAGCACAACGAGGGCTTATTATAACATGTAACCACCCAGTAAGCACGACAAGGGTTTATTGTAACACTGTTACACCCAGTAAGCGCAACGAGGGCTTATTGTAACACTGTAACAACCAGTAAGCGCAACGAATTCTTATTGTAACACTGTAACACCCAGTAAGTGCAACGAGGGCTTATTGTAACGTAGTAACACCCAGTAAGCGAAACGAGGGCTTATTCTAACACTGTAACGCCCAGTAAGCGCAGCGAGGACTTATTGTACACATGTAACACCCAGTAAGCGCAACGAGGGCTTATTGTAACACTGTAACACCCGGTAAGCGCAACGAGTGCTTATTGTACCACTGTAACAACCAGTAAGCGCAACGAGTGCTTATTGTAACACTGTAACAACCAGTAAGCGCAACGAGGGCTTATTGTAACACTGTAACACCTATTAAGCGCAACGAGGGCTTATTGTAACACTGTAACAGCCAGTATGCGCAACGAGGGCTTATTGTAACACTGTAACAGCCAGTAAGCGCCACAAGGGTTTATTGTAACACTGTAACAACCAATAAGCGCAACGAGGGCTTATTGTAACACTGTAACACCCAGTTAGCGCAACGAGGGCTTTTTGTAACACTTTAACATCCAGTAAGTGCAACGAGGGCTTATTGTAACGTAGTTATATCCAGTAAGCGCAACGAGGACTTATTGTAACACTGTAACGCCCAGTAAGCGCAGCGAGGGCTTATTGTAACAAATTAACAAACAGTAAGTGCAAGAAGGGCTTATTGTAACACTGTAACACCTAGTAAGCGCAACGAGGGCTTATTGTAACACTGTAACACCCAGTAAGCGCAACAAGGGCTTATTGTAACACTGTAACACCCAGTAAGCGCCACAAGGGTTTATTGTAATACTGTAGCACATAGTAAGCGCAACGAGGGCTTATTGTAACACTGTAACACCCAGTAAGCGCAAAGAGGGTTTATTGTAACACTGTAACAACCAATAAGCGCAACGAGGGCTTATTGTAACATGTAACACACAGTAAGCGCAACAAGGGTTTATTGTAACACTGTAACACCTAGTAAGCGCAATAAGGGCTTATTGTAACACTGTAACACCCAATAAGCGCAACGAGGGCTTATTGTAACACTGTAACACACAGTAAGCGCAACGAGGTTTTTTTGTAACACTTTAAATCACAGTAAGCGCAACGAGGTCTTATTATAATACTGTAACAACCAGTAAGCGACACAAGAGCTTATTGTAACACTGTAACACACAGTAAGCGATACGAGGGCTTATTGTAACATTGTAACACACAGTAAGCGCAACGAGGGCTTATTGTAACACCGTAACACCCAGAAAGCGCAACGAGGGCTTATGGTAATGCAATAACACTCAGTAAGCGCAACGAGGGCTTATTGTAACACTGTAACACCTAGTAAGCGCAATGAGGGCCTATTGTAACACTGTAACAACACCCAGTAAGCACAACGAGGGCTTATTGTAACACTGTAACACCCAGTAAGCGCAACAAGGGCTTATTCTAACACTGTAACACCCAGTAAGGGCAACGAGGGCTTATTGTAACACTGTAACACCCATAAGCACAACGAGGGCTTATTGTAACACTGTAATTAAAAAGTTCATGAACTCCAGTCCCTGTTATTGGGGTTTAACGTGTTGTTGCAGTTTTTTTTTTGTTTTTTTTTTTTTTACAAGGAAGTCACCACTTACCAAGGCCTGGAGGCCACTCGGGATAAGGGTTATTGTGTGTACAGCCATCACACTAATCAATGATAAAGACAAGAAGTGGATGCTTAGCGGCCATATTGTTGAAGTGCTACGAAACCGCCAGTATCGTGTGAAGATGATTCATTCCGATCGAACCACTTTTCGGAACAGGTGCTTTCTGAGACTGATGACACCAAATGCAATGACCAATCATCAGTTCATTCCGTCGACTGGTGATACGGTGACAGTTCATATTCCGCCAGTTTGTGCGCCCCTTCCTCTTCATGCTCCCCTTCCTGACTCATCGATCACTGACGCCACTTCTGAAAGTGAGTCCACACTAACACATGATCCACAACCCGACTCTGATATTCCTGATATAACATGTCGGGATGAGGGAGTGGAAAAGATAGATCACCAGTGGTGACAAAGAAGATGTCATGAGCTTTGAAGAACTTACAGCCTTTCAAGAACACTGGTTTGAGGAAATGAACCATGAGTACTCTTGCTTTTAAATCAGAAACTATCATGGATTGGGAGGAAGGAGATGGACAATATACTCCTCATATAAAATAAAATACACATCAAGTGCGCTTGAAAGCCAAATCTCAACGTAATATTTGGAAAACAAACAAATATTTTACTTGTTTAAAATTTATATCGTAAATATATTTCGGAGATATACTCCATCCTCAGTATATTGTTTTCTTTTTCTTTTCTTCTTGCCATGTTGTAAAGTTGGAGAAACAAAAGTGTGTTTGTAAAGAGCCACGCGTTGTATCCCAGCGGTTAAAACAACATATATATTATATATTATATATATAATATATATATATTATATAATATATATATATATTATATAATATATATATAATATATATATAATATATATATTATATAATATATATATATATTATATAATATATATATATTATATATAATATATATATTATATATAATATATATATTATATATAATATATATATTATATATAATATATATATTATATATAATACATATATTATATATAATATATATATAATATATATATATATGATATATATATATTATATATAATATATATATAATATATATATATATTATATAATATATATATAAATTATATAATATATATATTATATCTATCTATATTATATAATATATATATTATATCTATCTATATATCTATAAAAGTGAACGTGTCTATCTGTCTGTGTGTCTGTGTGTCTGTCTGTGTACATTTCCCTACGCAATAACTCTGTCAATTTTTAGTCTATAGACTCGAAAATTGAAATACCGGGTACTGAGATTTGGGAAAATCGATGTGACGGGTGTCAGCCAGAAATTTGGCTGCTAAAGGGTTAAATTTCAACGATTTAGCCTTTAAGAACTCTACCAAACTCCTCCGACAATTTTGGGTCTAGACACTTGAAATTTTAGATATAGGTTCCTTGAACCGGGATCTAACCTAATAAAGTAATTTGAGCCCTAAACTATAAATTTTAAGGGGTCATAATAGGGGTCAAATTAAAAAAAAATGTACTCTTTTTTTTTTTTTGCTCAGCATACACCTCCAAACACCCGGACAACGCCGGGCTGAAATGCTAGTATAATATATATATAATATATATATATTATATAATATATATATATATTATATAATATATATATTATATATAATATATATATATAATATATATATTATATAATATAGATATAATATATATAATATATACAGTGATGATCATATTTATTGGCACGGTAAAATAAAAGTTAAATTTTGTCTAATAAATTCTAAAAAAGGGATTAAATTAAAGAAAATAACAAAGTATATTATGTATTTTTAACTGGCCTTTCCGATGCAGCAATCGGATTTTAGAAAAAATAAATAACAAAGGAACAACAAACATAATTGCAAAAAACCCTTGTTCAAAATTATTGGCACGGCTTTGTTTTTCTTTTAGTATCAGTATAATATCAATCAATTTCCGGTTTACGTGCTTTCTGAACTTTTTTATAGCCATATTATGCTTGTTTAACGCTAATTCAGTGAATAATTTTTTTCAGATAATTTTTAGATAGCGATTTATTTAAACTATTATAAGTGACTAAATTATAATTTTCAATCGCCATGGTTAAAACTAAGGAACACAGCGAAGACGTCAGGAAGCTTGTTGTAGCATGCCATACCAATGGGGAGGGCTATGATAAGATTTCAAAGAAGCTAAACCTTCCCAAATCCACTGTTAGAGCCATAATAAACAAGTTCAAATCGCAAGGCCACGTTATG
>NC_136526.1:14324937-14372437 GCF_053919585.1 Euprymna scolopes
GGCTGGACGAGTGTTTTTCGTGAAAGTTTGATGATGGTGGACCAAAGATTGAAGCTCAGACGAGCACTTACCATGAAAATAACGATAAAACAAAGGCTATTTTGAACTCTGTCAAGGCAGGATAAGCTGCTTCTAGCAACTCCGGCCCAGATGTGGCAGCAGTATTCCATCGTTGGCCGTATCTGGTTTTTATATAGGCAGAGAATTGCATCAGGAGTGAGATATCTACTGGAGGGGTAGAAGGATCTACCATTTTTCCAGCGGCCTTGGCAACAGATTTGATGTATGTGTTCCATTTCAGATCAGGAGTAAAGGTCACACCCATAAGCTTATCAAAACATGCAGCCTCCCTAAGACGAGAGCCATCCATTTCAATTGATGCAAGATAAGGATCAGAGTGGTGATGATGTAAAGATAGGGGCTTGGTTTTAGATACATTAAAAGTAACCAGCCACCACTTTCCCAATTGTACCACATGCTCAAGATCAGAGGAGAGAGAATCAGAGAGAACTTTGTCATTTACGACCTTTGATCTGTTGCCATAGATAGCAGTGTCGTCAGCATAAATGTCAACGAATGATCTCATTATGTTATTTGGAAGATCATTGATGCAGATCAGGATAAGAGTTGGGTCCAAGATGGACCCCCGAGGGACTCCAGCATTAATACTGTGAGCATCTGATTTCTGCCCATCAACTAGTACTCTTACAAATCTATTCGACAGAAATGATGTAATAATTGAGAAAACATTTCCAGCTATACCATAGCTGGATATCTTATGAAGTAGACCTTTATGCCATACCATATCAAAGGCCTTTGACATGTCAAGAGCAATTGCCTTAGAAAGGTTACCTCCGTCAAGAGATTCACTAACTCTATGAGATATAACCGTCAACACATCTGCTGTAGATTTAGCAGAACGGAAAGCGTATTGCATGTCACTAAGAAGATTATTTTTGCTGAGGTGGTTGACTACTTTTCTATTCAACACAGATTCCAGCAACTTACTCATAACGCACAAGAGACTAATTGGTCTGTACTGAGAGGAAGATGACCGATCACCAGAATTATTAAATACAGGATATACTGATGAGGTTTTCTAGGGTGTTGGGAAGCAATTCTCCTTAAGGCAACGCTTAAACAGCTTTGTAAGTATGAGAGCGAGTTCTGGTTGAAGCTTTTTTAGCACTATAATTGGAATGCTGTCAGGGCCAGTTGCTTTACTGGAATCAAGATTTTTGATTAGCTTCGCCATATCGAGCACAGATACTTGTATGTCGCATAGCGTGTTTTCTGATACAGACGGAAATAAGAGGGGGTTGACGGCCTTGGTCGCATAGGGGAGAATTAGCTGCAAAGTTCCTGGCAAATAGTCTAGCTTTGTCTGATGCTGACGCGATTACCTCAAGTCCATTGATGATGGTTGGAATAGAGCACAAGCTTCTGTTTAGGACCCTGTTTGCTATTTGCCAAAACTGGTGGGAACCAAGCCGCTGCTCAGCTACTTTGGACTTAAGGGACTGAGCATACAACTCTTTAGCGTTTTTTTTATTACTCTTTTACGGTGGTTGCTGGCACTCCTGAAAGCAACTTTAGTCTCAGTACATCTATTACATTGAAAACAATGGAAAAAGTGATTTCTGTGCGCAATGACAGCAGCACATTCTGAAGAGAACCACGACTGGCTGTTAGGTTTTTGCTGGAATATTTTGGATGGTATAAAGCGGTGTATACCTACAATTAACCATTCCGTCAGATCTGATACTATAGAGTACACACTATTTTTAAACATGGAATGCAGAGGTAGATCTGTAATAAATGTACGAAAATTATCCCAGTCAGCCATAGAATATCGATATACAGTACGATGGATGACCTATTACATTTTGTTTTTATCTTAACTGATATAACCGAGTGGTCAGAAGATCCAAGTGATTATAGAACGGAAGATGAACATAGCTCAGGGCAAGTTATGAGGGAAAGGTCTAGGAGACTTGCATCCTGACTGTCAGTATCAAACACACGGGTGGGTTCTTGAACAACCTGAGTGAGGTCATAAGCAATAGAAAATTCGTGACAGAACCTCCCCTCATCATCTGTCTTGTTTGAGTAGGTTAACCATTCCACATTATGAACATGGAATTCACCACAGACGTGAATGTTGGCTGAAAGATGAGCAGACAGGATGTGGTCAATTTTCTCAGATATGCTTTTAAAGATGATAACTCCGCTGTTGTAGGGGCGGTAGAGGGCAAATATAAATGCTGTGGTGTAAGCAAGTGCAATCCAAAAGCTCATATAGTTTAAAGTACGGACCTCTCTAGAGATGTCTCTACCACATGGAAAGCCATCTTTAATATAGGCACATATTCCATGCCCATGGCGATCTTGGAGGGTCAGATTTGAATGTTAAGTTAGAGTATCTTTTAATTACAAAATCATCTAGGGTAGTTGTCGGTCCAATGCCGGTTTCGCTTAGGAATAATAGGTCTGGTTTAATCTCCTGTAATTGGGATTAAACCCCTGGAAGGTTGGAACGTAGACCCCTGATGTTGGAGAAGGAGACATGGTAGTGGGGGTCTACGTCGGAAGTTGGAGTTCTGGGTTTATACGTGAATTTTTTTCTGGAGACATTTCATGATGGAGTTTTTGGGATTTGTGGAACAAGAGCAGTGCAAAGAGGGAAAGTAAGAGAGAAAAAGGAATGAAGAAACTTTTTTTTTTGTAGCACATGAAAAGGTAAATCCGTAACGATTACCCACTAATATGGCATCGAGAAACCTCAACAGAAGCTACTACATGGTCCAGAATCCACTCACCAAATGGCAATACAGCAGTCCTAGTACTTTGCACCTGCTGATAGGACAGCTTCCTTAGTGGTTAATCCAAGGTTCGGGTCCCTGACTATCAAATGGATTACTTCCAGCACCCTTACTAGTGACATGGCGACATGAATACAATTCCACAAACCATACATAACAAAGTTGTATATTTTATATGAATATCAATACACAAGAAAAGAAAAACAATTTTCCAGGAGTATGAATGAATTTATTTTTGCATTTTTATGAAAATAAAGCATCGTAAAATAAAATTAAATTAATTTTTACAGGAACATTACGATAAAAGCCCCTAAAGTCTGTATAAATGAATTCGATATAACTCGAAGAAAAATGAATTTTTCGAACTACCGACATAATCATTGTTTATTTAATACTTTCACACAAAAATAATTATAATAGCAAAAACTATTTCTACGTTTTTTTTAAATTTAAAATTACAGGTTTCGCATAATTTTTATGTGTAAGGTTTTAATATTTTCCTTGCTTGAATGGATGTGAAACTTTCGGCATAACATATGTTTTTTTATATAATATTGGCCAATAATTAAAAAAATTAATTTAAAAACAGAAACATAGAAAAATAATTAAATTAAAAAATGGTAAAAATTATACAAACGTTCAGGATAGAAATGTATGGATGCACGTATGAGGGGAAAATAAAAAAGAAACACAGCACCCCCTCCCTTCTTTTTAATTACATGATGTCATTGTTAGATAGGTTTTCGACTGTCTCAGATTTTGGGCTTCCATATAATCCGTGTTTATAAAACTACCGCTCGGTGTGCTTTTGCGAACGACAGAATCACTCAGTTTTGGGTAAATTAAGCTATTTTTTTTTTTGTACAAACAAGGTGTGTGTGTGTGTGTGTGTGTGTTTTTTTTTTTTTTTAAATTCAATACCTTAGGACTGTACTAATTATTTTTTAAATAGACACAAAAAACTAATATTTATCTTTTAAAGGATTTTTACAATGAATTTATTTAACATCAAAATTTAACTGAATTGATGGTTAGCTCGTTGTGAACACATTTTTCATAACTTTTTTTCCATTTGTACAAATATTTTTTTTCTTTTTAGAAATTAACTTCAATCTTTAATCTTTCAAATACAATGAAAAAGTAGTCGGAAACATACCCCCCCCCCAAAAAAAAAAATTATGATAAATCGGCTTTCAAAACTAGGTCGCCCTATCTTTATTCGTTCATTTTTTGCCCGTACCTAATTTTCCAATAATCCCCCTTTTCTTGTATTTTTTAAACACCGAAGAACAATAAAAGTGAAAGACCTGATTTGCCTTGTAACCGCTTCCGGTAGAAGACACACCGGAAGTACGGGACAAGATCAAAGTGTAGTATCTGTTCTTCAGATGCTGCACTTCAATTTCTTGTTCTTTGTCAGTGGAGGAGAAATCCTTCACGACTGAGAAAATTTTCATTTTTGTTCCTTTTCTCCACGTTTAAAAAAGACCCTGGTGTCTAACTCTGTCCCGTGGGGAGGCATTGTAAATAGGAGCTGACTATAACCAGACATTTTTAATAATCTTGATTATTCTATATATACGCCCCATTTGGGGATGCAGAAAAAAAAGGACCATCTTTAAAAACAGGCTACTTCCTGCAGACATTATATCCTCACCTACACTTAATACGAACATCTGAAGGAGAAATGAGTGGGTAGAGGGGAGATGGAAAGGCAGAATAAACCCTTAATACCTGAAGTGGGAAGAGGCGTACTTGTCGAATAATTACGCCCGATTAACTGTCCCTGTGGGAGAAACCGACAAGTCATCGCTGAAGCTCGGCCTCAGCGTCTAGATGACGTCAGCGATAAAAAAGATAATGTCACATTGTCCTTGAAAAGTGAGAGAGAGAGAGAGAGAGAGAGAGAGAGAGAGAGAGAGAGAGAGAGAGAGAGAGAGAGAGAGAAAATAAAAAAGAACGGAATAAATCTCACTGATGACCTTTTAGACGTTATAAGAGCATTTTACAAAGTTCAAACATGATGTTCGAAAAAAAAAAAACAAAAAAAAAACGAAACAGCTAAACCGATACTGTGTAAGCAGACCAGTGGATGACACACACACACACACACACACACACACACACACACACACACACACACACACACACACACACACACACACACACACACACACACACACACACACACTTCTATAAATTTCTTTTTTTGTGTGTGTATTGATATTCGTATTAAACCCCTTATATATATATATATATATATATATATATATATATATATATTCAATTGAAAATGTAGGGTTTGTATTACTGTACACATAGATTCGAAAAAGTTGTCAAAAAACAAATATAGAACAAATAAATGTTATCAAAGGCAAGATAAGTTACTTTTCTACCTAGCTGGATATATTTTTTGTGTTTTTATTCAGTGTAACATGTTTATTCAGCTCGAAAAACATGCAGTGTTTACCGATGTATTCGAAAATTCAAGATGGCAGCCGACTCTCTCTCGGAGAGGGTACGTTTGGGAAAAGGTATTATAAATAATAAACTAGACAAAATACAGTTAGAAATTCGCTCAATATATGTTACTGTGACATAAGTTGACATGTATTCGGTTGTTTTCTAACAGTATTTTGTCTAGTTTATTATTTATAATACCTTTTCTCAAACGTACCCTCTCCGAGAGAGAGTCGGCTGCCATTTTGAATTTTCCAATACATCGGTAAACACTGCATGTTTTTCGAGCTGAATAAACATGTTACACTGAATAAAAACACAAAAAATATATCCAGTTAGATAGAAAAGTAACTTATCTTGCCTTTGATAACATTTATTTGTTCTATATTTGTTTTTTGACAACTTTTTCGAATCTATGTGTACAGTAATACAAACCCAAAATGTAACTTGCCCTACTTCCGTTTGAACACTCTTGTATTAACCTCGTTATATTTCAGTGGTTACCCTACCTTTGAAAAATAGCAACCTTATATATATATATATATATATATATATATATATATATATATACGTATATATATATATATATATACGTATATATATATATATATATATATATATATACGTATATATATATATATATATATATACGTATATATATATATATACGTATATATATATATATATATATATATATATACGTATATATATATATACGTATATATATATATACGTATATATATATATATACGTATATATATATATATATACGTATATATATATATATATATATATATATACGTATATATATATATATATACGTATATATATATATATATATATATACGTATATATATATATATATACGTATATATATATATATACGTATATATATATATATATATATATATACGTATATATATATATATATACGTATATATATATATATACGTATATATATATATATATATACGTATATACATATATATATATATACGTATATATATATATATATACGTATATATATATATATATAGAGAAAATAAAAAAGGAACAAACCGTATTATGTGTTCACCAACGTTTCGTCTTTATTTCGAGACTTCCTCTGGGTGAATGAGATTAAGAAACCAAAAAATATACCAGTACAAAAAATATTTGAAAAAGTTTCACGTGCACAGTGTGACGCAGTTCTATTTAAGAGAAACGGAAAAACTGATGTTGGAAATTCAAAAAGGAAGGGGGGCTGGCGCTGTTAAAGAGAAAGGAAATTTTAGTGACGTCATATAGTCGTTAATTTAATTTTAAAACTATGAACGCAAGTTTATATTCTTATTGGGAAAAAGATATATCTGTTGAAATTTAAATATAAGTTTGTAACAGTAATGAAATTAGTGTTTTTTATGTAATTTATTGATTGAGATTATGTGTTAATTATTACAGGGGGTGTTTGAATGGTGTGAGAAAGTTAACCTGTGTCCACAGTTAAATGATGTTCTTTTAATAACAGTTTACTTATTAATGGCGCTATGTTATAGAAACCTCCACGTTGTTTAATAGTGCTTGAAATTGCGATAAGCGCAGATTCAAGGAGTCTCCGGCGCGGTTTATTTGAAATGAATTTAACTACTTTTGCTTGTTTAAAATCAAAGGTGTGGTTATGTTGCAATGTATGAGAGAATAATGCACTTAGGGAATTGCTATTTTTTATATCTCTTTTGTGTTCATTGAGCCTTTTTTCCAATTTACGCTGAGTTTCACCAACGTATTTATGATGGCAATTATGGCAAGGAATAGTATATATACCTCCATCGGAAACTGGTTTGTTATAGAGATGTTTCGTGGTTTTTAATATATGTCTTATGGTTAGTGATGTGGTTTGTACGATAGGAATTTTTAGTTTGTTTAGTGTGTTATAAATTATTGTATTATTGGTGTGTGTAGGTAAAAGAAGATGTCTGTTTATGAGAGAAAGGTCTGGTGTGTATGATTTTTTATTATTATTTATTCTGGAAAATATTTGTGTGGCTTTTCTCTTAGCATTCAATATGAAATATGTCGGATATTGCAAGGTTTTCAAAATGTTTGTAAGGTATTTGAATTCTTCGTCCAGATATTCAGGACTGCAAATTCTGAAAGCGCGTAAGAAGAAACCAATTATCATTCCTGTTTTTATTTTATTGTTATGGTGTGAATAGAAATGTATGTAATCGTTTTTGTGTGTAGTTTTGCGGTGAACTTTGAAGGATAGTTTATTATTGGATTTTATTATAAGTATGTCAAGAAAAGGTAATGAGTTATTATTTTCTGTTTCATAGGTAAACTTTATGGAAGGTTCGACTGAGTTTAATTTGTCTGTAATGATATTTATGCGCGTATTTTCAGGAAGAAAAATTAAGATGTCGTCAATGTATCTGAAATACTCTGTGTTTGGAGGTAATCTGAATTTGAAAGGACCAGATTCTAGGAATTCTAAGAAAAGGCAAGCTAATACTCCACTAAGAGGGTTACCCATAGGAAGACCAAAATTTTGTTTATAGAAATTGTTATTGAAATGAAAGTAAGTCATGTTAGTTATAAGTCTAATGATTTTTATAAGAGTGTCGGGAGGAAAAGGTAAGCTAATGTTAGATTTTTTTAAATGTTTAAGGAGTAGATTCAAGCATTTTTTAATGGGGACATTAGTATATAATGATGTTATATCTAAGCTGTGAATAGTTTTGTTTTGCACGTTAATGTTTTTTATTTTGTTCAGTAAATCTCCGGAGTTCTTTATGTGGGAGGTGCTGATAGTGCCCAGTAGTGGAGTCAAAACGTTGGATATGGCACGTGCAATTTTGTGTGTGGCAAAAGTAGTTAAATTCATTTCAAATAAACCGCGCCGGAGACTCCTTGAATCTGCGCTTATCGCAATTTCAAGCACTATTAAACAACGTGGAGGTTTCTATAACATAGCGCCATTAATAAGTAAACTGTTATTAAAAGAACATCATTTAACTGTGGACACAGGTTAACTTTCTCACACCATTCAAACACCCCCTGTAATAATTAACACATAATCTCAATCAATAAATTACATAAAAAACACTAATTTCATTACTGTTACAAACTTATATTTAAATTTCAACAGATATATCTTTTTCCCAATAAGAATATAAACTTGCGTTCATAGTTTTAAAATTAAATTAACGACTATATGACGTCACTAAAATTTCCTTTCTCTTTAACAGCGCCAGCCCCCCTTCCTTTTTGAATTTCCAACATCAGTTTTTCCGTTTCTCTTAAATAGAACTGCGTCACACTGTGCACGTGAAACTTTTTCAAATATTTTTTGTACTGGTATATTTTTTGGTTTCTTAATCTCATTCACCCAGAGGAAGTCTCGAAATAAAGACGAAACGTTGGTGAACACATAATACGTTTTGTTCCTTTTTTATTTTCTCTATTTTGTCGGAATACTATTTCCATTATTTTCATCATATATATATATATACGTATATATATATATATACGTATATATATATATATATATACGTATATATATATATATATATATATATATATATATATATATATATATATCAAATGGAGTCTGTGGGGTATATGGGTATTTATTTGCTCCCCCACCGAGCAAATTAGGCACAAGACCAATTTTTAATGTGAGGAGTGAAGGGAGGGGGAAGGGAAAAAGGGGGCCAGCTCCCGAGGTGGGAAATGGGAGCTGGTTAAAGGTCAGGTATGTGGGGTTGCCCCCCACATCTGGTCTTTGCTTGCAGTATCTGTCAGAACAGATACTACACTTTGATCTTGTCGCCCGGGCCCCGGAGTCTGTGGGGTATATGGTTAGAAAAGAAAAAGAAGAAGAAAAAAAAAGAAACACCGTTTTTGGGAAAGAAGAAGGAAAGGATGACCAGCACATTTGTATATTCAAAGGGCATCTTGGGAAGGCAGAGCATGATGGGAGAAGCTATCCCCCCCCCGTCTCTTCCTTTTTTTTTTTCTAGATAGGAGGATATAAAAGCAGGGGAAAATTCCCTGGGGGTGCAGAGAGAGAAAATAGTCGTGAACATCTTCTCTTGAAAAGAATTTCGTATTGCTGACGTTCGGATTGTGCGGTGTGACATTGGTGGTGAGAGGCCAGGTGTGGATTGGAAAAGAAGAGAGCAGAAACGTGCTGTTGTCGAGAGAGTGACTCACTCCTTCCCGAACCCCAGAACCGAATCCTGATTATAACCCAAGAGTGACTTTGTAGCTGGGTTCAAATTTCTTGGAATTGGACTGAATCAAGGAAGACACCACGAGGCTACTCGACTAGCAGTATCCATCTTGGAAGATACTTCAACATTCAACCTGCGCATTTCTTCGTCAGTGGAATTTTCTATCCAGTCTTTATCGAAAACGAACTATTATCCCTTAGGGGACGTCACAGTGGCAAACAGCTGAGGATGACATCTCTTTTGCCACATGGACCTTTTTGCTTTAATAAAATTTACGTTGAAGTTTTAAAGGTGAGCTTGTTGTAATTTCTGTTTGGTTTTCTTCCATCTGCCAAGGGCAAAAACCTTGTGAGAGAAATTCTCATATGATATTCATATTAAAACCCCCTTTTTTTTTTATTTTATTTATTTAAAACAGAAAATACAACTTTGTTATATATGGCCGTTGAATTGAATTCATCTGCAAAAGATTTAGCTAATTTGCATATTCTTTTAAACATTCATTTTGATTAATTCCTTATTAGTTTTTTTCAGTTTTCTTATGGGATGATCATCTTTAGTTAACTATTACGTGTAATTATATTTATGCAGATATTCTACATGATTTATACAGCATAAGTCTTAATATTATTGCATTAATTATTAGTTGTTTCGGGTTTGTATTACTGTACACATAAATACGAAAAAGTTATCAAAAAACAAACATATAACAAATAAATGTCATCAAAGGTAAGATAAGTTACTTTTCTACTTAACTGGATAAGTTTTTAGTGTTTTTATTTAATGCAAAATGTTTATTCAATTCGAAAAACATACACTTTTTATCGGTATATGTGAAAAAGACAAAGGGCGGCGTGCTCGCTGTTGTATACGTAAAGTTTGGGAAAATGGGTTCAAACTAAAAAAACTATAAAAAATACTGTAAGAAACTCACTGAATATAAATTACCGTGACATAGGATGCCATTTTATGCAATCCTAGGTAACATACACATACACGCACACGTATATATATATATATATATATATATATATATATATATATATATATATATATATACATACATACATACATAAACTTGGCCTTTTGGTGAAGATCAAAATGTAGCATCTGTTCCGGCAGATACTGCAAGCTATGACTAGCTATGACTAGCTATGACTAGCAAAGACCAGATGTGGGGGCAATCCCACATGCCTGACCTTTAACCAGCTCCTATTTCCCACCTCTCGGGAGCTGATCCCATTTTTCCCTTCCCCCTCCCTTCACTCCTCACATTAAAAATCGGCCTTGTGCCTAATTTGCTCGGTGGGGGAGCAAATAAATACCATCTGTTCCGGCAGATGCTGCAAAGCTATGACTTGCACAGACCAGCTATGACTAGCAAAGACCATATGTGGGGGTAACCCCACATATCTGACCTTGGTCACTGAAGGGGCAACCCTTCATACCAACAGTTTCTAATCCAGCTCCCACTTCCCACCTCTCGGGAGCTGGATCCCCTCTTTCCCTCCCCCTTCCCCCTATCTCCACATTAAAAAACGGCCTCCTGCCTAATTTGCTCAGTAGGGAAGCAAATAAATAAAAAGTGTAGTATCTGTTCTTCAGATGCTGCACTTCCATTTCTTGTTCTCTTTCGGTGAAGGATCAGTCCTTCACGACTGAGACAATTTTTTTTATTTTTGTACCTTTTCTCCACGTTAAAAAACGACCCTGGTGTCTAACTCTGTCCTGTGGGGAGGCATAGTAAATAGGAACATATATATAAATATACATACATATACACACATCATGAATATATATATATATATATATATATACATATATATGTATGTATATATATATATATATATATATACATATATATGTATGTATATATACATATATATATACATATATATATATATATATATATATATATATATATATATATATATATATATGTAATACATACACATATATGTTGAGAAAAATACACTTTTGCGATTATTTTTCACTTTTTGTATATGCCAATACTTTTTAATTAGAAGCTCAACATTTGTTGATCGAAATAAGCACCATTAGAATCAACACACTTTTGCCAACGCAAAACAAGTGCATTTATGCCAGAAACACAATAAAAATCTTGCGTTCTGGTGGCGATGAAGTCGCTGAAGACGCTTTTGATATCGCTTAGGGTTTTAAAGCATTTTTTCACGCGAAAAGTTGTAGAGATGCTTGAAAAAGTGGCAGTCGGTAGGTGAGAGTATGGCGGATGAGGCTGAACTTCGTAGCCCAGTTTGTTCAACGTCTGCAGGATTGGTTTAGCAACGTACAGTCCGCCATTGTCGTGGAGGAAAATTGGGTCTTTTCTGTTGACTAATGCTGGGTGTTGTTGTCGAAGTTTCTGATGCATTTCATCCATTTGTTGACAGTACTTCTCTGTTGTAATGGCTTCGCGTGCACTCCAAAAACTATAATGGATGAGACCGGTCGCAGATCACCAATCTGTTAGCATGACCTTCTTTTGGTTCAACTCTGGCTTCAGGAAGTGTCGTGGAGCTTCGTTGGCGGCTAACCACTGAACTGAGCGTCGCCGGTTGTCGTAAAGAACCCACTTTTCATCGTAAGTCACAACCCGGTCGAGAAACGGGTCGTTCTTGTTGTGTAAAAGAAGGAAAGATGACACTTCACAACGACGTTAATTTTGATTGTCGTTCAATTCATGAGGCATTCATTTATCAAGTTTTTTTTTGTCTTTCCAATCTCTCTTAAGTAGTTGAAATCGTCATATACATTATCTCTAATTCAGAAGCAATTTCTCGAACAGTTGTACGTGGATTGGTTTCGTCTAAGACTCTTAATTGATCGTTGTCAGCATCCGCTGGCCAACCACTACACTTATCATCTTCAAGACAAATTTTACTAAACCACTATTGCGCTGTGCATGCTTGGCGAAATGCTTTGTTGATATTGCGAGCTTTCTCGGCCTATTTTGAGATAAAACTTGTGCGAATTTGCTTTTTTCCCCATCTTGTATTCAACGCTCGAAAAAGACATAAATGTCTTAAAGCGAGTTTAATTTAAACGATTAAATAGAGCGCAAAACGTTTTTTTTTTAAATGATATATAAAGTAAAGGTATTATAACGAAAACTTATTTGAAAATACATCATTTGAAATCAAGATAAAAAAAAAAATCCCAAATAACTTTAATGACCACCTAATATTTTAAAACCTTTGTCGATAATTTTGTTGTCACACTTATAAATAGATCGACACTGAGAAAACATAATGCAACTCCTATTATAGACGTGCGTCAGAAGCAGAAACACGTCATTCAATTACTCCATGAAGAAAAAAAGATTGAACCGATCAATGTTCATCGGCGCTCGTTTAACTTTTACGAAATTACGGATGCCGATGCAGTTGATATCAGCGCAGTTAGAAGATGGGGTTTCCAATTTTTTATTATTTTTATTACATTTTCACCCCAAACAAGGCATATTTCCACTTTGATATAGGGGGCTACTATCAAGGACCTAAGTTCCAGGGGTACTATGTAGGGAGTTTAGCAGCAAGATGTCTGTTTACATTAGACTTGAACTTCTGCATGTCAGTATGACGAGATCCCTGGCGGCACCAGGTGATCTTGCTTTGCAAATAGAGGAAGAGAGGATGGGAGAGGATGAGGTATGGTTGGCGGGGGGGAGGGCATGCTGACACTTGGTCAAGGAAAAACAGATGTTTATGAGATTCTGTCCACCAGAGAAGAAATAATATCTTTTTCAATGAAAAGAAAATATAAAATATGATAATAGGATTCGTGGAACAAGAGATTGTTTTTCTAGTTGGACTTAGTAAAAAATGAATTTTAACTACTAATTGAGTGAGACAGGTACAATGACTTGGGTTCAAAAGGTCTGCTTTGGTGTCTGGGAGATATTGTCATTGGGTCCACCTGTTGTATTTAACTACCAGACCATCAAGCCAAGTGATAAGTTAGTTGGACAGATAAATAAATAAATTGAACCTAGGGAGAGATATGGTAATTAATGAGGGAGAAGGTTCAGGACAAAAGAAAGAGAGAAGGGGAGTAAATTAATAGGAAACGAAGAGAAAGAGAGAAAGGGAATAGAAAAGAAAGAATACCTCCAGAAAGGTAGAGGGAGGAATTTTTGATTTGATAAAAACGGTTGGCTTTTTAGAGTTAGGGTCCTTTTTATTGACTGGCATTCGAGGCGTCCACATCGCTCTCACCCCGCCTCGAGGGGGGGGGGGCGAAACCTCATAAGAGCTAAGTTGAAAAGCTCTTGTTCTTAGCTGGGAAATTAATTAGAGGAACTTGTTATGCAACCTGCATCATGAAGCTTGGATCAAAGAACTCGACTATAACAAGTGTAAAACGATTTATGAATAATTATTTTGTTTCGTTGTATAAACACGTCCCAGAGTTTTTCCTTTTTTCTCGATCGCCAGCCTGAATGAAGATGCAGTTTATTTCAGGTATGCCCTGACGCCAGATGATGAAGGAGACAGACTGGATTCAGCACGAAGCCAGAGTGACGGCCGAAATCGACAATGTTGCCACACGGACTTAGGGTCATGCACATTTCGTGTGCCCTGAGCAGCAGAAAGATATTTTCCAGTGACTAGTGAGAGTCTGGTCACCCTTGAGGGGTCCACCACTAGACAAGTAAGAATGTAGCCCTGCTGGGTTGTATCTATGGTCCTGTGAGCTGGGAGCGACGAACATGGCCAGAGGTACATCACAAGTATGCTCCCGTGAACCAGGATAGCGACGGATGCGGCCCAGCCCTCGGACAGAGAAGGACGGGGGGGGGTTAGGGTTATATCAGTACAGTTGGGGAAGCAGAAATTAGGAAGAGAATTCCAAAGTCCTGTCGTTATGGGGAAGAAGCTATTAGAGTAAAAGGCTTTCTTACATCTAGGGATCCCAACTGTGTAGGGGTGGGACTTTGCTGCTTGTCGGGTTTGTCGGGGGTATTTTCGTCGAGGAGGTACAAGTGCTTGTAGTTCGTCAGAGCATTCACCATTAAAATACTTGTAAAACAGACAGAGGGATGCAAAATTTTGTCGGTGGGACAGGGGCTGAAGTTTAGATGACAATTCAGGTCCTATTACGTTGGCGACTCTCTTTTGGACCCTGTTCAGGAGTGAGAGACTAGTAGCAGATGCACCAGCCCAAATTTGACAGCAGTACTCCATACATGGGCAAATGGTGGCTTTGTAGAGGCACATGATACTTTCAGGCGTAAGTAACTTCCTAGCACGATAGAGAGAGCCCGCCTTCTTTGCAGCAGCCTTAGCAATGATCTCAATTTATCTATTCCAACTCATGTTTCCTGTGAACGTTAAGCCAAGGAGCTTGAACGAAGTGTTCTCAGGTAAAATAGTGGCGACAGAGATGTCAGTGACAAGGTGCGTACCGAAGTTTTACGATCGAGGCATCAAAAAGAGGCCAGCAAAAGTGCATTGAGAATGATGGTGACTATGTAGAAAATAAATTTTGGGGCACAAAAACTTTGATTGTTTCAATGGCACTACTCCAGTTTTCGTAGCTCTTCAACGTTTTAGCTTTTCAGTTAAAAATAGGAGGCCTTACTTTTGGAACGACACTCGTATTTTTCCCAACTTTTCCTCTTAATACTTGAGGGTCGGGGAACATCGATCGTATCATAATAACTAATGCTTCGGTTACTCCGCAAGTCGGGCTATTGGGCTTAGCCCGAGTGTGTCGACAGTCAATTGTATCTATTCGTCCATTCTTAGGCCAAAATTACTATTCTAAACCTAAGCATTATAGTCTGACGAAAATAATCCATACAACAGACAGAACCTCTGATAAGGTCGTTTGGTCGCACTTACCAACTATCTTGGGTTCAATCTTATCATAAGAAAGATAAAAGAAATTAAATCTAAAAATAAGTTAACCTTAGTCACCGTTAGACGAGCTTACACTTGCACATGCGAACTGAAACGCCATTCTCGTATGAGACTTAACACGATTACGTCATCAAGATAAGCGCAAACCTTGAAACAGATTTAGTACTACTACTGCTACGTCATCAAGATAAGTGTAAACCTTGAAACTCTTATCAGCATACATATCACTACGTCATAGCACGTATTTAGGGTATTATTAACTTTCATTGAATTAGAGTTACACTTTCTGACCTTCCGTGTGTTTAATATCTTATTATAATGGATATTTAGAAACGAAAACTACATAACACGGAGATTGCTTTTCGCTTTAGTATTATACCTGTGTAACACTATTTAAAGTATATCAGGAGTCTTTGTCTAACGCAAAGCAACAAAACTTTTTTGGTTAAAACGTCAAGCAGAGGTTCGCTAGTCATAAGTTGAGTTGAGTAAAGTTTGTTGTTCACAACACGAGATACACGTCGACGTTCTCTATTCGCATGTCTTAAACGCTTCTCCCACTCCTCCCAGCGACTCGCCTTTTATAATGTTTTGGGCACACCTAATTTGCATAAACCACACGAGACTGCTCGAGATCTACGCGCGACCGGAGGTTTTAAAAGACAACAGCCGCCATCTTGGGCCTTTTTTTTTTCTTTTTCTGTCTTTCAGCCTGCTGCCGAGACAGATTCTCGCCCGTTTCTGAGGTAGGTTCTCTCCATGTCTATCACGCAATAGTGTTAAAGCTGAATTTTACCCTGTAAAGTTTAAGTTAAGCAGAAGAATAAAAAAAAGTTTGATTAAAAGTCACAGGCAACATAAACTGGAACGAATGCATTGAGGACATTGCCAAGGCTGTTGCAAAAATATGGTTAAACTGCCAATTTCTCTGGTAAATTCCGACACAGTGTTGTTAAAACGTACAACCCCCCCCCCGATCTCGTCATTACAAACAGGGCAGGGGGGGTCAGTATCCATCTTTGTCGGGTACTTCTTCTTTGTCGGGTACTTCTTCGAAGAATCGAAGGCGCCACTCCCTCATTTCCATTTTTCCACATCGCTAACGTTATCGCAACCAGCATGTTCCATCATTCCCTCTTCTGGTCCCGCAGTGTTTTTATGCTCATCTGAAGGGGCAGTAGGGATCAGGATCTTTGTTACCGTTCTCGGAATTAGAAGAGGTATAATAGGGGCGGACATCTTTCACATGGCGTTGTGATACGACGTCATACACTCTCCTGCTGCCAACATATCGCAACCCCATCGTTGTGCGTTCCGTGGATTTGACGGTCTCTTTCAATTCTCTTTTCTTGGCCGTGATCATCGTGGTTTTCACATTGGCGAGTGTTAGGGGAGGCGCATGCAGGTTCACAAGTCTAAAACAAAATATATCAAAATGAAATGAAAAAATAACACGTTTCCATCGTTTAACATGCATTAAAGTCGGTGGATTAGATGTGTGACACAATCGAAGCTAACTTTCGTTCGTTGTCAATACATTTTGGCCGGTTTAATCTCTATCAGGAGCATACGATCTGCTTTCCCGTGCATCAAACGCTAGACTCGAACTGACTCCTAAAGACTGTTTCCTCATTAATAACATAGTGGCGTTTATATAAACGATTTCTGCCGAATTTTCTAGACTCGAGTATCAAAGTGTTATTTATGCGATATGGGTGTGGCTTTTGAATTGCATAAACAATTCTGACATAAAACTCGCACAAACTCTGTGTAAACATTTCCACTGTGTGAAAAGGAATCTATTTTTAGGGCTGACGTTAATTTTAAACTTTCTGTATTTTGTCCTTTGATAAACATCTACTCTCTGACCTATTTATAGTATCACAACGTGGGACACCATCAATCAACATAGTCTATTATTTTATCTATTTGTCTTGTAGTGCACCGAGCATTCGAGGGTTTTACCCAGACACGGTCTTTATACAAGGTGTCAACAACTCTAACTCCTCATATGCAGCCCGATTTTTGGTAGAAATTGCATATCCTGGAATGGTATAGCACAGCCAATCTGGCGCCCCGCTCATGGTCTACTTCCACCTTGCAGTTCAGGCCTTTTTCTTAGTCATCAGACGTAGCATAGAACTCCTTTTCTTCAATAGAAATAGCTGCGCAGATTTCTTTCCCTCTCCCAGGCGTTACACCTCCAGCTGCTGTGATGATGATGCTTTTCAATGCTCGTATTGCGTCAATTCCAATCAACAGTCGTAGCCAAGAGGGTTTTTCTTGTATCACCAGAACGTCAACTTCAGCTGTTTCACCTTTCTCAGTACAAATCGTGACAATCCCTACACCACAACATGCTTGTGATAAACCATTGACGGTCATAACACTCACTTGTTTTTTCCTCCATATCCGACAGCGATTTGCGCTAAATATAGACCGGGAACATCCCGTGTCTACGAGCCAGAACACAGTACATCACCAATTTTGACGCCAACGACAGGCAATTTTGTGTTTATTGTTTAACAAGGGGCAAGGGTGGCGACAATACCTTGTCCTCAACTTCGCTCCCCGACCAGTTGCGGGATTTGTGACGCATCTCATTGCAGTGGTAACATCGTACTGCTATGTGTCCATGGATAAACACTCCTCATACCACTTCGACTCTGGCACACCTAATCAAAATTATTAGTCCCCTCCCATTTACATCACACCGGGCTCTCGAGATTGTATTTGTTTGTGGGAAAAAACAAACAAGAAATAGTAATTATTTTTCGATTTTGGAAACACATACGCGATCTTATTTTCTTTTTTGGGTTTTTTTTCCTTTGTTTTTCAGGTGGCGGGGGGGGGGGCTTTTTGGATTTTATTTTTCTGTCTTTTTTATATTATTTAATACTATTGTGAATGTTTCGTTTGTTGACAGACTACCAAATCATAAAATTTCATTTTATAGAAAACATAATTTTACACTCAGAGCTTAAATTACATCTAAAAAAATTCTCATTTTCATCAATTATAATTCAGTTTGTATCTGACTACACTTATACCATCTTTTTTAAATTTTTGTCTGTCAAATAATTTACGCTGCTAAAGCACACATTTCCTCTTGCATACGGATAGACTTATTTGTTTATATATATATATATATATATATATATATATATATATATATATAAAATTCGTATCCCTGTCTGTTTGTTTGTTTGTTCACAATTTGATTAATGTATACAAAACGTGTCTTATTTTAATCTTTCATTTATTTCTATATATAGTATGATACTTGCAAAAATATACAATTAAGAGATCACCTTATTTGCATATGACATTAAGAAAAATTTATTTTACTAAATAGCGGTATCTTAGTGAATGTTTTTAGCGAGAGAATTATTTTAAGTATTCTATTTAAAATTGTTTTTTTTTTAATAAATTTTAAACAAAAATTATATTTATAATATATTTAATTTAATTTATTTTGGAATTAATATTTCCAACAGCGACCTTTTTTAATTTTTTTTTAGAGTTATTTGCCCCTAGATGCTACCCATAAAAAACAAACGTTTACCAAATATCATTTGGTAATTTCATTAATTTCTATTCAGTGTATATAGAAAAAATGTTTGGCTTTTAATGTTTTTTTTTAAATATTAAAAAAAAAAAAAAAACACTTACGGAAAAAACTGAAAAGAGTTCATTTGTTTGTTTTATTTTATTGCTTACTGCAATACAGAAATCGGTCAGTTTTTATCACGTAATTCAGCGTTGTTTAATACATAAAAAATGAAACTCCCCCGCCTATAAATTCCACAATTTATACTATTTTTTTTCTTTTTTCGCGTTAATTTCATCGATTACAAACCTAATTTTCTAATTAAAAAGGTAACTTTATACGACGTGAGCCAGCGGCGTTTTACCCCTAAAAAAATGGAGATCTACTTTTTTCAGCCTAATACATTTAAACAGCCTTTATAACTATTAGTTTGAGAAGTGCAAAAAAAAAATAAATAAATAAATAAAAATAAATAAATAAAAATAGAAATTTTGAAAAGAAAAAAATAACATGTTAGAATGGGGGATCACTTTTCTATATAAATTTAACGTAAAATGAGCACCCTCTTTTTGGCCACTAAGCGTTCAACGAGACATGTAACCTCTAGCATTGTTTAAAAAGTTTGGCGATTGAGAGGGGGAACTGGGGGGGGATAACATTGGAAACATAAATTTAATTATTTTTTATGAGATCATTCTGTACTTTCACCTAACAATTTAGTAAACAAAATAAACCCCAAAATATGACAAATTCAATTTTTTTTTTGGGGGGGGGATTTTTCATTAGAAACATAAAGCGACAAATAAAAAGCAAATCGAAAAGTCCCCCCCCCGCTTAAAAAAGCAAATCTAGAATTTTCCTTATTTACAAAAAAAAGCCAGTAAAAAAGTGCCCTTACAAAAAAATAAAGGTAAATGTGTAGTTTAGCGGCGTAAACTATTTGACAGACAAAAACAATTATAAAAACTATTTATTTTTATATAAAACATTATTAGACCCAAAGGTTGAAATAAAACAAACAAACAAAAAAAATCATTTTTATGGTTTTTTTAATCATTTTTTATTAGACTAAATATGCACGCCTTACACGTTTAAAATTTGGCCTTTTGTAGGTTTGGTGGACTAGCTTTTTTAAGGCCAAATTTGGCCCTTTTAGCTCTTTCATTACAAAAAAATATGGCGGCCAAAAACATAGTTCATGAAAGAACTTAAAAAGGCCAAATTTTGAAAGCAATATAGCGGCCTCGAATAATAAATATAAATGAAAAAAAAAAAATAATAAAAATGAAATTTTTTTTCTGGTTTTATTTCAGCCTTTGGGTCAAACAATGTGTTTTATGTAAAAATAAATAATTTTTATATTTTTTGTCTGGCAAATAATTTACGCCACTAAACTACACATTTACCAAAATAAAAAATAAATGCACGCATTAATGTTTATAAATGTTATCTTTTTAGGTTCACAAAATCGTGAGTTTTCTTAGGACAGTGATCCCTTCTGCCGAAATATCTGGTGGAAAGGGTGTCAGATACTTCCTTTTGAGGGCGCTTACATTTACATGTTTTCATCCGTTCTTTTATTTTTTTAATTGCTGTGGGGGTATCCACGTTATCTATGATGAAAATGATTAGTATAGCAAACGTGTTTCAAACGGAACTTCATGTCAACCCAGGCAACGCCGACTACTCATGCTAGTGTATATATATATATATATATATATATATATATATATATATATATATATATATATATATAGTCATCGACATACAGTCCTATTTCGTTGTATCACAACTCATCAGTAATATATAATTAGTATTTTTAGTTGTATTTTTTTTTCGACACTGGTTAGACATTGTTTGTTTTCTTTTTTATGTATTTTTTTACCTTAGCTCCACTTACACAGTTCACTTTACACTTCTATAGGTTTTAGACTATGCTGAATAAGACACCCTCTTTTAACTTTGGCGGAGACAAGTAGTTTTCGAGATATAATGACATGCATTATGCACTGTAATTTAATGTTCTACACATGCGCGATAAACAAGTCTACTTCTCTCTGCATGAGACTGTCATCCCCCACCTCAATTTCTGTTTTGGTTTATAGTCTTTGCGGATGGATATGCTGACAACATATATCAAGGTTAAACTTGGGGCAAATACTTTGACAACCCCCCTCATAAAATGGGGTGTCTATTCTGAAAACCATTCTTACAATGGCGAGGTTAGGGGTGTCTATTCCGAAAGCTGTTCTTAACATTAAGTCGTTGAGGATTGGCTAACAACAACAGTAGGTTAATTTTATACGAGGGGGCATGCTTCCACCGGGCAATGCCGCTTAATGAGTCCTGCTAGTATATATATATATATATATATATATATATATATATATATATATATATATATATATATATATATATATATATATATATATATACATTAAGTTTAGGTATATTGTTAACACCAATATTTCTTCAAAGTGCGAAATACGCGTGTAGAGCTTTTATATTAATAAAATTATGTGAACAATGCACGGAGTTTGCATGGATGGATTAACATTTCGACATTTTCATGCTTCGTCAGGACTCCAAGTGGAACTCGCAGTCAGAAAATAAAATTCAATTCTCCCGGAATGCAATCGAAAAGACAAAAAGAACGATCCATTTTTTCCCCTTTAGACTTTTGGTAGACAGTAACCTCCCCTCCTCCCGTCGGTCGTTCGTGTCAACTGCGTACATCTAAGACCCGCTTAATTTACTTACACCCATTGGCAACAACAGAAGGAAAGAAAAGTCGAAGCTAAAAAATTATCTGGTATACGCCCCATTAGTAAAAACTAAAAATTAGACATTTCTTAATCTTTTAAATCACCACTTACCAATAAATAACTCCTCGTCGCCAGTTGTAGTAGTCATAGGAAAGGGCCATTCAAGAAGAACAGCAGGTTTAGATAGAAAGAATAATACGACCACCAGTTCAACTCCAAACTATTATAACTCTAAAAGTCTAAGGCAGTGTACATTCGATCCACACCAGGGTCCATTAAACATAGAATGTCTACACACAGGCACACTTTTAATAACAGAATCTGGATAAACCAAACAACACTAACAAATTACAAATGGTACCTGAAATATATGAAAATACCCTTTAATATCAAATGAAAAATATTAAGATTTTTGAGGACATATACACCTGGGTATAGATTCTGTATTTTCTGCAGATTTGAATCTCCGGCGATACTGAAATTTAGTGACCTGTGATCAACATGTTTAAACCTAAAAAAGGAAGAGATGGTCTAAATTAAATAATTGTAAACCACTTTGATAAAATAATGACCAAAAATTACAAGAAGTAAATGCAAACAAAGGTTGTTGGTACTTTCTGACATGTAGATAGTCTCCAGTGTTGCGTTAGATTTCGATATTTTCTCATGAGAGTATTAGCCTTGTGATTTATATAATGCTTAGCAGAGTCCATTATTCATGAACGAGTAAGTTCCCATAACAACCCCCAAAGCCTTTTACTCCGCAAGGAGTATAATACACACACACACACACACACACACACACACACACACACACACACACACACACACACACACACACATATATATATATATGAACAAATGATTAATAAAACATGTTAAAAGACATCTTGAAAAAGAGTTAAAAACATTTAATTTTAAAAAAGGAAACACAAGATAAGTGGATAGTCCTTAATCCGCGGAGTTTCGAAGAAATACTCTCCTTCTCATCAGAGGGCAGGAATTAGCAAAATGCGGGGTCGGATTTTGCATATAAAAGTATTTAATGAAACTACAAGTAAGTCACAGATCTTACTTGGTTAAAGAAAAAAGGGTGAGGTAAGGGGAACAGGAGGCAAAAGAAAAATGATAAAAAGATTTCACATGAATGGATAGTCCGGTGAAGGGTAAAAATCCAAAAATAGTAAAATCCAAAACGGTCGAATTTAAAATTTCAATCCAATGGGTAAATTCCAAATGGTCAAAATAATCCAAAAGGCAGAGTTCCCTGGAAAAAAGCGCAAATGGAATGAATTCCAAATCATTAAAAGAAAAGCACTGGAGAGAATATTTAAAAACACGTCTGTCAAGGCTGGATGAATTAAAAAAATTTATATATATATATATATATATATATATATATATATATATATATATATATAACAAATAATTCTATCCGTATGCAAGGGGAAATTTGTACTTTAGCGGCGTAAATTATTTGAATCTATTATTCATGAACGAGTAAGTCCGCAAGGAGTACTTAGTACTTTTTAAAATTTTGTATCAATCGATAAAGGATCCATGAATTTCCTTTTCCTCCTCTATCGGAGTCGTTATATCATTTTAATGGCCTCGTCTTCTTCGTGAAGTGCATAGTTTGGATCGTCCAACTGATGATTTCTTATTCCATTTAAGTATCTTTTCTGATAGGACCTTGAATAATATATATACCATATTTTCCAAAGTTTTTTGTCTATTTTACCCAGTTCCAAGAAAGATGTAGTATTTTTGTAAGTCTTATAGAAAACCTTTCTTAGTTACAATAATTTTGTTTGTTTTGGTAACAGTTTTTTGAAGAAGAGTCTTATCTTCTGCTAGAACATAATTTCTACTGAGTATAATGCTGATGGTGTGTTAGGATTAGGTGTGATTCCATAAGCCTGTAGAAACTGCTGCAATGCAGTTCCTGTACGTGTGCCGAATGCTTTTCTGAGGGCTCGTTTTGGAGTTTCGACAAAACGTTCAGCCATCCTATTAGATTGCGGATATTACTGGGGGAGTCGTGACATATTTGGGATGTCTCACTGAACTTGAAGTTCGTGGGTGTAAATTGTGTTCCGTTGTGACTTCTAAGCCGTCGGCAGCGCAAAACCGGGCAATTAGTTCATGAAGGAAACGAATAACTACCACTGTAGTAGGTCTCTTACATATGTGCACATAAATAATACCAATCCTCCAGTGGCCTTGAGAAATGTATATATATTCTAGACCAAGGCTGGCCTGTTTTTGGCCACGGTTTAAACATCATTGGGGTGCCTTTTCCGTCAAGGCACAATCCTTGCACGATTCGACCATGTTTTTGATGTCCTCATCTATCTTCGGCCGATATAAGTAACTACGGGTTAGGATCTTCATTCTGCTTATTCCAGGGTGACCCATATGAAAATCCTTCGTTTCTTCCTTTTTCTTTGTACGACGACTCTCTCTCTCTCTCTCTCTCTCTCTCTCTCTCTCTCTCTCTCTCTCTCTCTCTCTCTCTCTCTCTCTCTCTGTACAGTAGGACATCATCGCAAAGAGAATAACTGTTTTTTACTTTCTGGTCTTTGTGATTTTTTTGTTTTGTAGCCCAAATCAATTCGCCATTTTGTGTTTCGCATTTAATTTCATGTAACATTGAAGGTTTCTGATAGTATTGCACATCATAGTTTTAATTTCACTATCGGTACGTATGGTAGCAATTACTGACTCCTTGAGAGGTTCAATCTATCTCGAAACCAACATTGAAAATCCACCCGCATGTGCGATCTGCTTAGAAGAGAGGTACTTTAACTTGAAATTGTAATTCAATAAAACAGTGCCCTACCTCAACAGCTTGTTTGCTGTGTAAACGAAGAAGCTTTTTCTTTCGTGCCAAGGATGGCCAATCGAGGTTCATGGTCGTCTGCAGTATAACTAATCGCCCGTATAAGTATCGGTGCAACTTTGTAACTGCTAAGATAATCGCTTCTTTCTCAATCTGTGATTAGCGCTTATCTGATAGGAGAAAAGATCTTAACGCATGTGTAATCGGTTTTCTACTTCCGTCCGGCATATTACATAAAATACGAGCTCACATATCTAGTTTTGTGTCATAATGCGTGTGGAATAGAACTGACGTCAGCGTTTTTTTGTTTTTGTTTTTTTTTATCGAACGCCGCCAGGCATTCAGGTGTCGATTTCCACACTCTGTCCTTTTTTTGGCAGCTCGTTAAGTGGGGCCTGTCGTGCATATTGGAAACTAGCCTGGGTGCCCAGTAGTTTATCGTCTTTGTGTTGGGTATATAAACAGGGGTCTACAGCGCATTGTCTAAATTGTTGTTTAATAATATAATCATGAACTACTGTGTTCCAACACTGAGCACTCTGCTTTAGACCATATAATGACTTGTTAAGTCGCCACACGCTATTTTTATTTTTCATTATAAATCCCTCTGGAGGGGTAATATAAATTTCACAGTCTATTGGGACATTCAAATAAGCATTTTTTACGTCCATTTGATGGATGTTTAGGTCATATTGTGATGCGATTTGCATTAAAATTCTGATTGTCGTTAGGTTTGTGGTCGGCGAAAACGTAGAAAAGTATTCTTTACTGTAACTCTGAGAGCACCCCTTAGCAACAAATCTTGCTTTGTACTGTTCTACACCTGATGCTGTACTCTTTTTTGTAAAGACCCATCTGGTAGAAATAACATGTTTATCTCTTGGGAGAGGCACTAGGTATAGGTATCATTTTCGGTTAAGGCATCTATTTCTTTTTTCATGGCAATTTTCCATTCATCACAACGTTCTGAATTAATTGCTTCGTTGAAGCTTTTTGGCGCATTTTTCATTGAATAGCAATAGTCGATTTGATAATCTTTTATATTGTCGACCACAAAAAAAATCGGGTCGTCTTCTATCTCTTTTGGGATATCTTTCGACTTTATCATCATCATCATGGACACTCCCGTCTCCGTCGTTTTCGTTTGTTTTAATTATTTGGGGTAATATAATTTCATCTTCTTCATATGACGGGGTTTCGTCTGTAAAATTAAACGTGTCTGTGAATTTTACACACCGGATTCTTTTTATTTTATTTTTTTCGGGAAAAAAATATTAAATTGGCTGGACTGTTTTTATCGTATCCAAGAAATATACCTCTGTCGGCTTTAATATTCAATTTACCCTTTTTCTCCATATATGCGAAGCAAGTTGAACCAAATATATGCATTCTGCTTAAATTCGGTTTTTACCGCAGAAAGATTCATATGGAGTTTTAGATAGTGTTTTGTTAAAGCACCTGTTGCGTATATAGGCTGCCGCCATAAGTGCATACGTCCAGAGGTTTTTAGGGAGTTTTGATTCAATGAGTAGGCATCTTGCCATTTCAAAAAGTGTCCGCCACGCACGTTCAGCAGTCCCGTTTTGGTGTGGCGATCTAGGAGCTGATGTTTCATGCCTGATATGATGGTTAATTAGTAAAAGTTCAAAGTCTTTATTGGTGAATTCCGTACCATTGTCAGAGCGAATACACTTGATTTCACCGTAGGGGGCCATGTCGGCTAGATATTTCTTAGTTGCTAGCAGGGTATCAGATTTATTCTTTAAAAAGTAAACCATTATTAAACCTGAATGGCCATCTACGAAATTCAACACATATCTATAATGTTCTCTGGCCATCGGTTCTACGGGACCGTTCAAGTCACAATGCACCATTGATAGGATTTTTTTTTTCCTTTTTGTCTGGTATCTTGTTTTGATAGTTTGTCATTTTCCCTTGCGTACAGACGTCGCAGTTGAAGGTTTTTGATGTTTGTATTTGCATTCCATCAACTACAGTCGGCAACTTTTTGATATCAGGAATATTGCAGTGTCCAAGAATTTTATGCCATGTCTGTAGATCATGGCAGGCGGTTTTTGATGGGACTACGCTATTTAAATAATATAGTCTTCCATTTTCTTTAATATCGGATACAGTTCCATTCGGGTATACCAGTTTTGATTTATTGGGGCTAAAGTTTATATTTGCACCTTGTTTTGTGACAGCTTGTAAAGAAAATATATTTTGTTTAAATTTTGGGATTAGAAGAGCGTTTTCTAGAATACAGAAACACAGTTAACCTTTATTGTTCTTTAGCGAGATTTTCGCATTGCCTCTTTTCAAAACAATATCATTGACTCGACTCCCGTCAGCTAGTTCTATAAAATGATTTTGTGGCTTAAAGTTGGGATCAAAATTGATAAAATCAGATTCCTTTATAATCACATGTCCCGTGGCCCCACAATCGACAAGAAAATTATTATTGTTTGTTGAAGCATCAAATGTACACGAAAATAAAAATGTATGTTCGCTAACAGAGCTCTCTACATTTTTAATGTAGTCGCCATTTTGAGTCCTGTATCTACATTGGAAACTCTTGTGATTAGGTCGTCCACAATTATAGCAAATAATTTTTGTACTTTTCTTAGGAAAAAACTTGCTTTTGGCATTTTTATTCCTGGCATGGGTATAATTCGATTTTGGTGTTTTTATGTGTGTATTTTTAAATTTCATGATATTTGTGGTTCGTTTTTTTTCTGTGATCATTTTTTCAGTTTCTTTGTAACTTCTGAGTGCTACCTTGAATTGGCTAAAAGTCATGGGTTTTTCTTTCTGGGTTATGACGGTGGTAAATGGCTTGAAATCACTCGGTAATCCCTTAAGGACGATGGGAATTAACAAACTGTCACTTATAACTTCACCAGACATTTTTAAAGAATTTGCAGTTGTCTCGGCTCTTATAATATAATCAGTAATAGTTTCGGCTTCCATTCGTTTTAGAGAGGTCAGTTCAGTGTATAAAGAAATAATTTTGGGTTTTCCTTTCGATCAATAATGCTCTCTCAATATGTTTAATGCTTTGCAGCCGTCGTCCAGGGCTTCTCTCATTACCAGTGATAGACTTCAGTCATCTAAACACTGTATTAATTCCGCAAAGACAGTTGCGTCCTTTTCAATGAAGTCGGGGTCGTTTCTGTTTGCAGGTGTGTTTGTAGTACTTTGTGTAGCTTTTGGATTCATAGATATCCTAAAAATTTAACTTGCCACAATTCGAATTTTGATTCGGATCCATCGAAATAAAGACGCACGCTGGGCGCATAACCTCTAAAAGTGTGAGCCATTTTGAGTTTCAGAACAGTTTCAGATGGTTCGCTGTTACACACAAGTCTTGGGAGGTGACTTGTTTGTAGTAGACAGTTCCACAGACCAAAATATTCTTACCGTGTCGAAACCCGGGAAAAGAACATGTGAAATTGCTCCAGAAAAGGTGTAATATTTATGAAGCAATTCTAGTTTCTGATTGGTTGGTAGCAGAAGGTGAATTAATTTGATTCGTCAGTTCTTAGCAGCATCGTTTATAAATAGAATCGTCCGACTGTGTGGGATCATACCCCATTAAAAAAACCAAAATATTGCAACATCTGATATATATGATATATATATATATATATATATATATATATGACATATATATCATATTTATATATGATATATATATATGACATATATATGATATATATATCATATTTATATATGATATATATATGATATATATATATGACATATATATCATATTTATATATGATATATATATCATATATATATCATATATATATGATATATATATCATATACATATATCATATATATATCATATATATATGATATATATATCATATACATATATCATATATATCATATATATATCTCATATATATATCATATATATATCATATATATATCATATATATATATATATGATATATATATATGATATATATGATATATATATTATACATATATGATATATGTGATATATATATGATATATATATATATATGTGATATATATATGATATATATGTGATATATATATGATATATATATGATATATATGTGATATATATAATATATATATATATGATACATATATATGATATATATATGATATATATACAATATATATATGATACATATATATGATATATATAATACATATATGACACATATATATGATATATATAATATATACATATATGATATATATATGATATACATAATATATATATATATGATACATATATATGATATATATATGATATATATACAACATATATATGATACATATATATGATATATATATGATATATACATATATGATATATATATATGATATATATATGATATATGTATGATATACATAATATATATGATATATAATATATATAATACATATATAATATATATATACTATATATATGATATATATATGATATATATCTATATATGATGTATGTATGATATACATAATATATATGATATATAATATATATATAATACATATATAATATATATATACTATATATATGATATATATATGATATATATCTATATATGATGTATATATATATCATATATATCATACATATATATGATATATATATATGATATATGATATATATATATATATATATGATATGCATATAATATATATATATGATATATATAATATATATATGATATATATATATGATATATAATATAAATATATATGATATATAATATATAATATATATTAATATGATATATTAGATATATGAATATGATATATATATGATATATATAATATACATGATATATATATATATATATTTGAATATGATATATATATAATATATATATATATAATATATAGATATATGATATATATATAATATATATATATAATAGATATATGATATATATATTTAATATATATGATATATATGATATATATATATATATATATATATCATATATATTAAACACTTTCTTTATAACTACGTCATCTTCTTTAACGTAGCATAAAAAATAAAAAATAAAATTCCTAAAGTTCAATTTTTTATTTCTAATATATATTTTATATGACATTCCATTTTCCCAAATCATATACTATCGAAATATCTCGTTTTCATCAACATTATTTCTCTATTTGAGGTTTAGCATTCAAACCTCTAGATTTCGAATAACAATAATTATAATAATAATTGTCTACCTTACGTGTTCTCTATGTTGCATGCAGTCAGCACAAACGTGAATTTCTTTTTTTTTTTTTTGGCACTGATGGTAAGAGTTGTTCATTAATTGAATTCACGTCTTTAATTAATTTTCTCCATTTTTATTTATTTATTTTTTTTTGTAAAATCACCGTCGTCTGTTCGCCCGTTCGCAGTTTTATCAATAACTACGCCTTGAAAGTTTTCGAAATTTTGCACAAACATTAAACATGACACGAGTACAAATGTAACAGAACGGATTTTTAGGGAAAACTCCGGTTCGCCCCCCCTCGCCCTCTAGATGTATCTTTCGGGTTAAAATGGCTAAAATTGACACTTTTGTGCTTATTAAAAAAATTGATATCTTGGATTTTTATAAAACGTTCTGAAAAGTTGTAACTAACAGATTTCTATATAATTTTGTTCGTCTATACTTCGCGATAACTTTGGGACTATTTTACCATATTCGTCCAAAACTTTCTGTGTATGTCTATTTAGCAGTTTTGCATGGTGCTGAACTCAAATGTAAATATGTTAAGGCCTTGGGGACTTTTGGGGCTAAATGGGGGGTGGGGGCAAATGATGGACTTAGTCATTTCTTTTTTTGCATGGTGCAGAACTCAAATTTACGCATGTTAAAGCCTAAAACTGCACTGTTTGTTCATTTTTACCACGATTTGACGCCCCCTGGGGACTTTTGGGGTAATGGTGTGTGTGTGGGGGGGGGCAAATGCTGAACTTTGTCATTTTGTATGCCTCGTTTACTGTGCGCTCATGGGGGACAATACATACTTCACTTGTTTTTCTTGAATACTGGTTGCGTATTCTCGGAGTTCAAATCTGGCTGACATACTTGTGCATTTTCCCCAGACCGTCTGAAAAAAAATTCAGGGAAACTTTATTTTAATTCCGACTTTAAATTTTCCTCCTCTATCATTAGAGTTTCGACTTTTTAATAAAAGTATTTATGGGCAAATTGAATTGTCGCATAAAATTTATTCCAAAAAGGCTTTCTATGTGTCCTCGCACGAAAATTTTAATTTCTTTGTCGTATCATTAAATGATATTATCTCAATATTAATAGGATAACGTTACTTGTAACGTTATTTATTTTGTGTGTCATGCTGACACCCGAGTGATTTTCGTTTAATTGTTATGGATTTCCATTTCTTGTAATAAATAATTTTAACAAGAATTCTTCATAAGTTTTGGTTTCGGTTTCGATTATAGCTGATGGCACTTAAGTCATCTGTTTTTTTTATTAGATAATTTTATTAAGAATTCTTTATAAGTTTTGGTTTCGGTTTCGACTATAGCTGAAGGAACTCAAGTTATAGATATATACATATAATTTTTTCATAAGTTTTGGTTTAAGCTGATGCACCTAAGTCATATGGATATATATTTTTATTTTGAAATCGCAACTTTATAATATAAAAAAAATCGATAGAATATTAACTCTATAATAATATATACGAAATCTGCATGAATTAAAATATCATATTTAAGCATACTTTACGACCGGACTACGCCGGGTGTCCCTGCTAGCTTAGATAAATACATTTGCAGTTTTAACAAAAAAGCTACAATAATATCAGAACGTCTCCATTTTTACTAAAATCAATATATTACATATGAATTGGTCCCTTGTGGAATTTCTGCAGATCCTGATGGTAACAACTTATCAAAACTAAAAGGCCACTCGAGGATAAGGATTTAATGAGCGTACGGTAGTCACAGATACAGAAGCGTATTAATAGTTATTGGTGAAATTGGGGTAAAACGAATTATTTAGGGGAGCTGTTTTGCAAGACTTCTGCATGATAGGTTTATTTAATCTCCTCCATGTATGCAAATTTATCATCGATAAGTCTAATCTAACTGAAACTTCACGTTTTTATTTAATACTAGCAGGCTGCCCGACATTGCCCGATCGTAAAATACGCTTAAATATGATATTTTGATTAATGCAGATTTCGTATATATTATTATACTAGCGGTTCCGCCCGGCTTTGCTCGGGCCCTATGTACTGTTCATAACTTTACGTTCCTATGTATATATTAAAACGTGTGAATATGTACGGTAATGCCTTTCTATATGATAGTCTTCCTTAACTACCATAGAGAAAACTTTGTAGAGACCGCAGATCTCAATTTTTTAAAAGCTTTGACCCCAATTTTAACCCCTTAGCATTTATTGTTTTAGGCTCAAATAGAATTATAAAGTTACATCTCTGTCCAAGTAATCTATATGTAAAATTTCAAGTGTTTAGACACAAAATTGTCGGAGGAGTTTGGTAGAGTTCTGAAAGGTCAAATCGTTGAACTTTGACCTCTTAAAAGCAAAATTTCTGGCCGAAAACCGATTAAAAAGATTTTCCCAAATTTCAATACCCCTTATACCAAATTCCGAGTCTGTAGACCGAAAATTGACAGAGTTATTTGGTAGAAAAATGTACACAGACACGCAGACAGATATTTTAACTTTTATAGATATACTAGCATGGGTGCCCGGCGTTGCCCGGGTATTTGGAGATGTATGTTGAGCAAAAAAAAGTCGTCAATTTTGTGACCCCTATTATGACCCCTCAAAATTCATTGTTTGGGGCTCAAATCAAGTTATTAAGTTAGATCCATGTCCAATGAACCTATATCTCAAATTTCAAGTGTTTAGACCCAAAATTGTCGGAGGAGTTTGGTAGAGTTCTCAAAGATTAAATCGTTAAACATTGACCCCTTAATCGTCAAATTTCTGGCCAAAAATGGATCACATCGATTTTCCCAAATCTCAGTACCCTGTATATCAAATTTCGAGTCTGTAGACTAAAAATTGACAGAGTTATTACGTAGGGAAATGTACACACACAGACACTTTCACTTTATATATATATATATATATATATATATATATATATATATATATTGTATTGGTAGTAATTATTTGTTTGTTTAAAACAAAATATATAAGTGTGTCACCCAAAAGAGTGCTCAATGTTTAGACAGAGCCAAAATAAGTGAATTTAGTTTACAAACAAATGGTTTACACATAAGCATACATGTTTCAGCGAAAACCCAGTAAGGGAATCGCTTCGTCAGGCCAAGGACAACTCTGGCTGTTTCAACTCAAACATTGCCTATTTATAACTAGGACTACATCATATTTAAGTGTAAAGGGGGAGACAGGACCTAAAGAGTAAGTATATACATTAAAATGTGATCATCCATTATGTTAATTATATTAATTTATTCATTTTTTATTATTTTCTTTAATTTATAGTGCGTCAAGTGTTTCAAGTAGAGTTTCAATGTTATCAGTAAATTCCTAGTTCAGTAGTTAAGTTGTGTAGAATAGGAACCCAAGTTTTAAAAAAGGGAACGGCTGTATTCAACTATAATATGTACATCATAAGTATAATTATATAGGGTGTCCGTAAAGTTACTATACAGTCTTATTGTTTTATTGTATTATATTTGTATTAATAGTTAATATTTATTTTTTTTTTACAGGTTTATTTAATCAAGCATGCCATGCAAGCTAATTTTGGAAGAGCGCAAATTTATTGTACTGTTAATATATTACAGGGTGTCTGTATAGTAACTTGTAAGACTGTATAGTAACTTTACGGACACCCTGTATATTAACATTAATATTAATCAGTTAAAATATATAGTTATGTGAATAATTAATTAGGCCACTAACGTTTAAAATAAAATAAATAGTTTACGTTTTTTGAAAAAGTTTACGATGTAATGAATAATTAACGAAATAATGTTATATTATTCATTGTAAATGCTAACGTTTAAAAAAAACTTACGTTGTTTGTAAACTAAATTCACTTATATATATATATATATATATATATATATATATATATATATATATATATATATATACTGTAGTATAATAGTTAGGTTAAGGACAACAGAATGCTCTTTTCATTGCTTTGACTCTCGAGTGTGTATCCGTCTTATTTGCTTTTATATAGAGTGATGTGCTTCTCGGTTGATTATCTGTATCGGATATGTATTGGAGAGTCAAAACAATGATCAGAATATTCTGTTGTCAAAGACCTAATAATAATTCTTCAAGTTCCAAGTATCAAGTTTTCACAGTTGGTTATTTATTACTTTTCAAGATATTCATTACAATATTGTTTCGTACAGCGACTGGTGGTTATTTGTCATTTTTCAAAATGTATCCATTACTATATTGTTGGATATCGCTTGAAAAATAATAAATGACCAACAGTCGCTGTACGAAACAATATTTTAATGGATACCTTTTGAAAATTAATAAATAACCAACTGAGGAAACTTGACATTTGAAACTTAGAGACATTCATTTAGCTTGGACTTTTTTCTAAATTTACAAAATTTTATTAAAAAAACCTTTTTTTAATAAAAAAAACTTTATTTATGAGAATGATATTTTAATCCATTACGATTGGTATATGCAAACCGAATACGTTTCAAGTATATATATATATATATATATATATATATATATATATATATATATATATATATATATATATATATATATATATATATATAAAGTGATGGTTGTGTAGTTCCAACGACAGAAAAAAATGTATATTTAAAAGAGTGTAGCCATCCACAATTGTAGGTTTTTCAGACTTTTATCATATATATATATATATATATATATATATATATATATATATATATATATAAATGTAATTCTTGGTTCGTTCAAAATCGATAAAACTATATTTCTACATTCCCAATTTAATTGAAATTTTCAGAAAATCTATCTGTTAAGTCTAGAAATGTTTTTATGTTATTAAAATAATTTAATATAACAAATATTTTTCGTAACAGCGAGACTGCCCGCCATTTCATTTCCGGTAGAAAAGAGCCTTTCACTTATTGCACCAAGAGTTGACGACTTTCGAATTACAACATTTCATTATCTCCTTAATAGATATAAAAAAAAATCATTATCTACTTAATAATCTAATAAATAAAAAAACCAAACAAACAAACAAACAAACAAACAAACCATTCCCTACTTTTTAATTTGTTTATCTTAATTTTTTATTTTCAAATTCATTTGTTTATCTTAAGGCTTTCCACGCATCAAACATTATGTTTTAATTGTTTTTTCCATCGCATCTAACGACATCTCGATTTCCAAGAATCGACTTTTTTTTTGTTTAAAGCTTATTTGTCTAATTCTTAATCATTCATGTGATTGAAAAAAAAAAAAAATTAAAAAAAGATAGCATCCCGGGATTTTGATAAAATTTTCCATTAAGGCCCGTCTCACGTTCGTATATAACAAAATACTTTTTTGGGTGAGCGTTGAGTTCCATGGCGACCAACAGACTTATCCGCTCATGTAAATTAAAAATGTTTCTAAGTGAGAAATTATCAATAAACGGTTTAATTACTTTTTTTTATAATTAATGAAAAGTAAGTACGTGAGAATTTATTAATAAATGTTTAGTAACTTTTTCCTTTTATTATTCTTAAAGAGTAAAACGTTTTTTATTAATGAAAAGAGTTAAGCCAATGTAAATAAATAAATAAATAAATGTTTGTACACGTGACAAATTATCAATAAATGGTTTAGTTAGTTTTTTTTTTTATTATTTATGAAAAAAGTTAAGCCAACGTAAATAATGTCTGTAAAAGTGCAAAAGGCAACGTAAGTAAATAAATAGAAAAAATGGTACGTGTGCATGCGTTAGCCTTGACTGAGTGGGGGGACTAAGGGAACGACCATTAAATAATTCTGCAGGTCGCCATGGGAGTCAACGCCCAAGGAGTATCAAAAATAGTTTTCATGATATGAAGAAATTTCTTTTTCGAAAAGTGGGTGATCACTTTTCCATGTAAATTTAACTTAAAATGATCACTATGAAGAAGGAACTCACACACAAAGCGACTTTTATATAATAGCGTATATATATATATATATTGTTTACAGAAAGTTTTTAGAGTAGACAAGTCATTGGTGCCGTCGGTTTCAAACCCCATAATTAGGACCGTTTTAGATACCTATATCAAGCTCTCTTCAGCCAATACTCATTCATTAACTCTCGTTTTGCGAAACGTGAACTCGTGATGTATACATATTTCCACTTCCGGTTATAAAATAGATGAGTATTGGCTGAAGAGAGCTTGATATAAGTATCTAAAACGGTCCTAATTATCGGGTTTGAAACCGACGGTATCAAGTACCTGTCTCCTCTAAAAACTTTCTGTAAACAAAATATATAAAATATAAATACGCTCTTATTTTCGGATTTCCCCTATAATTAAGCAATCTGATGGATTTCTTTTTCCAAAAAAAACAAAACAAACATATATATATATATATATATATATATATATATATATATATATATATATATATATATATATATATATATGGGCGGAAGTTGTCAGTTCTGGAATAGGTTAAAGGAAATATATGTCGCGTGATGAGTGACTCATTCAAGTGTCCCTTTTGCCTTTTTTTTCTTTTTTTTTGCCTTTTGTTGTGTGAAGAAGAGGAAGACCTAACCCTCCACCATCCATTCTATATATACTCTACCCACGCACGTGCTCTCTCACTGCAGGCCAGGTGGCCTTGACTTCGCCCTGGCTCCATCAATCCTCCGTCTCCGTGATAAATTACAATGACTGCAGAGAGAGAGAGAGAGAGAGAGAGAGAGAGAGAGAGAGAGAGAGAGAGAGAGCATGAGTCATTTTTTCGACGGACAAGCTAGGACTTGGTTGGGAGTGACCGTGAGTAGCGTAAGTGACCGTGAGTAGCGTAAGTGACCGCTAATAACAAAAGAATTTAGAAAGGCTAAAAATATTAACTAAAATATTTGGCTATAAGACCTCAAATAATAATAAACTACGGGACCTGTGGAAATTCCACAGAGGACTCCTTCATATGCAATATGTTGATGTTGGCATTATGTAGATGTTCAGCGTAAATGGAGACGCTCTGATATTATTGTACCTATTTACAATGCCTCCCTCCCCCCCGGGACAGAGTTAGACACCAGGGTCGTTTTTTAACATGGAGAAAAGGTACAGAAATAAAAATAATTGTCTCAGTCGTGAAGGACTATTCCTCCACCGAAAAAGAGAAAAAGAAATGGAAGTGCAGCATCTGAAGAACAGATACTACACTTTGATCTTTGTCCCCCCCCCCAAAAAAAATAGCAAAAGTATTTATCTAAGCTAGCAGGGACGCCCGGCGTAGTCCGGTCGTAAAGTACGTTTAAATATGATATTGCAGATTACGTATATATTATTATTAGGGCTATGGCAACAGCATATTCTTTTCGTTGTTTTGACTCTCGAGTATATATCCGACACAGTTAATCAACCGAGAACCACATCACTCTATATAAAAGCATCTAAGATATCAACGGATACACACTCGAGAGTCAAAACAATGAAAAGAATATACTGCTGTCCTGGCCCTAATAATTATAGAGTTAATGTTCTATCAATTTTATACATTAGAATATATATATATATATATATATATATATATATATATATATATAATTATTATTATTTTTTTTTTTTTTTTTTTTTTTTTTTACTACAATAATTAAATACCTACAGACACTAGTGTTTCATCCTTTCGGGATTCTTCAGTGCAGGGTGTCACGATTACTACCAGTCGAACGATTCGAACCCCGCGACACGAGACATCTCTGGCTCGATTAGCGGAGGCCGTATCCATTCGGCTACCATTAACCGTGTGAAATAGCGTTGAATTTTAAACATTTTAATTTAAATGTTCATTACGTCAGACAGACAGTGATCAAATCGTTATACGATGATCTACGCATAAGAGCTAAATTGACCGACTTTTAATTCAACTGAAAGTGCTCAACGATAAGAAACGAATTTCTTAAAGGGGCTGTCATAATTATTTTTTTTTTTTTTACTATAATAATTAAATACCTACAGACACTAGTGTTTCATCCTTTCGGGATTCTTCAGTGCAGGGTGTCACGATTACTACCAGTTGAACGATTCGAACCCCGCGACACGAGACATCTCTGGCTCGATTAGCGGAGGCCGTACATATAACTTGAGTTCCTTCAGCTGAAACCGAAACCAAAACTTATGAAGAGTTCTTGGTAAAATTATTTATTATAAGAAATGGGAGTCCATAACAATTTAACGACAGTCACTCGGATGTAAGCGTAACACACAAAATAAATAACATACACGTTATCCTATTATCATATAGATAATACTACTACTACTACTAATAATAATAATATATATATATATATATATATATATATATATTATACGCATAGATCATCGTATAACGATTAGATCACTCTCTGACTGACGTAAATGAACATTTAAAATTAAAATGTTTAAATTCGACGCTATTTCACGCGGTTAATGGTAGCCGAATGGATACGGTCTCCGCTAATCGAGCCAGAGATGTCTCGTGGTGCGGGGTTTGAATCGTTCGGCTGGTGTTAATCGTGACAGCCTGCACTGAAGAATCCCGAAAGGATGAAACACTAGTGTCTGTAGGTATTTAATTATTATAGCAAAAAAATAATTATATATATATATATATATATATATATATATATATATATATATATATATATATATATATATATTAAGTAATGTGATTGATAATTTAAAATTTAAAAATCAAATTATAATTAAATTAAAAATCCGTTTCATAAGAAGGAACAACAACAAAATCAATTATCTGTACGATCGTTTCGGAAAACAGTGTTTTTATTGTGGTAGACATCAAGTTACGGACAATAATTATTACATATAGTTTTTTAATAAACAAGGTCTCCTCGTCAGCAAATTTTGAAGGGTTTTTATTAAATTTAAAAGACACCATAAATAAATCTAGCATTAAAAGTAAGGCAGATGTATCTGGAAAAAATTGAAATAAAAGGTTTGGATTTAAAATTGATAAGAAAATTAATATGGGTTAGAGATAGAAAAGAAATAGAGTAAAATATAAATTTGAATTTAAATTATAAATTTGCTTTAAGTACGACATTACAAATATATATATATATATATATATATATATATATATATATATATATATATATATATATATATATATATATATATATTAGCAGAGAGACCCGACGTTGCCCAGGATTGAATGATGATTAACAAATGCTCACACTTTCATATTTCATCGTTATCGAAATCGGTAAAATCGTCCATTTTTCAATCAAACCGATTAACTGTTGTAGACCCATTGCCCCCCCCCCCCGCAGTGACTTAGTCCGCAATACATTGTAATCTACATTGAACTGTGAAGAACCTACTGTAGATTTTATAAAATTATTTTTTTTATGTATATAATGGCTTGCATTAAACTTCAAAACGTAAAAGTCAAGTATCATGGTTCGATTGTGCTCTAAACAGGAACATTTATTTAGAACCTCAAGTTAATTTTATATGCCTTATCTTACTGGTTGTGCGCTAATAATGTCTTGAATTTAAGTTTTAAATGAAAATGTCAAGTATCATGGTGCAATTGTGCTTTAAACAGAAACATTCATTTCCAACACGCCCCTGTCATATCAAAGAACCTAATGTTGATTCTATATATGTCAGTCCTTTCGACTTGTATGCTAATAAAACTTGTCAAATGCACTTGTGATGTTAGGCTGTGTAAGGTGTTAACTTTGGTCAAAGTCGCCTGTTTCTTTCTTTCATCGGATTATTTTGATTATCGATACTTATCGAAGGCATTCCGATACAAAGCCTATCTAAAAACACTGCCAGGCACATAAAGTACGTTCGTGTGAAATTTCATAAAAAGTAGGCCCAGCCGTTTTCGAGTCCATAGGGAACGAATTCACACACAAAGTTCCTTTTATATAATAGTACTAGCCTAGGCGCCCGGCGTTTCCCGGATGTTTGGAGGTGTGTGTTGAGCAAAAAAAAAAAGAAAGAAAAACGTGGTAGTAGGCAGGCAGGCAGGCTCGAACCCATGACGCTAAGGCGGATAAAAGAAAGTAAAAGACAATCTGACGTCTTACCCCTACTCCATGACGCGACCGAAAATTCCGAACGTTAAAATTAGGCAAAGTCAATCTAACCGATACGACGACTTGCAAAAATATATTGAAAAAATTGACCCCCCCCTTGTAGAAAACTGCCCAGTTTAGGGTGAAGGAATTAATGTTTTTGTCCAATTTTTCGATATCTATCGTCCGAGACATCGAGCTTCAAAATGATACCGATCCCGTGAAAATCCATCGCCTCTGTCGAAAGTTTTAGTCATACATACATACATACATACATACATACATACATACATGCATACATACATACATACAAGCAGACCGGTGAGATTTATATTATTAATTAGGTGAAAAGTAGCAGTCTCTTCTTAAATATACTAAAAAAAAAAAACACTAAATTTAATTAATTAATTGGATTACTTACAACAGGGGCACCTATTACGTTGATTGCAGAAAAATTCTGAGTATATCGCATGGTAATGACCCCCCTCCCCCCAAAAAAACTTTTAGAACCTCGCGGCACAAGAGCATTCATGTGCGCCGCTTGAGAGTACACGCTAAATAAAACAAATTGGAAATTGTCCGTCAGAGTTCGACAAACGCTTTGCTTTACTCGAGGTAATCGTGACATCCACGTGCTGCCCTTTCTAAAAAGATTCTGAGGTTGTTCCACTTGCATCGAAAATTTCAACACTGTTTACCCTGAATTTTTCTGGGTTGAGGGATGAGATTCTGACACTAAAAGGCGACATTCAGCTGAAGGTTATCGCTCAGAGACGATTCTGAGACAGTTCTTAATCACAGGGGACCCATACATAAATACATCTTTTTGACTGCATTATTTTAGTGCACATTTATGTGAGTCAACGTTTTTCTCCATTAAGTCCAAATACCACTCAGCCATGACTGATGAGCATCTATAAATCTGCTTAAGGCTGGCTATTAACAGCTACTGTCCGGACTATGCAACCCTGACTGATTCCAACTAATGCAAGTTATCAGAGTAAGGTAATGTACAGAATTGCACTGTGCAATATGGGTTGCTGCAATAATGCAAAGTACACCTGTATATATGTACATATATAAAAAAAATTAAAAAAACTTACAACATATTGATAAATAATGTATCTTGCATTTTAGTAGATGGTAGATAATTAAGACTTAGTCATGTCATAAGTAGCTCTCATGCTGAAAATGTGTGTGTATGTGTGTGTGTGCACCTCTGATGTGTGTACATAAAAAAAGACATTTTAATAAAAGGCTGTGATTAAATTCGACGCATAAAAACTCGCACTCCAAATCGTGACGCCGTGCTGTCTAAATTTGTCACTCCAAATCACGACGACCTCCTGTCTAAATTCGTCACTCCAAATCACGACGCCCTCCTGTCTAAACTCGCCACTCGTAATCTTGACGCCCTCCTGTCTAAACTAGCCATTCCAAATCTTGACGCCCTCCTGTCTAAACTAGCCACTCCAAATCTCGACGCCCTTCTGTCTAAACTAGCCACTCCAAATCTCGACGCCCTTCTGTCTAAACTAGCCACTTCAAATCTCGACGCCCTTCTGTCTAAACTCACCACTCCAAATCTCGACGCCCTCCTGTCTAAACTCGCCACTTCAAATCTCGACGCCCTCCTGTCTAAACTCGCCACTCGTAATCTTGACGCCCTCCTGTCTAAACTAGCCACTCCAAATCTCGACGCCCTTCTGTCTAAACTCACCACTCCAAATCTCGACGCCCTCCTGTCTAAACTCGCCACTCCAAATCTCGAAATCCTGCTGTCTTAATTTCCCACTCCAAATCACGACTCCCTACTGTCAAAAGTAGTTACTCCAAACCTCAACGCACTGTTTTCTAAACTCGGTCCCTCCAAATCTCGACGCCCTGCTGTCTAAACTAGCTACTCAATTCTCGAAACTCTTCTGTCTAAACTCGTCATTTCAAATCTCGACGCCCTCCTATATTAACTCGCCACTCCAAATCTCGACGCTCACCTGTGTAAACTCGCCTCATCAAATGTCGACGATCTCCTGTCTAAACTCGCTTCTCCAAACCTCGACACCCTGCTTTCTAAACTAGCCTTTCAAAATCTCGATGCCCTGCTGTCTAAACTCGTCACTCCAAACCTCGACGCTCCGCTGTCTAAATTAGCCTCTCAAAATCTCGAAACTCGCCACTCCAAATTTCGTTGATGTTTTGGAACCGAATTCTTTTTTAATCAAATATCAGAAGTGCTGGTAATTTTTTTTTTTTGCATCAAACATAAAAATATAATTGTTATAAAAATATTTACGAACTGTTATTTTTGTTTGCTTGTTTGATAAAATAAAACAGTTCATAAACATATTAAAATAAAACAGTTCATAAATATATTATTGGGAAAAAACGGTTCATAAATATGTTAAATAAACGGTTTATAAATATTTTTTATAACGCAAGGAACATAAGCTTAAGGGGCATTAAGATGAAATTAAGTCATACATTTTAAACATTTCCTAGAATAAAAATAGTATTTTGATCAACATCAGACTAAGGTTTCTAAACATGAGGTTAATTATTTTTATATCTTGAGTTAAATCTTCGTAAGAGGACATATAAGTAGTGAAATACTGTTCGTTCGGGCAATCAATTTTACCCGTCTTGGGACGGGTATTCTTCTAGTTAACGTATACTAATGTAACGTTGTAAGGGACCCAACACGTTGTACGCAGTTTACGTCGCAAGGAACATAGAACAAGTCATAACTCGACTCATTTTCTGTAACATCATTTATTTCCGAGTACTTTCTCAAATAAACCGTAATCCTGCTTCTTCTCTCTGACCTCTGTTCTCTTGAACGTCATCTCGAACGTGCTCTTCTGTCTATGCACACGTTCTTTTCTTTTTCACCATCGTGACGGCATAATTTGCGCACTCGCGTCCGTGCTCTGTTACAACTAGTGAGACGTGGCGAATGAGCGTATCAGATGGTTATATAGTCAAGATTGTGTTTGCTTTTTGACTTGGTATTTCTGTTGTCTATTTGGCGGGATAATTAGGAATGGTCAGGCGAACAAGAAAGCCATTTTTAACAAGAATAAGTGCAAGGGATGTTTTCACGTTATCAGAGACGAAAATTATCATTAATTAGAAAGGGGCCATATTTTGCTAGTCACCGTCGTCCCGTCTGCGGATTAAATAAAGGTAGTAAAAAAAGCAGACTTTGTCTTTAACTGAACTAGTTTAATATACGGCGTAGAACGATAAAGACATGGTTCCATTTTCGTTTGATGAAAACCAGTTTTCTAATTTTGTTGCAGACCATATATTAGTTGGCCAGTTGTGTACAAATCCCAAGAACGATAGGAGCCTTCTGTTATGTTTAAAAGTGACACAATGTTCAACAAGCGAGATCGAAGATGCGCCGCTGTACATCTCATGCTCTTTACCGATCCAAGTTATGAAAACAGGACCATTGCCAGCACCTTCAAAATGCAAATCCGGACGGTTCAACGCTTGAGGGCAAAACTCAACAAAGTTTCCAGTCACGGTTATGATCTTTGGTGTGGTTTCAAATGAACGCCACATCATGCAACTCATATTTTCGAAGTCGGCTTGAAAGTCAACCCCAAAGTGTACCTGGATGTGCTGAAGTGCGTGATATCCCCTAGTCCAGACCCTGGTTGTGGCAGTAGGACTCAGCGGCGGGCCTCAAGTCCAAAGAGACCCAGGCTTGGCTTCAGAAGGAGTGCTACGACTTTGTACCCTTCTTTTACCAGGCTCCCTTCTCCTCCGACCTGACCCCGCTGGACTACTTTGTTTGGTCACACGTCGAGAACATCACCAACATGACCTCCCACAACATCAAAGCCAGCCTGATTTCCGCCATCCGCCGAGTATTCGCTGAACTCTCGCTGGCACTTATGGAAAAGACACGCTCCCAGTTCCGAACTCGTATCAAGGCGGTGATTGAGGCTGAAGGCGGCTACATTGAGTAGATGTCAGCTCTACTACATAATCAAGTTACCCGAATTGATTTTTTCAATAAAAGTTTAAAAATAAAACTGTAGTATTTTTTTTCTTTTGGGCGACAAATTAATCCTATAAGAGACTTCTTGGCCTTCGGGCCAAGATCAAAGTGTAGTATCTGTTTGTTTTTAAATGATACACTTCAATTTATTGTTCTCTCTCAGTGGAGAAGCAATCCTTCACGACTGAGACAATTTTTAATTTTTGTTCCTTTTCTCCACTTTAAAAAAACCGACCCTGGTGTCTAACTCTGTCCCGTGGGGAGACATTGTAAATAAGTACCCTATAGTTGTTATAGTAATTGCATTAGTATTAGTATAAGTGGAGAATTTTTTATAGGTAGGAATATCGCTGTCCCATGACCCCAGTTGAAGTGTTCCATTGTTTTCTCTTCTGGCGAAAATGTTGGCCCTGATCTACGTTGTACACCCATACCAACGCACCGGCCAATGCCGCACCTACAATATCTAAGTTATCGAATATACCTCCTCCCATTCTCACTTTCTTCATCCGACGGTGTCTCTACGCGCCAGTGTGTGGGCAGGCATATATCACTTGGCCAGACTCAAGGCCACGTCAGTCACACGACGCTTCGCAGACCTCGTGCGCACTGCCACCACTTCACCTCCTGCTAATGGTACGCCTACCCGTCGACCTTCAGGCTGGTTACCAAACCAGATAACATTTCAGTAGCTACTTCTACAGTTTATATATATATATATATATATATATATATATATATATATATATATATATATATATATGTGTGTGTGTGTGTGTGTGTGTGTGTGTGTGTGTGTGTGTGTGTGTGTGAATTACGTATATTTATACGCATGAATATAAATATATTCATGTATATATATATATATATATATATATATATATAATACACAAATATTATACATATATATGTATACACATACACACATATCTATACATACAGACAAATATTACACACACACATATATATATATACATATACACACACACATATATGCAAGCATCCACACATATATATATGCACACACCCACACACACATATATACACACACATATATATACACACACACCCACACCAACACACAGATATATATACACACATCCACATATATATACACACATACACACCCACACCCTCACACACACCCACACATATACACACACACACCCACACACACATATATATACCCCCCCCACATATATACACACCCACACACATATATATACACGCACACCCACCCACATATATATACACACCCACATATATATACACACCCACATATATATACACACCCACATATACACACACACACACATATATATACACCCACCCACATATACACACACACACATATATACACACACCCACATATACACACACATATATATATATTAGCAAAAGTACCCGTCGTTGACTAGGTTCAAAAACAGCCTACAGAAAATCGACTCTGATTAATGAAAGTATGATAGGTTATAAAATGGAAGGGTTGTAAAGCGATAGGTTCGAATTTGGGGGTATCAAAAGCAAAGCAAAATATGATGAAAGTAAAAATAAAATAGATAAACCCCATAATTTATTATACCATACATGTTCACACTGAAACACTTATCATAATATTCTGTGGATCTATATTAAAAAAACCTTGTTAAACTTTGTGACATATTTCCATTCTATGGAGGTCAGGCGCGAACGAACACCCCCTAATTTTATTATACCATATTTCTTCAAACAGAAACATAATTATCAAAGTATACTTACGCAGATAGATATGAAAAGTCTTTATTAAAGTTTGTGCCTATTTTCATTCTATGGAGGCCAGGCGCCAACGCAGACCCCATAATTTTATTATACCATCCCTATATAAGTTAAAACATACTTATCTAAGTATTCTTATGTACATTTATATCAAAAACCCTTGTAAACGTGTTTTTTTTTTAATTTTTAATTTTTTATTTCCATACTTTGTGGACTAGGCGCGTACGCAGACCCCATAATTTTTATGAACCACCGTTCTGCCAGATCAAACATACCCATTCCTGCGTCTCGATACATCTTCTATCATTATATATAATCAGTTTTTTAAAATAGCTAACCATATAGGATCCTATTCGTGACCAGACACACACATACCTTATATATATATATATATATATATATATATATATATATATATATATATATATATATATATATATATATATATATAAAGGAAAATATTTTCCCAAATCTCGAAGGTTGGAGATGATAGGAATTGAATTCAATTATCGTCGAAATTTTTTTAAAAAAATCCACATAAAATTTAAAAGCAATAAAAAATAATACGTAAATCCATCTAACATCTCGTGACCGTTAACGCGCTCGATCGTAGCACATATGGTCTGAGGTGCATATCATACAACCGGCTAGCCAAGCTGACGAGCGGTAGTACCGCGAAACACGTGTTCGTAGATTACTGTTTTATAAGTAAAATAATAAATAAATAAATATTATTTGTTTATTTGTTTACGTCCAAAAAATATGGGCGACCGTTGTAAGGAAAAGAATTTTCCCAGATCTTCAAGGTTGGAGACGCTAGTAATTGAATTCAGTTATCGTTAAAAAAAAATTAACAAAACATCGATATATAATATATAAATGACTATATGTCTGACTGTCTGTCTGCCTGCCCGCCTCCCTATTTTCAAAAAGGGTCAAAATTGAAAAAAAGAAAATCGTTAAACATTTTGTATATTTACATTAATTTATTTTTAATTTTTAATCAATTCATATGCGTGTCATGTTGATACAGTGGTAACGTCACCAGCTTTGAATGCCAGATTTCCAGTTTAGCTGATGACACCCAAATACATTTTTTTTTTTACTTTTGAAATCACGACTAAAATATCATATTTAAACGTATTTTACGTCCGGGCAAAACCAGGTGCTCCGCCGCTAGTTGGATAAAAAAAAAACTGCATATTAAGTAAGAACACTATTATGTAATGAGATGAAATTAATAAAATAATAAAAAAAAATAGAATAGAAAAACAACTGACCAATGGCCACTTGTTCCACACAATACACACAGAATTGTTATTATTTTGTTAAAATGTATATTTGGTAATGGTGATGGAAGGATTCATATTTTTTTCCGATTCCGATACAATTATCGATTCCATATTAAATTCTCGATTCCGATTCTTAATAAATCTCTAAATATTTAACTATAAAATTATTATTATTTTCCTGATTATCGTAACAACACATGTTTAATGTGCACATATTTTCTTAAACGTAAAAAACACACTTGCGGGATTGATTCCTTTAAAGCTTTTAGCTTTACTGGGCGTTCTTTAGTTAATAATGAAGACAAGGAAAGGCAGTCTCATTTTAACATTCAATAAATAACTTTATTTGTTATCTTCGTTAGTAGCTTTGGTAGAACAGAGAAACGGGTTAGTGGAAGAGTCCAGTGTTCGTGTGCGCTTGTATTTAATTTACAGGTCCACCTTCCTTTTGTCGGGGGCCTAAATAAACAATTAAAAGAAGTAAAACCACCAAAACTGTACCCAAACAGTAATTCTTCCTCCCTCTTTTCAGAAGAAAAATCGCTCATGGAATCTGAGGACTAACAAAAAAAAGAAGGGAGTTACGAGATTTTTTTTTTACATAGGCATCGCCACTTATCAAGGCCAAGAGGCCACTCGAGGATAAGGGTTAAAGAGT
>NC_136526.1:14379937-14382437 GCF_053919585.1 Euprymna scolopes
AAAATACAACTGCTGAGATACAACGCGCGGTTCTTTACAAACAGACTTTTCTTTCTCCAAATGGCAAGAAAGAAGAAAAGGACAACATACTGCGTATTTTATTTTATATTGTTTATTATTATTATTATTATTATTATTATTATTATTATTATTAGTATTATTATCATTATTATTATACCATTATTAGTATCATATTATTATCATCATTAGTATTATACCATTATTAGTATTATAATATTATTATAATTAGTATTATTATCATTATTATTATACCATTATTAGTATTATATTATTATTATCATTAGTATTATTATCATTATTATTATACCATTATTAGTATTATATTATTATTATAATTAGTATTATTATCATTATTATTATACCATTATTAGTATTATATTATTATTATCATTAGTATTATTATCATTATTATTATACCATTATTAGTATCATATTATTATTATCATTAGTATTATTATCATTATTATTATTATACCATTATTAGTATTATATTATTATTATCATTAGTATTATTATCATTATTATTATTATACCATTTTTAGTATCATATTATTATTATCATTAGTATTATTATCATTATTATTATACCATTATTAGTATTATATTATTATTATCATTAGTATTATTATCATTATTATTATACCATTATTAGTATTATATTATTATTATCATTAGTATTATTATCATTATTATTATACCATTATTAGTATTATATTATTATTATCATTAGTATTATCATCATTATTATTATTGTCGCTAATGTCATCTCCCTGCTTGTGTACACATTCCGAACAGCTGTTTTCTGATCTTTTCTTTTGTTCTTTTAAACTTGACTCGAAAGAAAAGCGTTTGTATAGTTCCAATGATTTAGTCAAGGCAATTATATGTTGCTTTTTTATTTTTTATTTTACTAATATTCGATCGAATTAAAAACAACGTTCTCACACCTGCAAATATACTATGTCTCTACAAAAAGCAGATTAACGTATCTATTTTTTATAAAAAGAATATATCGTTGAAATCATATTTTTTTTACATAGGCATAACCACTTATCAAGGCCCAGAGACCACTCGAGGATAAGGGTTAATATTGTACAGTAGTCAATTAGACAATATAGTAATCGTTAGTAATGGAAATTCGGTAAATTTGTTAACTTAAGTGGAACGGCCCATCAAGAACTTGTTTACGTTGGACTTGAAGACAATCATCTTGTAGTCAGCTGGAAAGCAGGAAAACGGAAGACAATTCCACAGGCGTGCAGTTCTAAGAAAGAAACTTTGTTCATGGAATCTACGTTTAGATTTAGGCACAGATAACGAGTGGGAAAATTATTGATAGTATTTTCAGCTAGACGAGTGTTTCTTGTGAAAGTTTGGCGAGGGGGGGGGGGACCATAGACTGAAGCTCAGTCGAACACTTTCCATGAAAATAACGATACATCAGAGACAAGCTCGCAACATCTCTTCTGTGAGAAAGAGGTTGCAGGGAAGAGAAAAGGACATCTCCTACGAGGCTACGAAGTCTATTTTGAACTCTATCAAGGCAGGCCAAGTCTTTTCTAGCAGCTCCTGTCCAGATGTGGCAACAGTATTCCATCCTTGGACGTACCTGGCTCTTATATAGATAGAGAATTGCATCAGCAGTGAGATATCTACTGGATCGATAGAAGGATCCCACCATTTTTCCAACGACCTTGGCAAAAGATTGGATGTACATGTTCCATTTAAGATCAGAAAAAAAGGTAGTGAGGAGTTACACTTTCTGCTGATAACAAACGCGGTGGCCATTTTAAGTGAACTTTTTTTTTTTTTACTAACAATAAAGATGTCTTCCTACCGAATAATATTCCTAGCAGGAATAACGAGAAAAACTTGTTACTCCTGCCAGTATTCTCTATCTCTACAAAGCCATCATTCTCCCATTGCATAAAGTATTCTTGCTACACCTGGGTTGATGCATCAACTACTAATATCCCCCTCTTAGACAAGATCCTGGATATGGCTTTAAAAGAATACAATGTGGAGGCCCCATTTAGGGGTTGTCGGAAATGTGAAGCTGCTGTCTAGTTACCATTGCTCCAGGCCCACTTTGAACCGAAATGGTAACACCTGTTAGAGCATCTGGTGCTATCAGATCAGGCTATCTGAAGATACTGGTTTCCTGACCCATAATCCACCCAAGCATTGATGTTATTGTTTTTTTTCTTTCTCTTCGCAAAATTCAATCATGTTCTGCAAAGTAAATAAAAAAAAACAAAAATAAACAAACAAAAAACAAAACAATTTTCTTTTACAAACAATCAAACCAAACACCATAAATAAATATTTGGAGATATGGAAAAATTTGAACGTTTCTAAAATTATGGATTCGGCAATAAATAACTCGAGAAAGAGTTGGCATGCCAAAAAAAAAAAAACCCAAAAAAAGCCAAGAAAACAAAAAATAAACTATCAAACCAAAACCTCTTAAACAGGGTAA
>NC_136526.1:14387437-14429937 GCF_053919585.1 Euprymna scolopes
AGCAGCTTCTGTCCAGATGTGGCAACAGTACTCCATCCTTGGACGTACTTGGCTCTTATACAGGTAGAGAATTGCATCATCAGTGAGATATCTACTGAAGCGGTATGCAACATGGACACGTTTATGGTCTTCTTTATATAAAAGATGTTAAATTATTCACGTGACAAATTTTTTTGCCTATATTTATTAAATAAATTAAACACTACAGATCACTACAAACGCAAATATATGCAAAACTAGATAAAAAAATTATCCAAACTTTATTCAATGTAACCGTTCTATGCATCAATAACCTGCTGCAAACGTTATACACAAGTCACGAATGAGTTTTTGTGGGATTTGGGTCTATTGCTCATTTAGTCTTTTTCAGAACCTCCAAATTTGTATAGTGAGAAGCTGAGACTTTACTCTTTTTTTTTTTTTTTTACATGGTAGTCACCACTTATCAAGTCGCGGAAGCCACTCTGGGATAAGGGTTATTGCGTGTACAGTAATCAATGGGATAATATCATAGTAATCGTTAGTAATAGAGATCTGATAAAGTGTCTTACTTAAGGGGGCGGTTTATCAGGAATTTGTTTATGTTGGACTTGAAGACATCCAAGTTGTAGTCAGGTAAGAAAGAAGCTTTGTTCATGGAATCTACGTTTTGATTTAGGCACAGATAAAGAGTGGGGGAAGATTTTTGACAGTGGTTTCAGCTAGACGGGTGTTTTTCGCAAAAGATTGGCGAGGGGGCCAAGGGATTGGAGCTCAGACGAGCACTTGCCATGGAAATAACGATAAAACAAAGACAAGCTCGCAACGTCTCTTCTGTGGGAGAAAAGTTGCAGGGAAAAGAAAAGGGCATCCACCACTAAGCCACGAAGTCTATTTTGTACTCTGTCAAGGCTGGATAGGCTGTTTTTAGCAGCTCCTGCCCAGATGTGGCAGCAGTACTCCATCCTTGGACGTACTTGGCTTTTATAAAGATAGAGAATTGCATCAGCAGTGAGATATCTTCTGGAGCGGTAGAAGGATCCTACCATTTTTCCAGCAATGTGTTCCATTTCAGATCAGGAGTAAAGGTCAATCACAGAAGCTTGTCAAAACATGGAGCCTCCCTCCCCATTACAAATCAAATATCTTGGTCTTACCAGGTGACTAGAAAGGTTTTGGTGCTCTCCGCACCAACATTCGATTCACAGTCTTCACAATGACTCCTGCAGACTTTATGGATTTGAATATCTCTACAATGGCAATTCGTTTCGCCAAATTATGGGGCATGTTGTCAAAAGTAATCTTCAAGTTAAACTTTATCCATATACACCTTAAAAAAATAAATAAATAAAAATACACGAAGATTCACTAAATGTATATAATAATAGAAACTTGTTACGGTAAATATTGATCACCCTCTATACCACTAGGTGGCGCCAAACTTGATTTATCTTTCTGCGTTATATTGCAAGGGATGTTTTGGTCTGCCTTATAAAAAAGGATGCACAGACTTGCTCTTTTTTTCTTTCTCTCTCTCTCTCACGACCTGAAAAAAAATCATGAAAATTCACTTAATCTCATTTATAAAAATCACTTTATCTGTCTGTCTCCATATTTTCAAACTATCTCTTCTGAAACTAAAATCGCAGAGCGGCGCTAGAGGCCTCAAACGATTGGGTTCTTATGGACTGTTCTTTTAAGAGTCTTTAGCCAATTAAAATTGAAAAAAAGTCGTTATACATTTTGTACATTCATCTTAGTTTATTTTTAATCAGTGCATATACATGTCACGATGTGACAATATTAGGGTAGGACCCTGGTCTGGAAGAGTTAACAGACAGTAATTACTTGGCTGGGTGACTAGGTTCAGAGCAGAATTTGAATGGCGGTAGTCATTGCCAATCCTGGGTAAATAAGATAAGAAAATTGAGAAGAATGGCCGAGGAAATGGAATTTGACGAGACAGATGCTGAGGTAGCCAAAGTTATAGATAATGACTGTTTTGAAAAAGGTCTTTTTCGTTCTTCCTGAGACATATGTTCCCGTGTTGATATAATTAATGGCCGGAGGGAAGCCATTGCGATAATGTTATTTTGGAAAGATATTTTGGAAAAAGATTCGTCGGTCAGAAGCTGCAATAAGCAGACGCGTGTTGACAGGTAATGGTGGCAATGGCCATATGTCGGCCACCGAATAATGTTGTTTGGGGGAACTGTATTTCCCTGTAGAAATCAGATAAGGAAATATTAATTAGTATTAATATAGACTCCGCCTGTTCGCCCACACGATCCGAGGATCTAAGGTGGAAGTAGAGAATCGCCAGGGTGACGTCACTGGGAATAGTGAGAGGATTAATTCCAAGGTGGTTGGAGAACCAGGACCAGCCCCTAGCATACGTCACCGGTGATAGTAAGAGGATCGACTCCACGGTAGTTGGAGGTGAGGAGACCGCCGCTAAGGTTATGATGTAAATAGACATTAAGAGGGAATTCCCCCCCGTACCGAGAGTTTTGGTTACCTAAGCAGATCTATACGATAAGAGCCCTGAGTAATGTAATTTGGCAAGAAAATGACATCTGAAAGGAATTGCTAGGCAGGGTTTTCTTATTTAAACAAACCGTTTTTCGGATCCGCGCGCACTTTCAAACTGGTCAGCCAGCCTCCCGGTCGGTTAGATTGAGAAAACGAATTTACCATCCTAATCGTTGCCGATCATTCCCGAAGATAAGCTGCCCTGAGATCGGAACCACAGCCAAGTCGCCATATTACCAGTTAGACACTCACTCCCTTCGTTTGACTGTGCAGTTATTTTGAACATTGGAAACAGGATAAAGATTTTTATTATCTATATATAGAAAACAGTGTTCTGTTTTATTTTACAAGTGTGCCAGCGTCTCCGGTCGTCCGTGTGTTTAACCTTTTCCTTGCAGGGGTGAGACGTCGCTGCCTTATCACTGAAAGAAACACAGCGTGGGGTGGGGTAGTGTATGGTCACTTCACTGGAGGAACTCGAGCTGTCTGGCGCCTGCGTTGCGGACGGCGAAGGCAGACCGGTGGACGATTGTCGACGAGTCAACGCCAAAGACGGTCAACGCTGACCACTCGACCAGAGGAGAACAACAACAACTTCCACGCGGAGATGGGGTGGTACACGTTGGTACAGTGGTAACGTCAACTGCTTTGAATGCTACAGTTATGCTTTCGGTTTCGATTCTAGTTGCTGGCACCCAAATACTTTTTTACTTTTGAAATCACGACTCTATAATAATATATGCGAAATCTGGACAATTAAAATATATTTACGCGTATATTACGAACGTGAAAAGCCAGGCGCTCCCTCCCCCGCTCGTAAAAAAAAAAAATAAATAAATAAATGAACATGTTCTGAGAGGCGTCATTTTTGGCGTTTAGCAAATACATGCGAAAAGGAATGTGAACATACAGAATTTCATTATTCACGCATATTTTATTGAAGAGGATCTTCGTTCTCCTCCAGTGCTATTTGCAAACACCTCGACCAAGAACATAACATAATAAACACCACCTCCAAACAATACAAAGAACTTTTAAAAAATAACACTAACATATTAAAACTTGCAATAATTACCAACGACTAACAATGCTAGAAATAATAATAAAAAAGGGGAGTGTCCAAATGAACAGCATCCTTCTCAATATACGTGTGTGTGTGTATTTAAATGGTAATAATTAGTATATTAATAGCCTTAAGAACCCAACATCCTTCTCAATATATATATATATATATATATATATATATATATGCATACATATATATATATATATACACACACACATAACAATGCTAGAAGCATTAATAATAAAAAGTAAAAACCCAAACTTAAGAACCCAACATCCTTCTCAATATATTATATATATATATATATATATATATATATATATATATATATATATATATATATATATATATATACACACACACATAACAATGTTAGAAGCATTAATAATAAAAAGTAAAAACCCAAACTTAAGAACCCAACATCCTTCTCAATATATTATATATATATATATATATATATATATATATATATATATATATATACACACACACACATAACAATGTTAGAAGCATTAATAATAAAAAGTAAAAACCCAACCATTAATAAAATAAACTTTGACAACAGCAGCCGAATTCTCCACCTATTCTAACACGATAAAGGTGAAGAGGAAGGCAAAAAAAAAAAAAATTCAAATTAGGCGAAAGTACACATAGTAAATTAGTAATAAAAACAGTAAAACGACAGAGAACAAATCAATCAATAAGTAGGATGCACAGGAAGAACAACCCTGACGATGGTCAATCGAGACCGAAAACGTTCGGTAAACTAGGGGACTTTATAAGAACTTTGGATCACACAACAAAAATACTTGTACGAAAACAAGAAAAATTCGAAAGAAAGATCATAAAAAGAACAAAGATCCTCTTCAATAAAATATGCGTGAATATATATGAATTTAGGAAAACTCGTCCCGGGAAAACTCGTCTCCGGAAAACTCGTCTCCGGAAAACTCGACCTCGGAAAACTCGACCCCGGAAAACTCGACCCCTTTCGCTAGGTAGGAAAACTGGTCCCTTATTGAATAAATATCGATTGAAAACACATTTTATGATCGTTCTTGAAGGAGATATTGTTTTTTAAAATAGACTATAGCCCCCCCCCATAATATTTAAAAAAAATATTTTTACTTGTTTAATGCTTTCTTTTTTTTTTTTTTTTTTGTTAAATAAAATCGATTTTCTAAGTGTCCGTTTTCTACCTAACTGGCTAAGTTCTTAGTGGTTTCACTTATTTTAAAGCGTTTATTATGTTCATAAACGAGACCGCATATATATTTAATATAAAAAGAATTTACTTATTTACTGTTGTTTATAAAAGGGTAAAATCGATTTTTCTACCTCGCCGACTATGTTGTTTGTTGTTTAATTTATTTGGAATCGTTTATTCGGTAAAGAAAAAAACACAGAAAACAAACAAAAAACATGTCGAGTGTTACGTGAGAACGAGAAATAATGTCCGGTATATCACATCTTAGGGGTCTTGATAATCGCTAAAAAATAGAAAATTAAAGAAATTACTGAGGGAGATGTGGTTTTAAAAAGAAAATAATAAATTTTAATATTTTTAAAAATATAATTTAGAGGGGGGGGGGTAAAAACTATATCTCCCTCGGAAAAACAACCAACAAAAAATGAAATTAAAAAGATTATTGATAAACAATAGCGGAGTTTTCAATAAAGTTGATCAATAAATTACTTTTTCTCTTAATGATTGATTTTAGAATTTTGAAGTAAAAATTAAAAAAAATTAAAAATTAGTTAACGAGATGTTGTTAGCACATGGCATCTCTCGCGCCAAAAAATATTTCGCTTTTAATTTATTAGTTAATTTTTGCAAAATTTGACAGGACGACAATAAATGTTGATAATTCATAAAATTATAATTTTGAATAACGCATGAGTGCATTTGGTATGAGAGAAAACAAAAATATAACAACAAAAAAAAAAACTATCATCATTAAAAAAAAACAAAACAAAAAAGTAACGAAGAATCGAATCGCTCCCTGTTTTTAATTTTTTGGTTTTGTTTTTTATTATTGTTTTTATGACTCCAAAAAACATCGTTAAAATAAGAACAAAAAAAAATTTGTAATTAACTTTGTATGAACATAATAAACGCTTTAAAATAAGTGAAACCACTAAGAACTTAGCCAGTTAGGTAGAAAACGGACACTTAGAAAATCGATTTTATTTAAAAAAAACAAAAAAAAAAAACATTAAACAAGTAAAAATATTTTTTTTTTAAATATTAGGGGGGGGGGCTATAGTCTATTTTAAAAAAACAATATCTCCTTCAAAAACGATCATAAAATATGTTTTGAATCGATATTTATTCAATAAGGGACCAGTTTTCCTACCTAGCGAAAGAGGGCGAGTTTTCCGGAGACGAGTTTTCCGGGCACCAATATATATATAAAATAAAAATCTTGATGTTGAAAATTTATCCAAATAATAATAATAAAAAAAAAACTATATATGTAAGGATTGTATACAAAATTTTAATTATTCGACAAGGAGTACAAATAAAACAAGAAAAACCTTATTCCATGGAGTTTCAAAGAATGCAATTCTTCTCATCAGAGGGAAGAGGTTCGCAAAATATACAATAAACTTTGCAGGTTAATGCATCAGTTGCATCACAGGAAACACACACAGATAGATAGATAGATAGATAGATAGATAGATAGATAGATAGATTTCTTGTTAAGTTTTAACGATAAATACGTATAAATAGCATGTTCGCCTAGGAGATCATTTTACTTAAAAAATTGTCCATATTTTATTTAGACGTATATAATAATTTTATTTATTAGTCCCCCGATAAAAAAATTGGTGGACCTGGACATTCACCCTTGTCCGTTCGTTCGTTGGTCTGTCCGCACTTTTCTCAATAACTACGCCTTGGAATTTTTAAAAACTTTGCACAAACATTAAACATGATACGAGTAAAAAACTTAACAGAACGGATTTTCCGGAAAAACTCTGGTTGCCCCCCCCCCCAGGGGTACCCTTCGGGTTAAAATGGCTAGAATTGACACTTTTGTGTTTATTAAAAAAATTGATGCCTTGGATTTTTATAAAACTTTCTGAAAAGTTGTAACTAACTGATTTCTATATAAGTTTGTTTGTCTATACTTCGCGATAACTCTGGGGTGTGCATAGAGGCTCTTTTAGGGCTAATAAAAACACTCCATTTTTGGGAATATTTTACCATATTTGTCCAAATTTTCTGTGTATGTTTATTTAGCAGTTTTGCATGGTGCAGAACTCAAATTTACATATGTTAAGGCCAAAGACTGCACCGCGTGTTCATTTTCACCAGGATTTGACGTCCCCTGTGAACTTTTGGGGCTAAATGGGGTGGGGGTGGGGGCAAATGTTGAACTTAATCATTTTTTATGCCTCGTTCACTGTGCACTCACATTTTTAAAACTATAATCTACGTACATGCATGTTTTGAAGTATCTACCTCTCTTCAGCGTAGCTTGACCGTGTCTAGGAATCGAACTCCAGACGTATCACAGTTCAACACGTTAACCGTTACGCCATGAACTTTTGTAATCATACCCATGTGCATTTTATTTTAATGGATTGATAGGTGCTATTTCTTCTGATGAGTTAAGGGCAGAACAGATTCATTGATTGATATAAGAATTAAATGAATGATTTTGCGCTACAGAACAGGTGCTGTCAAGAATTGTGAATGTTAAGAGAATTAAAGGAATAAATTATAAGATGGTCAACATCATGAAATTTGGAATATAAACTTTTGTCATATATATATATATATATATATATATATATATATATATATACACAAACGTAAAGAAATCATAGTTAATAGATGTCTTGTTTACCTGCGTCTACCTTGGCTAGGTAATATCAGCGATGGATTTGCTAAACAAACCTCTTTGTGCAACGGTGTTATTTTGCATCGAATCCACGCGTTGTTTTTTCAACAAGACCTATGTTGCCGTCCATTTGCAAAGATGTCCCCCCTCACATAATAATTCTATTATTAATTTATTTAAATGTAGTTGCAGTGCGCACTATGTTGGACGAACATCACAAAGATTGGATTTCCGTTTGAAACAACCCATATCATCAAAGATTCGTTATGCAAATTTTTAAGCCTCGAATGTTCTGAGTAATATGTATGGTTCTGCGATTTGCGAGCACCTTATAAATAACCATGTGTGTGCCACGAATTTCAGTGTTTACGATCTTGAGTAAGTCGCACTCGGCCTTTCATTTAAAAATTCTAGAAACTATTTTTATTAAGTCTTTGAGACATTCTCTTTGCAAGCAACAAGAAAATCTTTTAGAACATAATTTAGTTTCTATATAATCCCCCCGTTTATTTTTTGCTTTTTTAAAAAAAAATTGTCCCCGCCCCCGCCATATTCATGACTTTTTTTTTTTTTTTTAATCGTATTTTCCTTGATTTAGCTCTGTTGAGCGAGGAACGAAACCTGGTTAGCTAACATTTATTTTCATTTTTTATTTTTTAATCATCATGTTGATTGGTCTGTATTTAGCCATTAATATATATATATATATATATATATATATATATATATATATATATATATATATATATAATCTTGGGTGTAACGATAAAATTGTCGCCCTAGAATAGACATGATTCCATTTCCGTTTGATAGAAACCGTTTTTCTTTTTTGTTGTAGACCGTCTATTAGTTGGCCAGCTGTGTACAAATCCCAAGAGCGATAGAAGCCTTCTATCATGTCTGATGCGCAAGATTGGAGATGCGCCACTGTACAACTCATGCTCTCTACCGATCCAAGTTATGATAGCAGAACCATTGCCAGCACACTTAAAATGCATCGCTAGACGTGCTCAGGGTGATGAAAACAAAGTTTCCGGTCACGGTTTACGTCTTTGGTTCGGTTTCAAGTGAGAGCCACATCATGCCACCTCACATCTTCGAAATCGGCTTGAAAGTCAACACCTGGTGTGCTGGAGAGTGTGGTGATCCCCTGGTGCAATCAGGTGGCCATTGACAGACCCTGGATATGACAGTAGGACTCAGCGCCGGTGCACAAATCCGAAGAGACCCAGGTTTGGCTCCAGGAGGAGTGCTACGACTTTGTACCCTTCTCTAACTGGCCCACCTCCTCCCCCAACTTACACCCGCTTGACTACTTTGTTTGGTCATACGTCGAGAGTCTCACCAACATGACCTCCTACAACACCAAAGCCAGCCTGATCATTGCCATCCGCCGAGTATTCGCCGAGCTCCCGGCGGCGCTTGTGTAAAAGGCATGTTTCCAGCTTCGGACCGGTATCGAGGCGGTGATTGAGGCTGATAGCGACTACATTGAGTAGAAGTCAGCTCTATGACATAATCAACTTACTAGAATTGATTTTTTGCAATCAAATTTTAAAATGAAGCTGTAGTTTTTTTTTTTTTAGGTCGACAAATGTATCGTTCCCCTGTGTGTGTGTGTGTGTGTGTGTGTGTGTGTGTGTGTGTGTGTGTGTGTGTGTGAATAAAAAATCAATACGAAAAATATATAAATGTTTATATCTTTTCTGTATTTATTTCCTATGTGTTGACGTGTAGGAATACAAAAAGTCTTTAAAAAAACAACAAAAAAAGAATGTTTCTTTCAAAAGCACATAATTTTTCTACCGATCCTTCGATCTTCCTCAGTGTGAATGATTGAAATATGAGTGTAAGGACAAGCAGAGTTAGCAATAGGAGAGGCACGGGTGTAGCCATTAAGAGTAAGATCTATTTGAATATGACCCTTCCAACATTTTTGATTTGGAATGGTCAGCAACTTGTGTGGCCTCTATTCAAAACTAAGTCTTTCATAAAACTTTGAATTGGACACCCACGCATCCCACGAACATTCTTGCATATGTGAACATACATGTATATACACCCGCACATTACCACATATGCTTCTTCACGTACCCATACATACATGGGATACGCACACACAGACGTTTATAGACGCACGTACATATACACCTGAGGATTGATAAGCAGATGTAAGTGATAAGCTAAGTGGACTACTAAGTGGAATCTCCTTACCAAAAGCTTCGACTTATAGATTTATTACGGTTCTAGGTGTGAGACGCGGTCAAAGGAACGCTGTTGTCTGGAGTGTCTACACGTACGCACACACCTACACATTTATTTATTTATTTATTTTTTTAATACACCTCTTCATGTTTCTGATTATCCCTCTTTCTCTCTGTCTATCTCTGTCTATCTCTATATATTTCCTCTTTCTTTCCATGTCCTTTCCTTTCTTCTTTTATATGCTCCATATCTCTCTTAGCCCCTTTTTTATATACCCCGTCACTTTGTGTGTCTCTCTCTTCTCCTAATATATCTCTCATTTTATATACGAGCCTTCCTTCCATTTCTCTGTATATCTATATTTGAGAGAGAGAGAGAGAGAGAGAGAGAGAGAGAGAGAGAGAGAGAGAGAGAGAGAGAAGAGCGATCTGTAGGCCCCGAAATCTGCATAGGCGAAATCGTTTATTTTTACGGCTCGTTAACATGTCATTATATTTGGGTGTAAAAAACAATCAGCAGATTAGTGGCTGGAATGCGAAGAACTAAACTTTTTTTTTTTGTTTTAATGCCGACGGGCTCCCATACGTTGGAATATTTCCAAATCCCCCTTTCTCTTCCTGCTATCCATACACTCCTCACCGACCCCGGCCACCCATCCCACACCCAGCCGATGGAATTTCAGCCTTGTGTGCACCGGGCGACGATTGGCTCATAATTGGTTCAGGGCAGCGACGGTTTCAGGTTAAAAAAAACAACAAAAAACAAAAAAAAAAAAACCCAATAAATATTACAATCTCCTCCCTCCCCTCATCTTGCTCTTTCGTTCTCCCCCTATAGCGGCCCCCACTCGCTCCCTACCATTCCCCTCTCTACAAACGGTAGTGTTTTCCCGAAGCTGTTTTTTTCAGAAACATGGGATCCTAAGAAATACAAAAAATATAAACCCTTCTAGCATTGCGTGCGTGTGTGCATTTAGGCAGCATTCTTTCTTTTAGGCATGTTTCCTTAAATAATATAGACAACAAAGAATAATAATAATAATAATAATAATAATAATAATAACAACTATATATATATATATATATATATATATATATATATATATATATATACACACACACACACGAGGGGTGTGCAATAAGTAATGCCCCTGACCCACTTCCAGTTGTTTGATCTAGCTGAAATTTTGCATGTGCAATGATTTATATCTCTGTGGGTTATGTGGCAAATTACAGCTCTGAACTAATTGTGGTTTCTGTTTTACAGGTGTTTGAACTGAGTCAGGTGTGAAATGGAGTCTGTTGAATGCCGAGCAGTGATCCAGTTTTTGTATTTGAAAGGACGCACACCACAGGAGACTTTTGATGAAATGAAAGAAACTTATGGTGATAATGCCCCACCATATGACCCTGTAAAACGCTGGCATCTTGAATTCAAATATGACCGGAAGTCTGTGGAAACAGCTCCTAGACCTGGTCGCCCCCCTTCTGCCATTGATGAGGCATCTGCCCGTCAAGTTGAGGCTGCCATTTTGGAAGATCGACGCCTTACTATTCGCCAAATAGCCCAAGATGTCAAGATTAGTACAGGGTCTGTGGAAACTATCATTCATGGCCATTTGCATAAGGTGTCTGCCAGATGGATTCCCAGGTTGCTCACACCATTCCAGAAGCGAGAACGCGTCGAGTGCTCGAGGATGAATTTAGAGATGTGCCAAGAAGATGAGTCAAAGTTTTTCAAAAGACAGATTACACAGGATGAAACCTGGGTCCGTCACTATGATCCAAAGACCAAAGCCTAGTCGATGCAGTGGAAGCACTTGGACTCACCACCTCCAAAGAAGGCAAGGGTGTAGCCCTCCACTTGCAAGGTCATGCTCACAGTCTTCTGGGACCAGGACGGAGTAGTGATGATAGATTTCCTGGCAAAGGGTGCCACAATTACAGGAGCCTATTATGCTTCACTTTTGAAAAAATTAAGGGAAGCTAGCAAAATCAAGAGGCGGGGCAAGATCAGCAAAGGTACGCTCCTCCTGCAGGACAACACTCCGGTCCACAACTCGCATGTCGCCAGATCAGAAGCACAGGCGTGTGGTTATGAAATCCTTCCCTATCCTCACTAATCTCCTGACCTTGCACCCTCTGACTTTTAACTCTTCCCAGCCATGAAGTTGTTTTTGAAAAGAAAGCGTTTCCCAGATGATGCAGCCTTGATTTCTGAAGTCACGTCGTGGTTGGAGGACCAACCTGGGGTGTTCTACAAAAATGGTTTCCAGAGCTGCATCAAACGATGGGAGAAATGCATAACTCTGGGTGGTTCATATGTAGAGAAAGACTAATAGATGTGCTAAATTTCGTTGCTCTACTGCTATGGGAAATGGGTCAGGGGCATTACTTATTGCACGCCACTTTATATATATATATAAACGTGTGGTAGTTTGCTTGAAGCATTGTTGTAAAGGAATATATGGAACTTTTAAAAGCCAAAACCTCCCCTTTTCAAAGGTACCTTTCTCCCGAAATTAGTCAAAGTTCCATACCACCAACGGACTTTATATACACCGGGCATACCAACAAGTTGGTTATAGAATAATTATACATCGAGGTGAGGAATGATAGATGAATAAACAGTTAAACGTTTCTCTTCTCAAATGCACTTGTCTACTCGTTTGTTCGTTTTTCTTTTCTTTACTCTCATGATTCCGGTCTTTTTCGCATTGTTTTTTGGCTTTTAAAACTTCCACACATATATATATATATATATATATATATATATATATATATATATATATATATAAACATATTTTTGTTTTCGTTCTTTCTAATTTTCACATTAATTTTCTTGTTTCAGGCTACAATTGGCTGATGTAGGTGCAATATTTGATCTCAGAAAAGACGCGCACATTTATAGTTTCTGATCAGAATGAGAAGGACTTTAGGATTTTTTCCTTTCTCACTCGCATGTTGTCTGTAACGTCTATATGTGTGTCTGGTCACGAATAGGCGCCTATATGGTTGACTATTATAGAAAACTGATCATATATAATGATAGAAGATGTATCGAGACACAGGAATGGGTATGTTTGATCATGCAGAATGGTGATCCATTATAATTGTGGGGTCTGCGTTCGCACCTGGTCCACAAAGTATAGAAATAAAAAATTTAAAAATTAAAAAAAAACCGTTTACAAGTGTTTTTGATATAGATGTACATAATAATACTTTGATAAGTATGTTTTAACTTAAATAGGGATGGTATAATAAAATTGCGGGGTCTGCATTTGCGCCTGGTCTCCATAAAATGGAAATAGGCACAAACTTTAATAAAGACTTTTCATATCTATCTGCGTAAGTATACTTTGATAATTATGTTTCAGTTTGAAGAAATATGGTATAATAAAATTATGGGGTGTTCGTTCGCGCCTGACCTCCATAGAATGGAAATATGTCACAACGTTTAACAAGGTTATTTAACATAGATCAACAGAATATTGTGATAAGTGTTTCAGTGTAAACAGGTATGGTATAATAAATCATGGGGTTTATCTATTTTATTTTTACTTTCATCATATTTTGCTTTGGTTTTGATTTGAAGCTATCTCTTTACCCTCCCCCTTTTCATAACCTATCATACTTTATTTATTAGTTGGGGCAGGTTATCTCAATATTCCACAAGAATCTTTCACTTAGTGATACAAGCACCAAGTGAAAGATTGCTTTCAGCAATCTGTCCCACTACTACGAAACAGATACTGTCAAAAAATTTTAAGTGTCAACTGAATTAAAGGAATAAATTGTAAGATGGTCAACATAATAACATTTGGAATATAGACTTTTGTCATTTATTCATTATATGCTCGGTAATTAGATTGAGCTTTTTAAATAAAATTTGGTATATATAAAAAGGAAATATAAGTGAATAAAGAATATTTCCATATATATATATATATATATATATATATATATATATATATATATATATATATTATTTCTATTTTTAAGGTCGTAAAATAAGCCTAAATATATTTTGATTAATGCAGATTTCATATTCATTATTATATTATATTGGAACCAATATATAGTAATGATTTAATATGTAAAAAAAAAAAAAAAAAAAAAAGATTTCATATTTATTATTATATTATATTGGAACCAATATATAGTAATGATTTAATATGTAAAAAAAAAAAAAAAAAAAAAATTACTCGTGCGCTACCACCGAGTATCGAAAATGAAACGTTTAGCTTACGATTTAACGTTTCCATTTGCCTGAGCTATGAAGACGTGTTTGCCACAAGGCTAAAAATGAAAACACGAACCAATAGCTATTACGTTACGCATGCATATTTGTAATGCCGTCATTCGACCTTCACCTGGCAAATTTTATTTTTGTTAATTTATACACTTTAGCACCGAACCCCCCCCCCCGGCTAAAACACAAATGTAAAGTTTCGCACAGGTTCGAATACTCCATAACATAAGTTTCATGTCTGTAGACCAAAAACTGACGAAGTAGTTTTGGTAGGCAAAATTTTCCAAACAAATATATACGCGCATACATAAGTATATACAGAAAGAGGTTTGTGTTTACTATAAACTTTTTTCGCAAATATTACGCAAGTATAAAATCATGTAGAATATCTGCATGAATATAATTACACGTAATAGTTAACTAAAGATGATCATCCCATAAGAAAACCGAAAAAAAACAAAAAAACTAATAGGGAATTAATTAAAATCAATGTTTAAAAAAATATATGCAAATTAGCTAGATCTTTTGCAGATGAATGCAATTATTTTTTTAATAAATAGAAAAAAAAAAAAAAAAAAAAAAGATTTTCTTTTTTTCTTTCTTGGCCTTCGGGACAAGCGGGAAAGACAAATGGTCTACGTTACAATCCTGGCCGTGGCGAGAATGGTGATTTGGACGTCGCGTCTGCAAGATTGCCGGGGGGGGGGGTGTTGTCTTTTTCTGATCAGGATCTGATCGCTTTCTTTAAACACCAACTACGGGTGAAGATCAGATGTGATAGAAGAAGGCTGCATCGCGCGGCATTTGACAGAAAATGGATACATGTAGCAAGTCTGTGTGTACGAAGAGGAGCCAAATTTGAATACATGTTCCCCGCCTAGGTGTGGAACGCGCAGTTCCGTAAAGTAAAATTTAACAAATAGCCTCTCAGCTAGCTGAGTGTGTGTTCCATCCCTCCCTGATTAGGAAGCCTCCAAGATCCCCACCCCCTCTTTCTTGCAATTTTTGTTTTCACCCCTCCTCTAAATTTCACTCATCTTGGAGAGAAAGAAATACAAACTAACCCCCATTCCTTACCCACAAAATTTTCTTTTCTTTTCTCCATTCACCCCCATCTAGAGGGTATCCCCACTTAGAGACTGACCTGCAGAAGCCAGGTTCCTTTTACAAACCTAGTGGAACGGGCAGTCTATCAACTAGACGGGGTTGGGAGGGTCCTACCCCCCTTTTCCCCCCACCCTCGACACGAAGGAATTATTGTACCATTTTTATTGTTATCTTGTTTTGTTTTTACACGTCAATAAAAAATGTTTTTAAAAAATTGGGAGTTAAGTAGGATGTCCCCCAATATGAAAGGGTGAATGTGGTATTATGGTGAAAGATACTAGCTGGGAGAAACTTTTGATTTTGTTTAGTTCTGGAGTCATAAGGATGACCAACGACACCTACAATTCCCCCTTTTGAGTTGGCCATGTGCCTAAGTTTTTTGTTCATTTTCAATGTATTTTTAACATGAATAAAGGATTTAATATCTCAAAGTACAGTTCTATGGTAACATAAATGACCAACGACCCCCATTCTTCACCTATTTTTGAGTTGGCCTTGTGCCTGAATTCTTTGTCCATGTTGAATTTTTATTTCATTTTTAGCCTTAATAAAAGATTTGATACCTCAAAGTGTAGTATCTATGCCTTGGTCTTCGCGCGAGGCCTGCTATAATCTGTGCTGTTCTGGCGACACATTCTCGTGCGCAGGACACACTGACAAACACTTTCTCTTTTGGGTTAGCGTTCTGTCGGCAACCCCCACTTTGTCTATCTTTCTTTGCTCTTCCCATGCGAGGGGGGGGATCTGAGGTGATAATTACGACATTCCCGCGAGAAAGGGTCGAAAACACTTTCTCTTTCTTCCGATTAACTCCCCACTCCCTCTTTCAGTTCTATCTCTCCTCTTGCCTTCTTTTGGCGCCAAAGTCGGCTCCCCACTTTGGATGCCGTCTCCACGTCTGTTAAAACTGTAATATTCAGACTTTACATTACCTCTTTGACCAACCATGGAGACTGTGGACACTGGAAGTGAGATACAAGCGAACACTCCCAGCACGGAAGCCCACACGAGAGAGACGGCTCTTCCAAAGGACGACTTCCAAAATGGGGGAGCAACATTAAAAAAGAGAGGGGTGTACCGCCCGGATCAATTTAGGGAAGGGACAACAGACCTAAAAGCCTCTGCACGGGAAGAGGCTCCCCACGAGGGCAGTTCCCCTAAAAAGGGAGCCAACTCAAAATCGACACTGTCCTGTCCTGTCCAACCGCACAGGACCTCCAAACCAAAGGGCAGCAGCCCCAAAAGACATTTGCCAGGGAGATGCTCCCGACGAAAAGAGCCCCCCACCCACCAAAAAGGAGCTACACAACTAGTTGAGGGGGGATTGCCCGGAATCGCCTGAAAAAAAAAGGACAGTAGTTTCAAAAGATTTTACCATGGGAAAGCCTCCCCGGGAGAGCAGCTCCCCAAAAGAAGGAGCCAAATTTGGAACTGATTGGGCATACCGCCCAGAGTCACAAAATAAGGGGCAGCAGCCCCAGTATACCCGACCAACAGAGAGGCGCCCCAAAAAGGAGGCTTCCCCCAGAAGAGAGACAAAACAAGACCCAACCCCACAAAGAACACTGCCAACCCACCACCAGTAAAATCAGCATGGGAAAAGACCTCAAACTCAAAACTGACCCTGGAGGATTACAGGACCCTCTACATGACCAGTATATCGAGGGAAATGTGCTCCAACGAATACCGGGGTCATGGGAGGCAATTGCAGACAGGGTTCTGTCATTCATAACGTCAGACATCTTAGCAAAGTGCTTCCTCGGAATCGATAAAGAAGAGATGGCAGAACTCCTATAGAAGCTTAATATTCTGGCAACCTTTTGCCGAAAGATCTTCGCTATGTGGGACGTCCTCCATCCGAACAAAAAGATGGCAGAGGAACTGGCCGAAAAAGAACTGAAGAGTGGCAGGGTAAAGCTGCTCGCTGAGTACCAAGTAAAGCAGAGGACTTGGGTCCACATTACAATACTTCCCCCCCCCCCAAAAAAAAAAAAATTATGTGCTGAGTTCTTGGGAACCTTCTTCAGTTCGAGGAGATGAAACAAGTGGACCTGGTGAGGTCTCGAAACGGCATCCACAACTTCAACTATGAGACAAAGACGCCCTGCTAAGGCTGGCCCCACCACCTGCCCCAAGATTGGCTACCCCCCCCCCGGAGGTAACGAATGAGGGTTGAAGCATGGTGGTAAGTCGCAGGAGGAAAACTACAACAACCTCCGTCACAGCCCCATACCTGCTCCAAGGCAGCAGCAGTCGCAACCAAAACCACGGCTACAACAACAAAAAGTGGCGAAGCAGCAGTAGCCACAACAGCAGCAGCAGCCACAATAGCAGCAGTAGGTGAAGCAGCAACGGGAGCAGACTGAGCAACAACAGCAGTCGAAGCAGCAGCATCAGCAGCAGAAGAAAAGCAATCAAGACCTCAAATTCCCCACCAAACAGGGGACAAACAGGGAAAACAGCTCTTCCGATGAAAAAGAAGCAGGGAGTGAGGTGGGGGACTACTGCTACATCACCCCTATCTGGTCCTACAAAAAAGGATGAAGAAAGAGTGAAGAACGAGGGCAAGAAAGTGGTCATTGCCCCCTGTGAACATGCACCCTCCCAAAAACTCAATATCGGCACCTTTCACACACACACACACACACACACACACACACACACACACACACACACACACACAAATACACATACCGCCAACACCCACTTTCATAGCAACGACACATGCACGCACACTACAAGCTCTGGTCCCACCACCAGCACCAGTCACCAAACCCACCTATACATTGCATCTAAATCAGACACCAGCACCCACATACCGACCACTTCACCCCGACCGTGAAGAAACAGAGGAAAAGAAGCCAATTGGAATTCCTCTCTTGGCTAAAGAAAAAAAGACTCCAAAGCCCTCCCCTTTAAATCGGAGAAAGGACATATGAAAGATCGACCCCCTGTCGATTGGCATTGACCTTTCACTCTGGTAGAGGAGAAATCTGACGCCATTGCTGGACTACTGACAGATAGGGGAAAAAGACACCAACTTCTCGGATGCAATTCTCGTAATAGCCTTCATCAGGTCGCCTGCCAGCCACAAAACCCCGGTTTGACAGATGGTGGAGGCCGCTAGGGAGGCAATCCCAGGAACCAAATTGACAACAGGTCCTGAGGAATATCATATATATATATTAGAGACTATAACCCTTCCCTGGAAGAATTTTCGACCCAATGCAAGGGAAGGGTCCTAATCCTGGCACACCTGTCACTATGCTGGGCCTTAAAACTAACATATCCCTTGGACATCGGCGGCTTTGCACGATACGGAACTAACCACCCTGAGAATGGCACACTGCACCAGCGTCCTCTCATATCTTTAGACAGAACAGATACTAACCTTGGATCTTAGCCAGAAGACCAAGAAGGTATATTTCAGTTTCATGTACGGCCCAAAAGCGAAATCATCTATTTTTTTATCTTTTATTTTTTAGATTCTGTTTCGGTGATCGGGAGATCCTATTTATTAAAGAGGAGCATAGAATATGATAACATATTCCGAATAAGCTTATCTATTTATACTAATTTAATGTTCGTAGTATGTTATCACTAGGAATATGACAAGGGAATATTCTTATCATTGTTTTGGCTCTCGAGTATATATCCGACACAGTTAATCAGTCGAGAACCCCATCACTATCTAAAAACATATAAGATATCAACTGATATATACTCGAGAGTCAAAATAATGAAAAGAATATGCTGTTGTCATAGCCCTATTCATAACTATTGGAATACCGATAACAAACATTGACTTTTCTTTTTTTTTTAAAAAAAAGTATGGTTACCTTATAATGGTCATGTGATCGCGAAGAAGCATCTGATGAGAGTTCAAAAATTGTCTATTTGAATGGTGCAGGGAATATCAGATCTGTCTTATGAAAAGCGACTCAAAAAGTTTAACCTTTTCTCCCTTGAAAACCGATAATTAAGCGGTGATCTTATTTTGGTCTACAATCTCTTCAACGGTCATTATGATATTCCTCAGGACCTGTTGTCCGCTTTTGCACCAGAAAGAGGTCTACACTGACACAACAAAAAACTATTTTAGTGCCAATTTCAATTGAAACGAATATTAACACCTCGAAACACCCTTGCAACGCCGGGTACCCCTGCTAGTTTATTTGAAAAAACAAAAATGTACTGCATTATGTTTTTTAAGGGATTTTCAATTATTTTATTAATCTTATGCTTTTATTACAATAAATTGCATAAATAAATATTAAGTATTTTACCTACAGACACAATGGTGCATTTATATCTCATTATGTATACACGTGTGTGCATGTAGCCGTAATTTTTTGTCTGTGTGTGTATTTGGTCATAATGTCTTATCATCTAAGTTAGCATGTGCGTGCATGTGTGTATAACCAAACGTTGACATACCTTTTTCCTGCCTCTTGGCTTCGTCGCTTGTAGCTGCAAAAGAAACTGTATGCGTAAAATACAAAATAACAAGTCAGAGGCTTCCTTTAATTAATTAATGCTTGGTTTATTCTTCTAGGTCTTAGCCGTTCCACATCTTTGTTTTGTTGGCCGACTCTTTTCTGCGTTTCTTTTTCCGATACATTTTTGCGCCAATCTCGGCGTGTCTGCTCCATCCACAATCGGAAACCAGACAAACTTGCATGCTAGTGAAAAGATATATTCCTCTCTTTCTTTCATGTCCCCCCTCTTTCTTTCCACGTTCTCTTTCAAATGAACTGAATATCCTATTTCAGGTGCTATCGTCGATCTCAACTACAGTTTGATATCAAACTCTGTACCCTTGAAGTCGATCTGGTGCATGCTCTTTTCGTTTTCTTATGTAACAGAGCACAAGCCATGGTTAGCGGGGAGGTCTGCTACCTGCATTCGTCTGAAGGCGTAGTGTGGAAATTCGTAGACACACTTAGGCTGATATATCTGGACCGAATGTGCACACCTAGTGAGGGAAACGGTGTCTTCTGGATGGAAGACACTAAGAAAGCCTTTCAGGCTTTGGAGAGTGTGCGTTCGGCTGAGGGGGAGGCACACCAGTTGACCTGAAACGAGTGCCCTTTCTATCGCAAGTGGCGATAAGCCTTGAGGTTTCTTCTAGGAGTGAAAGAATACCTCTCTGACACCAAGCTGTTGTCTCACAAGGCACTATATCAGGTTTAAGTGAGGGGATCTGTTCGAGAGGAAAAGATTAAGGAGTTCGGTTTTATGAAGGAAGAGCGCCGCTTGATATGGCCTTGGACACCTGGATCAAGCTGCTTTGATAATTCGAGGCATCACTTACTGAGACATCTAATTGTGTCCGATGTGGAGATTGTGAGGAAGATCTTGATCATGCTTTCTTCCACTGCACTATCATTCGACCGTTGTGTGAGTTAGATCCGTTTTGTTATGTTTATTAATAAAGTCAGTTTTCGTGGGGACCTACATCTTTTCGACTGACAAAACTTTCTGCCACATTTATTAGTGAGGGGGGGGTTCTTTTACTAACCACCATTTTTCATTGGTAATTCGGGTTTTACTAACCACCATTTTTCATTGGTCATTCGGGTTTTACTAACCACCATTTTTCATTGGTAATTCGGGTTTTACTAACCACCATTTTTCATTGGTAATTCGGGTTTTACTAACCACCATTTTTCATTGGTAATTCGGGTTTTACTAACCACCATTTTTCATGGGTCATTCGGGTTTTTGTAAATAAGATTTTTATTTCCAACCCCCCACATCATGGGTTTTAATTAGGATTTCCTTAGAGTGAGTCTGGTATTTTGGTGAAAAAGTCTAGTTTACATTATGTTAGTTAGGTCAATAGTAACCCCCAACCCCCTTTTTGGCCTTGTGCCACATTTTGTATATATTGTTTATGCAAATAAATATATACCCCCATTACTCGTGATGGGGATGTGTCTCCTAGCAGCTTCGTAATACACGTCAAGGATCCGTTTTTAACACCCAGCCTGACAGGTGAGGAGCCAGGAACCGGCCCAGCACCGGTCGCACCGAGGTACACCGCCTAGGTATCACCCAGGAGGTCACTCCTTCAAGGCCTTGCCATCCGGCTTTCGGGTGGGGCAAGTTTATTGCTTGTCGCCTGAGGCGCCCCGACCAGATAATGCTGACCAGGTTACTCAGGCAATTTTTTGCAATTGCAAGAGTGCCCCTCCTTGAGGGGCGCTTGCTTTAGATCCCCACTTTCTAGGCCTTGTGCCAAATATTGCTGATGTGGGCAGCAATTAAATAACTACCCCATTTGGAGTCCAAAACATTTTAACAATAATAATACTTTTATCAATAAATATTAATTTTACTTACAGACACTAGGGGTTTACGCTTACGCAATCATCGGTGTAGGTAGTGATAATTACTGGCGGTCAAAGGATTTGAACCTAGTTACAAAATCACCTTAGACTTTGGAACCTGATATTAATCTAAAATAATAACTCACGAAAAACCGAGCTCACGGGCTATCGAGAACAATCACGAGTAAGGAAAGAGAATTCATTTTATCGTAGCCCTGCCGTCACCTCGGCAAACGACGGCGAGATCTACTCAAATAGAATAATGGCGCGCAGCGCGTGTGTGCTCTCCAACTGTAAAACCCAGTTGCTCACACGGCTGTGTAAAGATCGTTTCAGCTACGCGCACATTGCCTTTCTACACCCACGCAAATTCTGCAAGCAACAAAACTAAGATTTTGTCTTTTCGCTCGGACATAGTTGTAAGCACCCCACGTGACACAGGCTCTGACTTTTCGTCCAATCGTTGTTCGAAAATAAACGCATTTTTGTAAATGTTTCTTTTGACGGTCTCCAGGAACCGGTTGAGATCGAAAAAAAACTCATCATGCGCCAAAAAAAGCGGTCGAGCCGATTCTGTCCAAAGAACGGTAAGCGTGTTCGCATCCGATATTTAATTCTCCACATGGAAGTGGACTTTTTACCCATTTCTGATTCTTTGCTGAAGTAAGCGATGGACTTTTATGTTGTTTTATTATTCCTAAAAAGGACTGGTTATTTTTAACCTAGAACTTTGACCTTTTCTGCTTCATATCATAAAGAACATTTTATTACCTCAGTCGCAGGAAGAGACTCTTCATCAAGAAGAAACTTTCTGGTCTTCTCTTTTCTCTTATTTGCGATTTTGAGAAAATAAATTTTGTATAAAATTTATCACCGCATCGGTCATCTTTGTTTTGATTGATCAACTTCATTTTATACATTAAAAATTTTTTTTTGGAGTTTGTGGAACTAAGATCAACACCCGTCGTCCCGCAGCAAGTTCTATGTATATAGTATTGAGGTAAGCAGATCAGTACAGAAAGTTAATCAAGATAGGGTTTAACGACAGATACCAGTCACAAAACCATCTTTCACTCTGCTGCGCGACATTTAAGAACTATCACGGGAAAGGAAAGAGAATTACGAATAAAAAAATGTTGACCAAGATAGTGTTCAACGACAGATACCTGTGCGCGAGCCTTTTCAAGTCTCACACAAAAAAATAAAAACACGTTCACATTTCAAGCTATATTACTTGTCGCATACATACGGGCACACAAACATACGCGCCCACGTTCACACACGTACATATATTCACGTTCGCGTACATACACTCACATTCACGTGTATATACACACACGCTAACGTACACACATGTACTCACACACGCGCACACAAGGACGACGTCACTTCCCTTCAAAGGAAATCCACACATGCGCAAAAGACCACCGGAAACAAGTATAAAAGGAAGAGACAAGCTGTTTCTAACCCTTTTAGGCCCAGCTTTCGAGCTGGTCAGTTTACGGACCGACCGCGCGTACCTCACCCCACTGGCTACTATGTGGGACAAAGAGCTAACAGACCGTATGTACACCTTTACACTCTTTCTCTCTCTCTATATATATATATACAACTGGCCCCTGAGAACACCTTCGCGTAGCTGACTGCTAACTGATGTCAACTCTCTATCCTTTTCTTTGTCTACACGTTGGACTGTCGTTCCCATTTTCCACTACATCACTCACTTCTTTTCCCACGCGCGAACAAACGATAGTGACTCGAACTGGAGACGAACACACATTTCTTTTTCTTTCTACAACACCAGTCCCGCAACGAACGATGGTTACACCCGCGCGGACATGAACACGCGTTATATCTAAAACATTCTTTCAACAGTAAATAAACGACGTTTATCTTATCCATCAATTGAGTTTTTGTTTCCTTCAATTCCATTCGTTTCATTAGTTTTCTTGTAGCGAGTTAGGGTATTTTATATCCTGGTCCGCAACACCTGTCACAAACGACCTTTGACTCTGCAGTGCAATATCCAAGAATTATTACAGGAAAGAAAATAGAATTAAGTTTTATATCTGGCTTTCGCACGAAAAAAAAAAAAAATACCCGTGATGTTAGAACGCAAATCTCGAGACTTAACAAAACCGGGATATTTGAAGGATCGCTTTTTAATCTCACATCAAATGGTATCAGCATAAGAGCTGTAATAATGCTAACATCCCAACTACACTGTTTGATTTCCACTAATGCGTTCATTGCGTTAACGACGTCTCGGCCAGAAAAAAAAAACACACACACACATCCCAATTATATTTTTGAAGGTCATTAGTGATGACGTGACGCCCTTGAGCGCTCAAGGATTTTGGTTGTTGTCGTTCATTTTATGGGTTGGAAAAGAATGAAGTTGGCAGTCATAGAAAAGACGGGCTTCCTGTCGGCAACTAGAAAAGAAAAACCGATCCTTAAACAGAAAAACAAATTATCTACAAATGTGTATTATTTGGATTCTTCGGACTACTGTTCTCATTTGCAGCCTTATTTGCACAACGTTTCGGTCGATGTAAACTCCGGCTTTCTTCAAGTGTATCTTGTCGAAGTCGTGAATCTTTCTGTCAAACTCGCAATCTTTCTGCCAAAATCGCAATCTTTCTGCCAAACTCGGCAATCTTTCTGCCAAACTCGGCAATCTTTCTGCCAAACTCGCAATCTTTCTGTCACACTCGGGAATCAGCACGGGATTTCGAACGGAATCTTTTATTTAATCCACGGTTAGCATGCTCTTGTTTCGTCGACTGGGTAGAAGTACTAAATAAATCGCAATTGTAATTTGAGTGTCGTTCGTACTGAGGACTGAACCTTCAACCTCTAGGAAAGTGTAATTTTACAAGTAAATTTTACCAAGAAATTTATCCACTAGGCTACAATTCTATTATTGATTTTAGGAACTTTGAACCCGTTGCTAAAAAAAAAAAAAAAAAAAAAAATATGACGACAGTACAATCTAAAAATAAGCTTAAACCAGGATTAGGGACAAACAAATTCAACTTGCCTCCTCCCTTGAGGCTCTCATTCACAAATATCCGTGGGCTTAGAACTAACTTAGCTGATGTTGAAGCATTTCTCTTAACAAATACCCCGGATATCTTAGCACTAAGTGAGACTAACCTACACTCCTCCATTCCCTCTAACCACTTTAACATGCCTGGATATCTCCCACTCTGCCGTAAGGACTCTGACAGACATATGCACGGACTTGGAGTGTACATTCGTAATACCCTTCCCTTGACTAGAGAAACAAACCTAGAAACAAATGATCAAGCCTTTATGTGCTTTAGACTAAACGTGCAACACAGTATTAGCTACTATTATTTTCTCTACCGCTCTCCCTCGACTCAGGACTGCTCCATAATAAACAAAGTATCTGACAGCATAGACACGGCACTGTCCCTCGACACTAGCGCACAAATACATGTGTTTGGTGACTTTAATGTCCACCACAAAAACTGGCTTGGATTCTCTACTCACACAGATGCAGCAGGCAGCACAACCCATAGCTTCGCTATATCTCACTCCCTATCACAAATTGTTACGTTTCCAACCCGTTTCCCTGACCAGGAAGAACAACACGCATCACTTCTAGATCTGTTTTTGACCACAGTTCCCGATGACTGCATAACGAAGGCCCACAGCCCACTCGGGAACGCTGACCATGCAGTGATAATGGTTGAAATCGCCCTAAACTCTAGACCCAAAACTGAAGAGCCAGTGCTCAAAACAACGAGATATTATAATAAGGCTGACTGGGAAGCCATCAGGGAACTAATTAGAGATGCTCCATGGAAAAATATTTTCTCTCTTCCTGCTGAACAATGTGCAAACGAGACCACTGACTGGTTCAAAACTGCAATCGAAGCGCATGTTCCCATGCGGAATTTTTATAGTAAGCCCCACTCTCCCCAATGGTTTAGGTCGACTTGTGCAACTGCCATTACTCAAAAGCAGCATGCATACCGTAGGTTTAACCGACATAAGTCCAGTTCAAACAGACTGAAGTATATAGAAGCTAGAAATAACGTTAAGAAAGAAATAGCGACAGCTAAGAGAGAATTTACGGAAACCACTAAAAAGCGCATCGAAGCACAAAAACTAGGAACTCGAGACTTCTGGAAAATCTACAACAGTGTAGTAAATAATGGGCAATCAACAATTCCCCCACTAACCAACAATCACGAGGTTGTCTCCTCAGCAACCGACAAGGCTAACATGCTTGCCAGTCGGTTTGCCTCAAACTCCACACTGGACCCTTCCAACCACCCCCTACCTGACTTTCCTATGCGGACAGACGCCACACTAGACGATCTGAAAACCACCCCTGCTCAGGTGCATGCTATCATAAAAAACCTTGACACCTCAAAAGCATGTGGACCCGATCTTATCCCAGCTGTGCTATTAAAAAAGTGCTCAGCCGAAGTAGCTCCAGTTCTCTCCAAACTCTACAACAAATGTCTTAATGAAGCTTGCTTTCCGGGCTGTTGGAAAACTGCTTCTGTTGTACCAGTATTCAAGAATTCTGGCGAAAGGACAGACCCATCAAATTATCGCCCCATTAGCCTCCTCCCACTTTTTGCCAAAATATTTGAGACCATAATTAACCATGCTCTAGTCCATCATCTTACAGATGCTAAACTACTGACTGACAAACAATATGGATTTAGACGAGCCCGTTCCACAGCAGACATCCTCACTGTGATCTCTGAACGTATATACCATTCACTGGACAAAGCGGGGGAAGGCAGAGCGGTAGCTCTAGATATATCTAAGGCTTTTGACAGGGTATAGCATGAGGGTCTCCTCAGTAAAATCAGATCATACGGTATCACTGGTAGAATACTTAACATAATTAAATCCTTCTTAGATAAGAGAAAAATCCAGGTAGTCCTCGACGGTCGCACATATAAACAATATGATATAAATGCGGGAGTGCCCCAGGGTTCTATCCTTGGACCTCTATTGTTCCTGATATTCATAAATGACCTCCCCGACAACATTGCCTCTGAGATGGGTATATATGCTGATGACACTACACTCTATGGCAGACACGACAGGAAGACGAATGAACACATTTCTAAAGAAATGGCAGAAACACTAGAGGAAGACCTCCAATCTGTAGTGGAATGGGGACAAAAGTGGTTGGTCGCATTCAATGCTGCCAAGACTAAACTAGTTTCATTCAATAATTACAAGAAACCCTCTCTACCACCCATAGCAATGGCCAACGACTCTTTATCTGAGAGTCCATCTTTCAAACTCCTTGGCCTAACGTTCACAGGAAACATGAGTTGGAACAATTACATTGAAGGCATTGCCAGGGCCGCTGCAAGAAAGGTAGGCTCTCTCTACCGTGCTAGACAACTACTAACACCCGAAAGTATCCTGTACCTCTATAAGGCCACCATTCGCCCATGTATGGAGTATTGCTGCCACATCTGGGCTGGTGCATCTGCTACTAGTCTCTCGCTCCTTGACAAGGTTCAAAAGAGAGTCTCAAACCTGATAGGCCCTGAACTGGCATCTAAGCTTCAGCCTCTGTCCCATCGACGAAATGTTGCATCCCTCTGCCTTTTCTACAAGTATTTTAGTGGTGAATGCTCTGACGAACTGCAATCACTTGTGCCCCCACGACGCGAGCACCCTCGACAAACCCGACAGGCTACTAGATCCCACCCCCACACTGTAGAGGTCCCTAGATGTAAAAGATCTTTTTACTCCAATAGTTTCTTCCCCAGAACCGCAAGACTCTGGAATTCCATTCCAGGTCCCTGCTTCCCCAACAGTACTGACGTGCAGAAGTTCAAGTGTAACGTGAACCGACACCTTGCTGCCCAAATCCCTACATAGTAAGTACCCCAGTAGTTGTTGCCCCTGATAGTAGCCCCCTACACCAAAGTGGCAATTTGCCTTGTTTGGGGTGAAAATGTAATAAAAAAAAAAAAAAAAAAAAGGTAGCATTAATTTATTCATAATAATTCAAAATGCTGTTGTAAAGCTAACAAATGTCTTACATTTTAGCATTTTCGAGCACGTGTGTGTGTGTGTGTGTGTGTGTGTGTGTGTGTTTTTTTTTTGCGTTATTAGACAATAGTAAAAAGAAATGGTTGGATTTATATACAGTCGTCCCTGACAAGGAATGTAGCCATTTGGTGAAATGACCTAAAACAAACATAAGATGACATTCACGGAGACGAGATTCCTGTAACCTTAGTCTAGAAAAGGTTAAAGCTATTGGTTAGAGCATTACTTTTTAACTTTTTTTTTGCTGGAGTGGAACCCCATGGAAACATTCCACTAGGTCATGGAACCACTGTGCAATAATTTAGTTGTCTTACGCAAAAAAAAAAAAAGAAAAAAAAAAAGAAAAAGCATTTAAAAAAAATTAAAATGAAATGAAAATACCCTTGTGATTTTAGTATGATTCTTTTAGCCTTGACTGTATAATCTAATATATAAACAGCTATATGTCTGTCTGTCTTTCTCCATATTTTCAAACTATCTCTTCCAAAATTAAAAGTCGCAGAGCGGCGCTAGTGGCCGCAAATGATTGGATTTTTTACGGACTGTCCTTACATAGGTGTTTAACCGGTTAAAATAATTTTAAGGGGGCCCAAGAGAAGGTCAAAATTGAAAAAAAAAATCGCTATACCTTAAATAGTTATTCTTAGTGTATTTTTAATCAGTTCATATGCGTGTCACGTTGGTACAGTGGTAACGTCACCAGCTTTGAATGCTGCAGTTTTGCTTTTGGTTTCGATTCTAGCTGATGGTACCCAAATGCTTTTTTTTTTCTTTTTTTTTTTACTTTTGAAATCACGACTCTATAATAATATATACGAAATCTGGACAAATTAAAATATCATATTTAAGCGTATTTTACCACCGGGGAAACCCCTCCTCCGCGCGCTTAATACTTAAGTATTTGAAGTAGTAACTGAGGCGAGCAACATCACGTCTGATGCAGACAAGAAAAAAGTTGGTGGCTATGAAATTACAAATCCGTTTGTTACAGAAACAATTAGTGAAAGATAAACATAAAATAGGGATGCGAAACATAAGGTTGTAATTAGTATGCTACATACAATGATAGACATAGTAGATAAAGAATGCATTAACGTCGAAATCACAACCAGCAATATATATATATATATTGCCGGAGTAGAAGATATACATTGCTCATGCATATTTTCTAAATAAATATCACTTATTTTGCGTTTGACTATTCTGGGAGTCTATGCTACTGTTACCATAAGATGCAGCGTCAGAGATTGTAACAGTCATGCAAAAATAGCCAGACGGTTTTATCACGTCATATGGCTTTAAAACACCAGTAAGAAAGATACTAACGTTTTTTTTTGTTTTTTTTTTTAATTACATTTTCACCCCAAACTAGGCAAATTGCCACTTTGGTGTAGGGGGCTACTAACAGGGGCAACAACTACTGGGGTACTATGTAGGGATTTGGGCAGCAAGATGTCGGTTCACGTTACACTTGAACTTTTGCACGTCTGTACTGTTGGGGAAGCAGAGACCTGGAATGGAATTCCAAAGTCTAGCGGTACTGGGGAAGAAACTATTGGAGTAGAAAGATCTTTTACATCTAGGGATCTCTACAGTGTGGGGGTGGGATTTAGCAGCCTATCGGGTTTGTCGAGGGTGCTCACATCGTGGGGGCACAAGTGATTGCAGTTCGTCAGAGCATTCACCACGAAAATACTTGTAGAACAGGCAGAGGGATGCAACATTTCGTCGATGGGACAGAGGCTGAAGCTTAGATGCTAGTTCAGGGCCTATCAGGTTTGCGACTCTCTTTTGAACCTTGTCAAGGAGCGAGAGACTAGTAGCAGATGCACCAGCCCAAATGTGACAGCAATACTCCATACATGGGCTTATGGTGGCCTTATAGAGGTACAGGATACTTTCGGGTGTTAGTAGTTGTCTAGCACGGTAGAGAGAGCCCACCTTTCTTGTAGCGGCCCTGGCAATGCCTTCAATGTAATTGTTCCAACTCATGTTTCCTGTGAACGTTAGGCCAAGGAGTTTGAAAGATGTACTCTCAGATAAAGAGTCGTTGGCCATTGCTATAGGTGGTAGAGAGGGTTTCTTGTAATTATTGAATGAAACTAGTTTAATCTTGGCGGCATTGAATGTGACCAATCATTTTTGTCCCCATTCCACTACAGATTCGAGGTCATCCTCTAGTGTTTCTGCCATTTCTTTAGAAATGTGTTCATTCGTCTTTCTGTCGTGCCTGTTATAGAGTGTAGTGCCATCAGCATTTATACCCATCTCAGAGGCAATTTTGTCGGGGCGGTCATTTATGAATATATGGAACAATAGAGGTCCAAGGATAGACCCCTGGGACACTCCCGCATTTATATCATATTGTTTAGATGTACGACCGTCGAGGACAACCTGGATTTTTCTCTTATCTAAGAAGGATTTAATTATGTTAAGTATTCTACCAGTGATACCGTATGATCTAATTTTCCTGAGGAGACCCTCATGCCATACCCTGTCAAAAGCCTTAGATATATCTAGAGCTACCGCTCTGCCGTCCCCCACTTTGTCCAGTGAATGGTAAAGTAAAAATATTCCTTATTATTTAGCGTTGGGAAATTCTGAAAGTCTATGAGGTTGGGAAATTCTGAAAGTCTGAGATTTAAAAAATAATTAGAAAATAATATGATATATTTTTCAATCTGTTTATTTTTCAGTAAAGTTTTCACTAACTATTAATAGAGTTGGAGATGATTAAACATCTATATTATAGAAAAGTCATTTGCGCGCGCGCGCGTGTGTGTGTGTGTATGTGTGTGAGTTCCTCATAGGTTCCGAAACGTCTGAGCCTGTCTTTCGGAAAATTTCACCCAAAGCTAATTTATATGTCTGGCAGTGTTCTTAAATATTTTTTTTTTTATACAGAAATCCATGCAATAAGTATTGAAAATCGAAAAAATCCGATAATAAAAATAGTATTTTCTCTCTCATAGATGAAAACAAATAATTTTTACAGGGGAATATTTTTCGTTACACCGGCAAAGGAACATAAAATCTTAGCAAATCATTCAGTCTTTTAAAAAATAGATTTATTATAATCTGGAAGTGTAGCTAAGTGGTAAAGCATTCGACTACAGATGGAATGATCATTTGGTCAAGTCTGGGTGTACCTCACCAATTTATTTTAATTCTTTTCTTAGTAATGAGTTCAGTTTACGATAGATGAGGTAATATTCAAAATCGTCATAAATCATTTCTTCGTTTGCGAATTCTAAAACTAAACATTAATCAGTAGTGACTTCTCCAGAGCATTCATCGTCAAGCCCAAATATCAGCTGACGTGATATTGTAAACAAACACAGACGGAATTTGATGAACGACATTATTTAATCTAATTATTTTTATTTATTTATTTATTTTTCTTTTGTGTGAATTAGTCAACCGGACCAATTATTCCTCGTAACATATAACTAACAGAGAATGGATTCTATGATATTTCATATGCATCTGCATAATTTAAAATACCATGTTTAACGAGAGGCAACGCCGGGCTACCTGCTAGTATTTTAATATTTCGGGTGCACTTCCTTTTCTAAAAACCACATTCCCTTTTCAGAAAAGAAACGCCACAAGATGATTGTAAATATTCACATTCTAATCCTGGAATGTGGAAAATGTTTTGATATTTCGGGAGACCCCCCCCCAAAAAAAAAAAACAAAAACAAAAAAAAAAACAAGTGTTTCATTACAATTTCAGAGAAGAAACTCCTACGGCAGCTAATTTATTTAGATGTCGGGTTCGCAGATATAAATAGATACAGCAGAAAATTGATATTAAAATATTTTTTTTACTTATTACATGTTATATCTTTTGCTTTCTATAATTGCTCTGTTGAATACTATTTTTCAATTAATACATTTATATTATACTAGTCTAGGTGCCCGGCGCTGCCCGGGTGTTTGGAGGTGTGTGTTGAGCTAAAAAAAAAATAAATAAATAAATAAAAAAAAGTGGTAGTAAGCAGACAGACTCGAACCCGTACCGCGAAGAAGGAAAAGAACGTGAGGGGGGGGACGTGATGCGTTCGCTATTTCGCCCATCGCCAAACCGGAAGTGATGTAGTTTTAAATTAGGGCAAGACAATCGAAAAGAGGTGATGACTGTCGAAAATAGCGACGAAAAAAAAAAAAAAAAGCGACCCTTCCATGTAGAAATGCGCCCAGTTGAGGGTGAAGGAATAAATATTTTTTGGCCAATTTTTCGATATTTGGCGTCCGAAGGGTCGTGCTTCAACACGATACCGATCTCATGAAAATTCATCGGCTCTGTCGAAAGTCTTTCGAGACATACAAACATAAATACATACATATATACATTTAAGCAGACAGGTGAGATTTATATTATGGACTAGCGTGGGTGCTCGGCGTTGCTCGGGTGTTTCGAGGTGTGTGTATGTGGGGGGGGGGGGTAAATCAAAACAAAACGGAACATAAAGAATAAGCGAAGTAATAACCCTGTTTAAATATTATATATAAAAAACAACGTGAAAACTTCTTTAAAAAATCGGGAAAAAACAGCGAACGATGTAAAAAAATTTTTAAATCGGAAAAACAAAAACAAAAAAAAAATGCAAACGTGATGGAAAAAAACGAACGTGATGCACAACGAACGATGTTAAAATTTCTTAAAAAATCTAAAAAACAAAAAAATTAAAAAAACAAAAAACAGCGAATGCGAAAAATGGCATAAATAACCCTGTTTTATTATTAAAACTTTAAAAATCGAAAAAAAAATCATCCGATACCTCGGATTGAACTTGTAATCTGAAAATAACAATGCTGCCACTTTGACCATTGTGCCATGACCGTGTAAGCGAATCTGGGTTGCTTTTTTTATAATATTTTAACTAATTCAAGAACTGGCGTATTTGCCTAGATTGTCATGAAGGAACGATTTTTGCCACCCCTTCCTGTAGAAAAGTGTCCCGTTGAGGTTGAAGGAATTAATGATTTTAGCCAATTTTTCGATATTTGTCATCCGAAGGTTCGTGCTTCAAAATGATACCTATCTGGTAAAAATTTGTCGCCTCTGTCGAAAGTTTTTGCAAGACATACAAACACATACACACACACATTTTGCCTTTTATATATATAAACTAACGGGGGGGGGTACCCGGGTGTTTGGAGGTGTGTGTGGTTTTGGGTAATTCAAAACTCCGGGGGGGGGGGTAAAATAAAAAAAAAGTTTTGGTAGGTAAGTATGAGGATCGAATCCGAACCCTTGAGGCAAAGTTGGAAATTAAAGTGTTAAAAAGAAATATGTGAGACGTTTACCATTGGGCCACCGCGAAATACTAACGGAAACACGTTTGAATTTATTTAACTATTTAGAACTGGCAGGTGAACGTTTTGATGACTTAATGAGGTCAACTTTGACTGCGGGACAATATTTTATTTACTGCGGGAACGCTTGTTTTATTTTTATTTTCCCAAGATGTTGGGGGGGAGGGAAACCAGCTCCCCATAACAAGGGGATTGCCCAAATTGAATAGCAATTGTCTGATATAAGAAAAATATTTCCACATTGATCAAAGCAGATTGCTTTCGGACGTTTCTGGCGATCACGACCGGAAAAATATCGCCAGAATTAGTATCGCTTTTATTATACAAAAATGCCTAATCCACATGCGGCGAGCAACAAATATTGAATATTTATCTTTTCAAAGTCGAGCAAATTAAATAGACAGGCAGGCGACCTCCGTTGTTAACTCGTAGATATTATGATTTATATGTGATACAAAAATTATAAGATGTTGTGAGCCGACCGTCCGCTTCTCGGAAAAAGCCTTTCTTGGATATACACAAAAAGCGAACATACATACACACATTTTCGCTTTCATATATATAGAAGACTAGCGGTGGTGCCCGGCGTTACCCGTGTGGTTGGAGGTGGTGTTGGGGTGGGGAGGTAGATAAAAACGAGAAAAAAGTTTTGGTAGGTAGGTAGGATCGAACCAGGACCCTTCGGGCAAAGGTGGGAAATAAAATGTGGACAAAAAAAAAAAAAAAAAAAAACACGACACGTTAACGCTCGACCAGCAAGGGAGAGTAACAGGAAATGTTTGAATTTATTTAACCATTAAAAACTGGATTGACAGGTGTGTGAATTTAATGAGGTCAAATAGAAATCCCGCAGTTTACTTTTACTGCGAGGCCGTTTTGTTTCCCCAAGGTATTGGAGTGGTGGTAAGGGGAAACCAGCTCCCCACAAATGAATAGCAATTGTCTGATATAAGGGGTTTCCCCCGCATTGATCAAACCTTTATTGCTTTCTGGACGTTCCCGGCACGAAAGCCGAGGAACCGTTCTCGTTTCCACTTAGTTTCACTTTATTTTTATGAAAAAACCAAACCAACACGAGAGGGGGTTGAATAGCAAGAATTTTGTAAAAGTTGATGTGAATAAATCTAGCCGTGACGCGCGTTCGCAAATCCTAGATATTACGATCTAGACGGTATATAAAAAGTTTTAAAAGGTAGTAAGCCCACGGAGACCCCCCCTCACCTCCACCCGAAAAAAAGCCTTTGCCGGACATACAAAAAAATGTGCACTCGCATTTTGCCTTTTATATATATATAGAAAATGAAAAGAAACAATTTTTAAAAGATCTCCATAGCTCCAGCAATTATAAAAGCAACGGCGCACATGAAAAAAAAAACAACAAAAAAAAAACAAAAAACACTTGGTACATATACCCAGTGAACCAAGTGCAAGAGAGATACAAAAATTGTACTTAAAGGAGCGATTGATCTGCAACAGAGAGATGAACCATTTAGACCATAATGCATACGTTCAGTCATCATAACAATGCAATTTGCAATCCCATCTGATCCATTCGGGCGGAATAAAAATTAGGATACATTACTTTTGGAACGCCCCTCGTATATTGTTTTGGGGGCGTGACATGTACGTTTTCGCTGACGCAGTTGATTGATAAATATATAAGACTAAAAGACATGTTTATTTTGTAATGGTTAAGTCTTATCTTGGAAAACATCCGTTTTTTTTTTTTTTTTTTTTTTTCTTGAAGAAAGCCCATCCTTGAAGGCCATTTGGGACGACGTGACGCACTTGAGCGCTCAAGGATTTTGTTTGTTTTCGTTCATTTTGAACGGTTTGAAAAGAATGAAATCGGCCGACACAGAAAAAAGGCTGGCGGCGTCTGACTATCAAAGAAAAGACTGTTTAAAACAGAAATAAACAAACCTTCGTTTATTTATTTATTTATTTGTTTTATTTTTTTTTATTGATCATGATCAAGAATATCTTTCCCTTTCTGTTCAGACATTTTTTTTTATGCTCTTAGAAAATAGAAGTTTGTGATGAATTTAGAAAGTAAAATTGAAATGGCTTTTTCATGTTGACTGCAGTATGTTGCTCAGTCTGTGAAGTAGGTTCACACTACCTAGCATTGCCTTTTTTTCACTATCGACAAGGCTACCCGGGCATTTTTTTTTTTGTTTTGCAAGCCAGAGCGCTCTTATTTTAGAGCGCTCATTTTTCAAATCCCACTCCTGACCCTTGTGTCACATCATTATGCCGTGAGAAGGGGGTGATGAAGATAAATAACTTCAGAATATCTCTTTTCTCCCACTCTCTATCCAGACAAAATATCAGTATCATTAAAAAAAAAAAAAAATAGAAATTTGTGAAGAATTTAGATTTGAGGGTCGCATTTACAACATAAACAGAATGTAAAAACGATCCCCGACATTTTTAGCCTTCCATGTTGCAGATAAATTTCTACATAGAGTTACCAGTCAAGGATACGACTTCGATGATCAGTTCAACTAAAGAACTAGCAGTTGTGGTTTCTTCTGGTCCTGCTCTGTCGGGCTGAGATATTTATTTTGACTGGTTCCAGGACGCCCAGCTTCCCTGGCTTTACCTTTAACTTCATTTGCTAAACATTTACCTCCAGCTCACTGAACAACTGTCACGGGAACGAAGGGAATTAACAACTTATAAACGCCAAATTCGGGCGTAGACAGTCTAGAGTGTTAAACGAACGGAAGTCGTGCACGTTGCATTAACGCTAGCTGACTGCCTTTTAGTTTTAGTTTTTGTTTTTTGCCTCTTCGAGGTGTTGTTTCTATGCTAATCGTCTGAGGTAACCGATGGAGCCGCTCAGGCATTTTTTGTAAGATCAGAGTTCGCTACATCTTGTACACTGGTACACCCTCTCTTCCTTCCGAACTTGCGCCATATTCTATCTGGTTTGTAAAAAAAAAATGAAACTGAAATGGTTTTTCCTTGTTAACTGTGGTATGTTGCTGGCCTTTTGCTGTTCAAGGATATTTATCCACGCAGGCATAGACTTCTCCTTTTAAGAAAAGATTAGGTTATTGTAAATCAGCTAAGGCGCCTCTACCGAAGAATGCCGACGATGACAAGAAGCAAGGTGTAATATCTGTTCTAATACAACATTTACTCTTTTATGTTCTTTGTAAAAGAGAAATCCATCTAGTTTTATTTTGGTGTCAACCCAGAACGCTGCTTTTCTGGCGAGCTGCATTTCTCCCGAACTTACCTTGCGTCTAATAGACACCAGGGCGTAACAACAAAACTAAAATTATAAAAAAAATATACCCAGGCATTACCTCCTTTTTTTTCTAAGGAGAGGTGGATTTGTAACATTGTGCACATGGAAGCATGGGAAAATATCAGCAGCAGCACAGGATCGCTGACTTGCAAAGAGATTAGCAGCAGCAGTAGCCGAAAAAAGCGCATATGCAAATTAGAAAGTGTGCGCAAAAAGAAAAGAGAAAAAGGAAAAAATGCTCCACGTGTTCGAGAGAAAGAAAGTCGACGTCGAAGAAAATTGGCGTGTAAAGTCGAGGAGGAGAATGGGCCAGCTGTGGTTGGAGGAAGGAGAAACGCATTCACGCTAGATGGACATGTGGTAGCGAGAGACTTTTTAAGTGGTGTCGAGACGGGAAATTTACGGTAATAAAAACTTTTGTTAAAAAAACAAAAAAAATGCCGACCCGGATTTTTATTTCTTTTCAGTTTTATTTTTATGAATTACTCAAGTAAAGTTTAATGGTCACGTCGCGTTACAGATTTATGAGGTAGGTCCTCGTTCGTTAAAGAACTATACAGGTATTTTTGTATCCTTTTAGTGGAAGTTATATCTTACTCACATTAAAAATCAATCTTGAGTTTAACTTCATACTCGTGAGGAGGAAAGTAATTAGGGATAATATCCGGCATTAGACTCTCTTTTCAGTTGGGATAGTTGTTTTATATTTTTTACATCCACCTTATATATATGCACACATATATATACATACACATGCATATATATACATACATATATGTACATACATGTACATACACACATATATCTACATATATACATATATCTACATACACACATATATCTACATATATACATATATCTACATATATATATACATATATAGATACATATACATACATATATAGATACATATACATACATATATAGATACATATACATACATACACATATACAGAGAGAGAGAGAGAGAGAGAGAGAGAGAGAGAGAGAGAGAGATTCTTCTGGGGGTTAAAGGTGAAATAAATTCAATAATTGACAAATTAATTACATGAATGATTTTGTGCTACGAAACATGTGCTGTCAAGATTTGCGCATGTCAACTTAAAAGAATGAGTTAGCATCTGGAAATCTGGAATATGGACTTTTGTCATATGCTCTGTAGTTGCATTGAGCTTCATAAATTAAAGGTAGATATAAATAAAAGGTGAAATATAATTGAATAAACACTTTTTCCCGTATATATATATATATATATATATATATATATATATATATATATATATATATATATATATATATATATATATAATTATTATTATTAGATAAGCATGAAACATGTTAATATTTATTCAAAAATATAATAGTCATAAAGAAATTAAAGTTAAACGTTCTGAAGGAATGTAACAAAAAGCGGTTAACTTCCGGTCGTTAAACACTCTCTGTGTAATATGTATACCTGCCGTATTAAGTTTGTGGCTGCGTTCAGCAGTAATTGTCACTTCCTACACTGATTATTGTATAAACATAAAACACTAATATCTGATGATCAAAAATAATTGTTACAACATTATTGAATTGTTACAACATTCAACCCACTCCCATGACTTTATTCAAGGAAGCTGGTCAATGCATCAAATCTCTTACTCAGTCAAACACACATATACCTTCGCCTTATTTCTACTAGTGGATGTATCTGATGTATTCAGGGCCCATAGGCATTATAGCAATTCGCGGACGGCTTCAGTCCCACGTCACTTGGCCTAGGAGTTGAATCTTCCAGGACAAGCTACACCTGTGGGGTACTGGTGTTCGTTCAAGTGACAGCGTTAAACTACTATACCATGCAACACAATGGGGTGCATAAGTATCTCCACTGAACCATCTGTAAAAATGCAGTAGCAAATCATAGGAACATATATGAATAAGAAATCTTGGAAATAAGTCACACGCTATCTACTAAAACATTACAAATATTACAGCTACGTATCTAAAAAAACACAAAACGAGCTATTATACATGACACGTGGATATGAGATAACCAGGAGAAATAAGCAATCTTTGAAACTTGGTGTTAAATAGAGCCAAGAGAAAAATATAGCCGAATACCAATGTCTTATATACGACATGAAAAGAAACGATTAGATATATAGAAAGATCTCCATGGTTCCAGAAATTATACAAGCAACCGGGCGCACGAAAAAGAATTTAATAAACCACCTGGCGTATATAACCGGTGAACTAAGTTTAAGCGAGATACAAAAAATGCACTTAAAGGAACGATTAGAATGTTGAATTGATTTTTTGGTTGGAATGTATGAGATAGCAGGTGAATATATAGAATCCAGTCGGATGACCCATCTTTAACTAAAATAAAATAAGGAAAATGAAAACACACACATACGGCGGTAAGGATGGTGGTCGTGTTCTGAGTTTTCGTCTGTGCGGAAGTGACCGACAAGGCTGACCCGGCCTTGAACTCCCTCCCGCATAGCGGGCAAATAATTTCATTTTCTTTAGGAAGGTTGGCTCGTCGTGGGAGTTCTTTTATCTTTTCTTTCCTCTTTTCAATGTCTGCACGTCGGTTAGCTCGAATATCGCTGTGTCTTGGGTGATGATCGTCCTCCACCCTTCTTTGGCCCGGATCACCCATGTGCCCCTATTGATGCCACGTCTATTCAAGTTTGCTATTAAAAGATCCTTGTAAGGCTGTTTCTTCTAACCTCCTCGAGTGTGCTTTCATTTCATTTCATTAGCTGCCCATAGAAGAGTTGTTTCGGCAGTTGGAAATCTGAAATCCTGACGACATGGCCCAACCATGTCACCTGGTTCCTTATGATAATGGTTTCGATGCTGGTGGGGTTAGTACAATAGTCTTCCCAAAAGATGTCTAGAATGCTTCGCCAGTTACTTGGGGTAGAAGCGTTGGATGATAGGTGGTTTTCAAGGTATGCGAATTGGTTCACGTTCTCCAGAAGTTTGTCAATGAGAGTAAGAGAAAGAGCTGCAGCATCGGCCGTGTCCCTAGGTTATGGCTGATCCTTGATCTGAGGTATGAGGGATTTGAAGGCATTCAGAATCTGCTACAGGTATATATATATATATATATATATATATATATATATATATATATATATATATATATATATATATATATATATGAATGATAGAGTACTGTTGCCACGCCAGGGCATGAGCTGCTAGAAGCAGCTTATCCTACTTTGACAGAGTTCAAAATAGACTTCGTAGCTTACTGGGTTGGTTGCTTGCTTGCTTTACGGCATATCAACCCTTTTCAGGTTATTTAATGCCGAATCCAAAGATTCAGAAATTTTTTTTTTAATAGAATATATTTGTTGTTTTCAAGTCGGTTTCTATTTAACCCATAGTTGGGACCCTAACAGGTACTACCACTCCGGGTCAGAGTGGACCTGGGAGCAATGGTAATTAAAGGGTGGCTCCACACTCCCCAAAGCCCACAAGTTGGAGCCTCACCACTGGATATAGTTTTAGGTCATATCCAGGACCAGCTTAGTGGGGGTGCCCTTTTCTGTTCCCTGCAACCTCTTTCACACAGAAGAGACGTTGCGAGCCTGTCTCTATTTTATCGATATTTTCATGGCAAGTGCTCGTATGAGCTCCAATCTATGGCCCCCCATTCGTCAAACTTTCACGATAAACACTCGTCTAGCCAAAACCACTATCAATAATTTCCCACGCTCTTTATCCATGCCTAAACCTAAACGTAGATTCCATGAATAAAACTTCTTTCTTAAAACTGCACGCATGTGGAACTCTCTTCCGTTTGCCTGCTTTCCAACTGACTACAATTTGATTGTTTTCAAGTCCAACGTAAACAAATTCTTGACGAACCTCCCCTCTAAGTAATCCAATTTTCAAAATTTCCACTACTTATATATACCCATTAACCCTTATCCTTGAGTGGCCTCCGGGCCTTGATAAGTGATAACTCCTTTGTAAATTATTGTAGTCTAGATTGCACTGTAGAGAACCTACTGCTGATTTGATAAAATTACCTTTAATATGCAATGGCTTGAATTACAGTTTAAAATGCAAAAGTCAAGTATCATGCTTCAATTGTGCTCTAAACAGAAATAATTATTTCGAACGTGCCGCGGTCATATTAAAGAACCTACTGTTGATTTTACATGCCTGGCCTTACTGCTTGCGTGACGATAATGGCTTGGGTTTAAATTTAAAATGAAAAAAAAAAATCAAGTATCATGGTGCATAAACAGAATCTTTAATTTCGAACGCGTCCATGCTATATCAAAGAACCTACTGTTGATTTTTATATGTCGGGCCTTTCGGCTTGTGTGGTAATTAAACTTTCCAAATGCATTTGTGATGTTAGACTGTGTAAGATGTTAACTTTGGTCAAAATGGCCTGTTACTTTCGTCACCGGATCATTTGGATTATTGATACTTATCGAAGACATTCCGATAAAAAAAACTAAGAACACTGTACCTTATATACACTCACATACTCACGTATATATACATGCATACTCACACACACATATTTTTACATACTCATATACACAAATATATATATATACATATTCGCTATATACACACATATATACATACACACATACATATACTCACATAAGTATATATTTATACACTCACATACACAAATATATATATTTATATACATACACACATACATATATTTGTTTATATATATACTCCCATGCATATATATAACTACATATATATACACACATATATACATACACACACATTTATATATATATATACATACTCACATAATATACACATACATATATATATATATATATATTTGTTTATATATATACTCCCATACATATATATAACTACATATATATACACACATATATACATATACGCACATACATATATATATATATATACTCACATATTTATACAATTTATACACTCACATACACAAATATATATATTTATATACATATACACATACATATATATATATTTGTTTATATATATATATATATATATACTCCCATACATATATATAACTACATATACATATGTACGTATGCACACATATACATACACTGCTCCATGCAATTTCTAAGAGTGACTCAGCATGTTCCAAAACCTTGTAAATTGCACTGAAAACTCCTAATTGTAACCGCAAAACACCTGCATATCACACAATTAGAAAAAAAAAAAAATCTCGCGTGGGCACAAATTATATATATATATATATATATATATATATATATATATATATATATATATATATATATATATATATATATATATATATATATATATATATATATATTTATATTTATTAGAGAGAGAGAGAGAGAGAGAGAGAGAGAGAGAGAGAAAGAGAGACAATCATTGAACTGGCGTGCGCTCATATTCACTAAGACAAACTGCTGTAATGATTACACTCAGAGGCACACAAACAAAACCTTGTGTAAATAGAAACATATTCTATTCACACGCGTAAACACGAACAGATTTGACACACCTAGATGCGCATGAACTGATACGCATCTATGCGCAAGTTCATGGGAATAAACAGTATCCTTTCGTTTATTTCCGGTAGTCTTTCATCTCTTGCTTCCCTTATTTATTCCTTTAATCCTCACATTCCATGAGCGATGTCGCCGTTTTCTCGGTTGGAATCTATCCAACTTTAATCGTTAAGTTGATTTTTTTTTTTTACCTTGTTGTAATATTTTTGCGAACATTGCATTAAGTGGCTTCATACCTTGTCTAAAGCGATTTCTATAAAAAAAAATTGAAGAAAATAAAAACTTGAGCACACACATACATATATACACACAGACATGAAGATCCATGAAACTACTCAAATCTATCCCCCCCACACACACACGCACGCTCGAACATTATTGGATTCGCACACAAACGCACATACATGCGCAGATGCACACAAACATCTGCAAAAACGTGAGCAGGTGTTCGTACCAGTCGCGAATACTTCCTCAACGATTAGTCCAACCGTGACGATGCTTAGATATAGTTATTTTTAATGCTAGGCGGTGTTAGAAATTGACTTGGGTTATTTCTAAGACTTTTTTTTTTTTATACAGTGATGATCATATTTATTGGCACGGTAAAATAAAAGTTAAATTTTGTCTAATAAATTCTAAAAAAGGGATTAAATTAAAGAAAATAACAAAGTATATTATGTATTTTTAACTGGCCTTTCCGATGCAGCAAAATTGCCGCCGTCTTGTTTAAGTCGAAACAGAAAATTACCTCCCTTTTGAAATCTCCTGAGACTTACGATTGTTTTCATCAAATTCTATTTTTTATTTTCTTTAATAAATAATTTTCTGCCTTATCGATTTTCGTAATTTCTGGATATATTCATCTTAAAAATACGAAGAATACGTAGATATCATTGTTTTCATATAAAATTCAGTTTTACGATTTCCAAAATTTCGTTCTGATAGTGTAGAAGCGCCGTTTTTTAATTACTCCATTTCTAACCAAACAAGGCATATTTTCACTTATAATGCAAG